>NC_092010.1:36544989-36844989 GCF_044704955.1 Pristiophorus japonicus
ATTGCCAAACCATGTGCCTTGAGCCTTCGAATTCAAGCAAATGGACCACGCAGAGCACAGCCCAATGCTATTCTAGAAAAAGTCTTTACATCAATTACTAAGGTGAGTGCTGTCATTCAGAGACTTCACTGGTTTTCTAACCAGAACTTTCCTCTTTGTTTCCCCCCCCCTCCCCCCCCCCCTCCTTTTCTTGTACCACTTCCCAACTCTCTGACTGAGGGGGAAGAGCAGTGATCTGTTCCCAGGCGTCTGCCAATCATCCCCTTGACCTGGCTCCGAGTCGCTCGAACAGCTGGGGTGACGCCCTGCCCTGTCTTTCGCACCTGTTGTCTTTTGTCCCCTTTAGAGTATGATTTGAGACTGGAAAGTAGGCTTGTGTTGATCAAACCTGCCCGCTTTATTTTGGTTAGGACCAGGAGATTGTCCTTGGTGAAATTTGACGGGGTCAGGGTTGAAGTAAATGGTAATATTAAATGGCGATCCCTCGGTTGCAGTTTCTCTCTGACCTCCCAAATGTCATCGGCATTTTCCGCTTTATTTTCCTTCCTTAAGGACATCAAATCTTTCTTTGTACATAAAGGTCTTGTGTCTAGCATGGGCATTATGTTGCACTTCCATCTGATTGACTCAATTATCATTCATAGAAAGAAAGAAAGACTTGCATTTATATAGCGCCTTTCACGACCACTGGACGTCTCAAAAAGCGCTTTACAGCCAATGAAGTACTTTTGAAGTGTAGTCACTGTTGTAAGGGAGGGGTCCAAAGTTAGATCCTTGGGGGACGTGAGGGAGGGAGGAGAAGCCATTTCTGGAGATACAATGGCTGCATTTTTGTGGGAAATGTGGCAACCAACTTGCGCACAGCAAGCTCCCACCAACAGCAATGTGATGATGACCAGATAATCGGTTTAACGTCTCATCCGAAAGGCGACAACTCCGACAGCGCAGTGCTCCCTCAGTACTGCACTGGAGTCATAAAATTGCTACAAGTCACTGAACAAATATCATTGCAACCATAGTATCTATTTACCAAAAAAGGTAGTCATTTCGTACTGGTTTCTTCGGACCTTTATACTAGCTTCTCCTCGCGAGCTGGGGATTTACACAGCTAAAACGTCTTAGTAACTGCAATCAGCCTTTAATTGAGCTTATTTACAGCAATTATACTTTGACTTTAACAAGGCAAGCCAACTCCACCCTTGGCAGTAGAACAATACATTGTGTGTTACATGGCCTAAAATTCCTGTCTTATAACAACAACTTATGTTTAGATAGTGCCTTTAACGTAGTGAGACATCCCAAGGCGCTTCACAGGAGTATTATGCGATAAAAATTTGATACCAAGCCACATAAGTAGAAATTAGCGCAGGTGACCAAAAGCTTGGTCAAAGAGGTATGTTTTAAGGAGCGTCTTGAAGGAGGAAGGAGAGGTTTAGGGAGGGAGTTCCAGAGCTTGGGGCCCAGGCAGCTGAAGGCACGGCCACCAATGGTGGCGCGATTATAATCGGGAATGGTCAGGAGCACAAAATTAGAGGAGCGCAGTCATCTCTTTGGGGGGGGGTTGTGGAGATTAGAGATGGGGAGGGGCGAGGCCATGGAGGGATTTGTAAACGAGGATGAAAATTTTGAAATTGAGGCGTTGCTTAACCGGGAGCCAATGTAGGTCAGCTAGCACGGGGTGATGGGTGAGCGGGACTTGGTGCAAGTTAGGAAACGGGCTGCTGAGTTTTGGATCACCTCTAATTTATGTAGGGTAGAATGGAGTAGTTGAGTCTGGAGGTAACAAAGGCTTAACGTAACATTGCAGGAGATCAGCTGGTGTGGGAGTGTGCAAACTGCGATTTGCAGAAGTGACACACTGTGGAGCCTGTGGCTCTCCCAGGTTTGTTGTTTTTTTTTTCCCCATATATCTCAAGCAATGAATAATAATCGATCCTGGTGTTCTGGTTTAGGATTTGTCTATTAGGTAACAACCTCTAGCCCTATCCAAACTTCTAGGTCCACGAAATTCAACTGAGCCAAGCCAGTGGGTAAGAAATATAAGTGAGAATAGGCCTGAGATGTCTGGGCTTTGTGGGCCAGATTGCCAGGGCCTGTGGGCTGCAGATTAGACACCCCAGTGCTAGTCAGTTAAATAATCAAGAGCGATCCATTTGAAAAGCACTGGCTTGATAGTTAGAATGGCTTTTTTCTTGTTCCATGCTTGTATTCCCCGCCACCCCCCCCCCCCCCCCCCCAACCTTTCCTGGCCTCTTCTCTTGAAGGTGCTGACTCTGCTTGGGATATAGTTAAGAACATAGATAACAGGAGGAGCCCATTCCTCCCCCCGAGCCTGTTCTGCCATTCAGTGAAATCATGCCTGATCTGTGACCTAACTCCATCTACTCGCCTGTGCCCCATATCCCTGAATACCTTTTGGTTAGCAGAAGTCTATCAATCTCCGATTTTAAAATTAACAATTGATCTAGCATTTTTAGACCGTGCCCCCTCGTCCTAGAATCCCCAACCAGCAGAAATTCTCTGTCTGTCTGTCTGTCTGTCTGTCTGTCTGTCTGTCTGTCTGTCTGGCTCTCGCTCTCGTGCGCTCTCTCCTTAACCGTCTATATTCCAGTGAATACAACCTTAATTTGTGTAATCTCTCTTTGTAACTTAACCCTTGAAGTCTGGGTATCATTCTGGGAAACCTAGGCTGCACTCCCTCCCAGGCCAATATATCCCCCCTACAGTGTGGTGCCCAGAACTGCTCACAGTGCTCCAGGTGTGGTCTAACCAGGGCTTTGTACAGCTGCAGCATAACTTCTACCCCCCCTTGTATTCGAGTCCTCTAGATATAAAGGCCAGCATTCCATTAGCTTTTTGATTATTTTCCGTACCTGTCCATGACATTTTAATGATCGATGTACCTGCACCCCCAAGTCTCTTTGGACCTCTCCTGTTTCTAGCTTTTCACAAATACCAGAAGCTCCCAAGTAGCTGCTCTCGACTGTGTAAGCCGAGACTGTGTCAAATGTATCTGTTTTGTCTTGTAACACTGCTGTGAAGTGCCTTGGGAGGTTTTACTATGTTAAAGGTGCTATATAAATAAAAGTTGTTGTTGTTGTGTAAGGCTGTCTTTGAGGGAATCACAGCTGAGTGCACATGAGCACTTTCCAGCCAGGGTTACTGGCTAATCTCTTTTCCCATCTGTCCCCAGGATACTGAGGTGAATTGTCGCTCACACTGTTCAGGCCAGGAATTGAACGTGGGACTTGCTGATCGATTGGGCGGTATCTTTACCCACAGGGGGAAGAGATCTTCCAGTATCAGTGACAACTTGCATTTATATAGTGCCTTTAATGTAGAAAAATATCCCGAAGTGCTTCACAGACGCACGGCGGGGGGGGGGGGGGGGAAATGGCTGAGCCAAAGAAGATATTGGCAGGAGTGACCAAAAGCTTGGTCAAAGAGGTGGGTTTTAAGGATAGCCTTCAAGAAAGAAAGGTGGAGCAGTTTAGGGAGGGAATTTCTGACGGTGGGACTTGGGCAGCCCTGCCCAAATAGTGGGGTGGAGGAGGGGGAAGGGATGTACAAGAGGCTGGAGTGAGGAATGGAGCGTTTGGGAGATGTGCTGCAGGGCGTTCGAGGTACAGAGGGGCAAGGCCGTGAAGGGATTTAAACACAAGAATGAGAAATTTAGGGGGGCGGGGGGGTGTTGGGAGCCAATGTAGGTCAGCATTCCTAATCTTGTGTGTCGATTGCTTAATCTGCGAATGGGATGGCCTCCTCATTAATCTATGCAGCAGTTACCCTTTTAAATCTTGTGTAGAAGTTTTAATTCTCGCAGAACATTGTTCTCTTGAGCAGAGTCCACTCGAGAGAGCAAAAGCTCTGTGACCTTTCTCTCCGAAGCTAATCGAGTGAAATTCTGAGATGTCCGTCTAACCTTACAAAGCTGCACTATTCAGCCCTGACCACTTGCATTCCACAGATGACATTTCTGCCGTCACAGCAGAGGCTCCATGGTATCCTACAGAGTACACTCGCGGTGGGCAACCAAAAAAAAAAAGCAAAGAGCTGGATAAAGAAACCGCCGTCTGACAAAGCTGCGAATGTTCAGGCTCTTGGGTCCTGGGGAAATTATGATGGCAGCAGCGGGGATTATGCTGCTGTTGTGGCCGGCCAGTGATCTGGGCCACCTAGCACACCAATCGTGCAGTACATAGTGCCCCAGTACAGATAGTCTCATCGCCGAGAGCATGCAGAAGCCAAGTGTAGGCAACGGAAGGAGCGTGCGGCAAACCAGTCCCACCCACCCTTTCCCTCAACAACTATCTGTCCCACCTGTGACGGGGACTCACTTTTAGAGTGGAAGCAAGTCTTCCTCGATTCCGAGGGACTGCCTATGATGATGAGATTGTTTCTGTTTTATTTACAATCATACAGCACAGAAGGAGGCCATTTGGCACATTGTGCCAAGAGCACATTTTTCATTGAGTAATGGTGTGGAATATTAAAAGTTAATAATTACCCAAAATTGCATTAATCCCAAGAACTAATGGAACAAAAATACTTGCTTTTATACAGCACGTTATCACATCCTCTGGATGTCTCAAAAGTGCTTTACAACCAATGGATTCCTTTTGAAGTGCGTTTGCTGTTGTTTGCTTGGGCAAATGCATCAGCCAAATTTGTGCTCCGTGAATGACTAGATAATCTGTTTTGGTGTTTTGTGAGGCGTTAATTGAGCGATCATGTGGGCAAGGATACCAGGTATGCACTCTGCTCTTCAAATGGTGCCATATGATCTTGCACCCACTCGAGCCGGCTGATTATGCCTCGGTTGGACATCTCATCTAAAAGACCGCATCTCTGGCAATCCCAACGCTCCCGCAGTACTGCACGGAAGTGAAGCCGAGATTGTAGGCCTACATCCGTAGTGGGGCTCGAACCCACAATCTTCTGACTCTTGAGGCAACAGTACTGCGATAAGCTGACACTAAGAAGCAATATGCAACCCCACCACAGGTGATAACCTGAGGAATTCGGTGCCACGCGTATTCTCAGTGGAACTGCAGTCACGCAGTAACTGCACCACATAAGGTGCAATCAGCTGTGGCTCGGTGGGTAGCACTCTCGCCTCGGAGTCAAAAGGTGATGGGTTCAAGTCCCATTCCACAAACTTGAGCACAGTACTCCTGAGGGAGTGCTGCACTGTTTGAGGTGTTCGGATGAGACGTTAAACCGAAAAGTTAAAACGTCTGCGCTCTCAGGTGGAGGTAAAAGATCCCATGCCACTATTTGCAGAAGAGCAGGGGAGTTCTCCCCAATGTCCTGAACAATATTTATCCCTCAACCAACATCGCTAAAACGCATTCTCTGATCATCACATTGCTGTGTGTGGGAGCTTGCTGTGCGCAAATTGGCTGCCGCGTTTCCCACATTACAACAGTGGCTACACTCCAAAAAGTACTTCATCGGCTGTAAAGCGCTTTGGGATGTCCCGAAGTCGTTAAAGGCGCTATATCAATGCAAGTCTTTCTATCGGCTACTTTTGAAGTGCAGAGTTAAAAGCTGGCTGGTATGCAGGCGTATGATGCAACTGGTTCGTCTTCTTTTGAGAAATTGCTTTGCTAGGAGAGAAATCCGAGGCTGTGTAAGACCCCCCACCCCCATTCTCCCATTCTTGGCTTCAAAGAGGGAAATAAATTTCTAGTCCTACAGGTGAGTACCTCCAGAACGTTGCAAAGATTAATGTCGCCTGAAATCAATTTCTTAATGGGCACATAAATCTGATCAAACGAGAGACTTTAGTGACTGATCCTGCAGACTGATCCTGTTATTTAAAAAAAAATACAGGTTGAGTAATGCATTGCTTCTATTATTGTGACGTTTGGGACCGTTTGTGCCCTGACAGCTGAGCATTATCCCAGATTTCAGTTTAATGTGGGTTCCGGAGAACATTTGCCTTACTGGAGTGTTTTACACGAGAGGCAGCTGCTCGGCTTAAAAGTGGTGGGGAATCCAAAGTTAATCCTGGATCTGGCTGAAGGGTGGGAAGCGGGAATACTTTCTGGAGGAGTTATGTCTGGGTGGAGGGAAAGTGCTCTTTGGGATGCCCCAGGGATTGGTGGTGTTGGGAATTCTCTGATTTAGTTTCTGAATTTGGATTTCGAAGCTTTACTGCTTACTGGCCAAATTTGCAAAATGTAAAAGAAAGCCTTACATTTGTATAGCGCCTTTCACAACCTCAGGACGTCCCAAATTGCTTCACAGCCAATTGAAGTGTAGTCACTGTTGTAATGTAGGAAACGCCAGTTTGCACACCGCAATATCGGCCAGGACAAAATACAGTTGAAGCAAGGCAGTGATACCCCAAACATGTACAAAGGACCAATGCTAGCTTAACTGTTACCACTGTCCATTTGCATGGTCTACCAGTGAGTGTTTGCTGTAGCCCAGTGGGTAGCACACTCACCCCTGAGTCAGAAGGTTGTGCGTTCCAACTCCCACTCCAGGGACTTGAGTACAAAAAAAATCGAGGCTGACAGTCCAGTGCAGTGCTGTCGGAGGTGGCGTCTTTTGGATGAGACATTAAACCGAGGTCCCGTCTGCTCTCTCAAGTGGACGTAAAAGATCCCATGGCACTATTTTGAAGAAGAGCAGGGGAGTTATCCCTGATGTCCTGGGCCAATATTTATCCCTCAATCAACATATCAAAAACAGATTATCTGGTCATTATCATATTGCTGTTTGTGGGAGCTTGCTATGCACAAATTGGCTGTCGTGTTTCCCACATTACAACAGTGACTACACTCCAAAAGTACTTCATTGACTAAAGTGCTTTGAGCCGTCCGGTGGTGGTGAAAGGTGCTATATAAATGCAAGTCTTTCTTTTAAAAGTTCCAGGACCTTTTGAGGAGATGCAGAAATAGATGGGCAGCAGATGCTATAAATGGTGAATTGTATGGATAAAAGAGATGGGTTTTCAATGCTTTATACGAAGACCAATAAACTAATCTTGACTCCTACAGTTATTTTATTGACCATGGCACTCTGCTATATTTTTCCATTTTATGAAATGGTACTTTAAAATAAAGTGTTCACTGTAAATCTCTCTAGTAGCAATCGTAAATGGTCGAACTGGCAGAATGACTCATTTGTGTATTGTAGATTATTCGTGTAGAGTGTCTGTTGATGTGACTCTGGGTTGAAGTGGCTCTGGATGACTTCTTGGTCAAACCAATGTATTGTGGCTGTGTTGTCTGTTGGGGGAGTGAGAAGGGAGGGCAAGGAAAGGTCTGTACAGAGGAAAGTTTCAATCAAATTGAAAGCTGTGGATCTTCAGAAGGCAGTGCAGCATTTGAAATTGTTCCCAAAAGCCCTTTTCATAACCTGGAATTTAAAGAGCCTATTGTGTGTCCTTACAGTTCAGTGGGGATTTTTGGTTTTGTTTTGGTAATACAGACCCTGACCTGGAGCTTACCAAATAGACTGATTTTCTTTTAGTTTAGTGCTTTGCCATTTATTTATCACGTAGAATCGGAAGGAGGCCATTCGGCCCATTGTGTCTGGAGCAATAGAAAACGAATTTCACTGCTCCCAATCTCTCCCCACAGCCTTGTATCTTCCTCTGCTTCCATCGTTTTCCAACAACAATCATTTTTATTTGTACAGCGCCTTTCATAGAAACATAGAAAATAGGTGCAGGAGTAGGCCATTCAGCCCTTCTAGCCTGCACCGCCATTCAATGAGTTCATGGCTGAACATGCAACTTCAGTACCCCATTCCTGCTTTCTTGCCATACCCCTTGATCCCCCGAGTAGTAAGGACTTTATCGAACTCCTTTTTGAATATATTTAGTGAATTGGCCTCAACAACTTTCTGTGGTACAGAATTCCACAGGTTCACCACTCTCTGGGTGAAGAAGTTTCTCCTCATCTCTGTCCTAAATGGCTTACCCCTTATCCTTAGACTGTGACCCCTGGTTCTGGACTTCCCCAAAATTGGGAACATTCTTCCTGCATCTAACCTGTCTGAACCCATCAGAATTTTAAACGTTTCTATGAGGTCCCCTCTCATTCTTCTGAACTCCAGTGAATACAAGCCCAGTTGATCCAGTCTTTCTTGATAGGTCAGTCCTGCCATCCCGGGAATCAGTCTGGTGAACCTTCGCTGCACTCCCTCAATAGCAAGAATGTCCTTCCTCAAGTTAGGAGACCAAAACTATACACAATACTCCAGGTATGGCCTCACCAAGGCCCTGTACAACTGTAGCAACACCTCCCTGCCCCTGTACTCCAATCCCCTTGCTATGAAGGCCAACATGCCATTTGCTTTCTTAACCACCTGCTGTACCTGCATGCCAACCTTCAATGACTGATGTACCATGACACCCAGGTCTCGTTGCACCTCCCCTTTTCCTATTCAGATAATAGTCTGTCTCTCTGTTTTTACCACCAAAGTGGATAACCTCACATTTATCCACATTATACTTCATCTGCCATGCATTTGCCCACTCACCTAACCTATCCAAGTCACTCTGCAGCCTCATAGCATCCTCCTCGCAGCTCACACTGCCACCCAACTTGGTGTCATCCGCAAATTTGGAGATACTACATTTAATCCCCTCATCTAAATCATTAATGTACAGTGTAAACAGCTGGGGCCCCAGCACAGAACCTTGCGGTACCCCACTAGTCACTGCCTGCCATTCTGAAAAGTACCCATTTACTCCTACTCTTTGCTTCCCGTCTTCTCAATCCATGTCAGTACACTACCCCCAATCCCATGTGCTTTAACTTTGCATATTAATCTCTTGTGTGGGACCTTGTCGAAAGCCTTCTGAAAGTCCAAATATACCACATCAACTGGTTCTCCCTTGTCCACTCTACTGGAAACATCCTCAAAAAATTCCAGAAGATTTGTCAAGCATGATTTCCCTTTCACAAATCCATGCTGACTTGGACCTAGCATGTCACCTCTTTCCAAATGCGCACCTATGACATCCTTAATAATTGATTCCATCATTTTACCCACTACTGAGGCCAGGCTGACTGGTCTATAATTCCCTGTTTTCTCTCTCCCTCCTTTTTTTTAAAAAAGTGGGGTTACATTGGCTACCCTCCACTCTATAGGAACTGATCCAGAGTCAATGGAATGTTGGAAAATGACTGTCAATGCATCCGCTATTTCCAAGGCCACCTCCTTAAGTACTTTGGGATGTAGTCCATCAGGCCCTGGGGATTTATCGGCCTTCAATCCCATCAATTAGTCGGGAAATTGTGTTGGGGAAATAAGGATTTTCCTCCGTTCCTCCTCCTTACAAGACCCTCTGGACCCCCTTTTATATCCGGAAGGTTGTTTGTGTCCTCCTTAGTGAATACCGAACCAAAGTACTTGTTCAATTGGTCTGCCATTTCTTTGTTCCCCGTTATGACTTCCCCTGATTCTGACTGCAGGGGACCTACGTTTGTCTTTACTAACCTTTTTCTCTTTACATATCTATAGAAACTTTTGCAATCCGTCTTAATGTTCCCTGCAAGCTGCTTCTCGTACTCCATTTTCCCTGCCCTAATCAAACCCTTTGTCCTCCTCTGCTGAGTTCTAAATTTCTCCCAGTCCCCGGGTTCGCTGCTATTTCTGGCCAATTTGTATGCCACTTCCTTGGCTTTAATACTATCCCTGATTTCCCTTGATAGCCACAGTTGAGCCACCTTCCCTTTTTTTTATTTTTATGCCAGACAGGACTGTACAATTGTTGTAGTTCATCCATGCGGTCTCTAAATGTCTGCCATTGCCCATCGACAGTCAACCCCTTAAGTATCATTCGCCAATCTATCCTAGCCAATTCATGCCTCATACCTTCAAAGTTACCCTTCTTTAAGTTCTGGACCATGGTCTCTGAATTAACTCTTTCATTCTCCATCCTAATGCAGAATTCCACCATATTATGGTCACTCTTCCCCAAGGGGCCTCGCACAATGAGATTGCTAATTAATCCTCTCTCATTACACAACACCCAGTCTAAGATGGCCTCTCCCCTAGTTGGTTCCTCGACATATTGGTCTAGAAAACCATTCCTTCTGCACTCGAGGAAATCCTCCTCCACCGTATTGCTTCCAGTTTGGTTAGCCCAATCTATGTGCATATTAAAGTCACCCATTATAACTGCTGCACCTTTATTGCATGCACCCCTAATTTCCTGTTTAATGCCCTCCCCAACATCACAACTGAAAGAGAACTTTCCTTTAAAACAAATGTCCCAGGCGCTTCAGAGGTGTAATCTGACAAATGGACAGCGAGCCAAAGAGATGGGGTGGTGACCACAAACTTGGACAAAGACGTAGGTGGGTCTTTAAAAGAGGAGACCGAGGTGGGGAGGCAGTGGGGTTTAAGGAGAGAATTCCAGAGCGTGGGGCCCACACAGCTGAAAGCACGGCCGCCAAGTGTGGCGTGAAGGTAGAGAGAAATCCAGGAGAGGCCAGAGGGGTTGTGCTGGACGATGGTTAGAGAGATGGGAAGGGGCAAAGCCGTGATTGGATTTAAACGCGAGAATTAGAATTTTAAATTTAAGACATTGGTTCCTGCTGCCCTCCCCCAATGTAAAAAGAGAACTTGCATTTATATAGCACCTTTCATGACCACCGGACGTCCCAAAGTACTTTACAGCCAATGAAGTACTTTTACAATGCAGTCCTCGTGGGAAACACGGCAGCCAATTTGCACACAGCAACGTGATAATGACCAAATACGGCGTAATCTGTTTTTAGTTGGCTGAGGGATAAATATTGTCCAGGACACCGGGGAAACTCCCCTACTCGTCTTCAAAATAGTGCCATGGGATCTTTTACATCCATCTGAGAGAACAGCTCTGTTTTCCATCTTGTCGCCTCAGTACTGCACTGTAGAGGTAGCCTACATTTTATGCACCAGTCCATGAACCCACAGCTTTCTCACCTGAAGCGAGAGTGCTACCACTGAGCCAAGGTTGACATCTAAATTTAGGCCAGCAAGTGTGGGGGTGATGGGTGTGTGGGACTTGGTGCAGGGTAGGGTATCGGCAGCAAAGTTTTGAATGAACCAAAGCTTATGGAGGATGGGAGGTTGTCCTGGAGAGCATTGCCACCTCCAGACTCGGTTATACCAAGGGCATAGTTGAGGTTTTAATAAATGAGCTTAAAGTAGGGCCAGAGGTGGGCACTGTTAGAGGTAGAAGTAGGTGGTCTTTGTGGTGGAGCAAATATGGCGATCGGAATGATTAAATAGGATGCTGAGGTTGGGAACTGTCTGTTTCAATCACTGACGGTGGCTGTGGAGATGGATGGAATCAATGGCGAGGGTACAGGGTTTGTGTCAAGGGGCCAAAGATGATGGCTTCGGTCTTCCCATCACTTCCCTTTAAAAGATGCAATGGTCTTGGCCGCAACTATTCTCAAATGACAAAGTATTCCTTTAGGCCGGGGAGCGGAAGGAGCAGTGTGGCGGCCTGGCCCAGCAGGCTGAGCAGCCCCCAGCCTGCGAGCACCATCAGAGCAGGCCGGGGAGTGAAAGGAGCAGCGTGGCAGCATACAGCTCCAGGGAGCAGCACGTGCTGGAGCAGGAGAGCAACGGCAGTGAAAAGGGACGTCACCAAGGTCCAGGTCCGTGATTGGAGCGTGGGCAGGTACAGTAGGAGCGGTGAGATCGGGGCGATGGAGCGGCGAGAGACTGTAGAGGGATGTGATCGGGGCCCAGGAGAGGTGTGAGTTGGGGGCCCAGAAGAGGCGAGGGCCCAGGGGCAGCACGGGCCTAACCCACACTGCGATATGTGTGCGCACTAGGTCAGTGCAGCAGAGCTGGTCTCCAGTTAGTCTTGGTTAACCTATGCCACTGGACCAAAACCTAGCTCTGTCAAACCTGTGTGGTGGCTGGTGTGCAACAGTCACCACACGTTTTTTTTTTAAATCCACACACTGGCATCTTCCACCCTTCAACATGTTCGGGATCTGGAATATTAGGTCCTTCATTGAAACACCGGTGAACTTTTTGACGTGGAAACGAGTCATCCTCGACTCGAGGGACTGCCTATGATGATGATGACGACATTTCTGATGCACCTCTAACCTTGAGTAAGTTACTAAAAGTGTCAGCTGTGGCTCAGTGGGCAGCACTCTCGCCTGAGTCAGAAGGTTGTGGGTTCATGTCCCACTCCAGGGGCTTGAGCTCCAAAAAATCCAGGCTGACACCCCAGTGCGGTGCTGAGGGAGCGCCGCACTGTCGGAGGTGCCGTCTTTTTGGTGAGACTTTAAAGGGATGAGACATCTGCTCTCTCAGGTGGATTTAAAAGATCCAATGGCACTATTTTGAAGAGCAGGGGAGTTATCCCCGGTGTCCTGGGCCAATATTTATCCCTCAATCAACATAACAACCGGATAATCTGTTTTTTTTTGTTATCACATTGTTGTTTCTGGGAGCTTGCTGTGCGCAAGTTGGCTGACGTGTTTCCCACATTATAACCGTCTTTTTTTCCTTTTTTCCTTTCTTCCTTTCCTTCCACCAGCGGAGAAATCTCAGCGATCTGTGCATGTTTTTAGGTTTTCGGATCGAACTGTGTGGTAACTTTGTTGGAAGAATCCCCTTCCTCTTGTTTCTCTTCCCCGCCCCCCAGCTCTTTGGCTGTTCCAATCTAGTATGTCTGTATCTGGATATCCCAGTACCTCCAGTGAAACTGCAAAATGCCGTGTATGGCCTTATGTACTTCACAGTGTGAGGATTATTAGCAACAAGGGGCCTTTAGAATCGGTGACCAAAATGAGCAAGAGAAAGGTGGTCTTTAAACTGTGTGTAACTAAGAAAACTGAAGTATTGGAGGTATTGCAGCACTTCTTCCTGAACAGTTCTCCTCCCAGTGGCTCCGACATAGTCACCGTTTGAGCCATCTGATTTAGGAAGGTCCCAGGTTTGGTCCCTGGTCTATGCTGAGTGCATTGATCTGTTGGAGCAGCTGTAGTGCTACTATTAGCCACAGTGCCCGTGGGTTAAAGTATTAGCCTGGGTTACTACGACTGATCAGGTGCCCAGTGCTAGAAGTGCACGTGTAAATGCTGGATCGTCTCTGGATGATTCCTCCACAGTAAAATTGGCATCAACACATTGTTGCTGCTTATACAGAAGTCATGTGGACGAGATGCTGGTAGGGAATGTACCCAAGTAAGTGAGTCTGTGCCATTGGGAGGCTAGAAAAGATTTAGAAAGGGGCAGTGGGAATAGAGGGAGTGTTGGGTCTCCTGTGGAGCATGTTGACGGTGGAATTCAGCTGTGAATTGGTCTTGGGACCGTGCATTGACCTGTACCAGAAATTATCACATTTGGTTAAAGGGGCTCTTCTGCACCTTCTGGCTAGCCAAGAACAGCATTGGCAGAGACATGGAGCTATTTATTAAACATCCCTGCCCTTTGGCACTTTGGCAGAAAAAAATCAAAGAGCAAGTTATTATTTAAATGGAGAAAGATTGCAAAGTGCTGCAGTACAGCGGGACCTGGGGTACTTGTGCATGAAACACAAAAGGATTATAGTATGTAGGTACAGCAAGTGATCAGGAAGGCCAATGTTATCTTGGCCTTTATTGCAAAGGGGATGGAGTATAAAAGCAGGGAAGTCTTGCTATAGCTATATAAGGTATTGGTGAGGCCACACTTGGAGTACTGTGTGCAGTTTTGGTTTCTATATTTACGGACGGATATACTTGCATTGGAGGCAATTCAGAGAAGGTTCACTAGGTTGATTCCAGGGATGAGGGGGTTGACTTATGAGGAAAGGTTGAGTAGGTTGGGCCTCTACTCAGTGGAGCTCATTAGAATGAGAGGTGATCTTATTGAAACGTATAAGATTATGAGGGGCTTGACAAGGTGGATGCAGAGAGGATGTTTGTTTCCACTGATAGGGAAGACTAGAACTAGAGGGCACGATCGTGGAATAAGGGGCCGCCCATTTAAAACAGAGCTGAGGAAGAATTTCTTCTGAGGGTTGTAAATCTGTGGAATTCGCTGCCTCAGAGTAGTGGAAGCTGGGACATTGAATAAAGTTAAGACAGAAATAGACAGTTTCTTAAACGATAAGGGGTTATGGGGAGCAGGCAGGGAAGTGGAGCTGAGTCCATGATCAGATCATCGATGATATTGAATGGCAGAGCAGGCTCGAGGGGCTGCATGGCTTACTCCTGTTCCTATTTCCTGTGTTCTTATAACAGTACATTTAGAACCGAGTGTTGCAGCAGCCACAACATCATTGGGATTGCATGTTCATGAACTGTGTCCTTGCCACCAAAATGCACTGCAGTTCTGCCTGTGCTGTTTGCCCTGCTGGACAATGCATTTGTGGTGGGGGGTCGGTTGGGGGACCAGACCGGCCGAGGGGCGGAGGTCGGGGCTGGCCGAGGAGCGAACGGACGAGGCACGGAGGAGTGGAGCGGTCTGGAGCCCAGAGGTGGAGCAGCGTGGACAAGACCAAGGGAAGGCGCAGCACGGGCCAATAGCAAGGCTGAGAGGTCGGAGGCTAACATTGCGCACTGTGAATTCCACATAGAGAGGGGTCCTGTGGGAAGGAAGGAGGACAGTAGGAGTATGTTTGAGTTTGTGTGTATGTATTGGCACATGCGGCGGAGCCTGGTCTCCAGTCGTCTTGGTTAACCCTTGCCACTGAACCAAGACCTTGCTCCGTCAAGCCCGTGTGGTGGCTGGTGTGCAACGGTCACCACACGTTAAAAAAATCCACGCACAGGCATCTTCCACCATTTAAAGTGAGTTTATCAGTCACCTGAGTACTCATTTTTAGTGTGGAAGCAAGTCATCCTCAACCCCGAGGGACTGCCTGTGATGAACACAAATGAAACTAGGTGAGATTTGTAATAAGACTTTAATCACTTGGTTGCGAGAGGAAATTGATCTGTTGTATTTTCAGGGGGATGGATGGCAGCTGTTCACCATGCGCTGCCATAATCCTATAATGCGCATGGCCTGCTGCTCCCCGATAACATTCAAAGAGAACCTCATGTCACTTCAGTCCAACCCATGTCGCACGTCGCTTCAATGATGTGTGATTCAACTGTGAGCCTGCTTGTCATGACACCTGCTTGACAAAACTTTCTAGAGCTGATGTTCTATAAAAACATAAGAAATAGGAACAGGAGTAGACCCATAAGGCCCCTCGAGCCTGCTCCACCATTTAATAAGATCATGGCTGATCTGATCATGGACTCGGGTCCACTTCCCTACCCGCTCCCCATAACCTCTCATACCCTGATCTCTCTCCTCTGGCTCATAGGAACATAAGAAATAGGAGCAGGAGTCGGCCATATGACCCTTCGAGCCTGCTCTGCCATTCAGTAAGATCACGGCTGATTTCTACCTCGACTCCACTTTCCCGCCTGATCTCCATATCCCTCGATTTCCCCTAGAGTCCAAAAATCTATCGATCTCAGTCTTGAATATACTCAACGACCGAGCATCCACAGCTCACTGGGGCAGAGAATTCCAAAGATTCACAACCCTCTTAGTGAAGAAATTCCTTCTCATCTCGGTCCTCAATGGCTACGCCCTAATGACCCCCAGTTCTAGGCTCAGTGGGTTAATGCACCAACTGGTGTGTTGCTGAGCTGTGTCGATCAGGAAGGTCCCAGGTTGCGGTTGGGCAATCTCTGGCGGCTCACCAATTAACCTCGACGCATTCTGGGCGCAGGAGAGGGAAAAGAAATCAACTTGGATTGCTAATTGCTGGCTGGTGACCCCTGCTGGACAAGGCATTTGTGGCGGGGGACCAGATCGGGTTCAACTGTGATGCCCTTCCCAGTTGATTAGTTTGCCAACGCTTGCTGTCTTGGTGCATTTGTGTAGAATGGTCACCTTGGGCAAGATACCAGAGAGCTGCTGGTGACCATGAAGCTGTCCCTCAGCCCAAGCAGCACGCTCAGGAGAGGCAGGGTGAACCTTCCCCTTCATACTTGCAGTGGCTCAGTGGGTAGCACCCTCGCCTCTAGTCAGAAGGTTGTGGGTTCAAGTCCCACTCCAGGGACTTGAGCACATAAATCTAGGCTGACACTCCCAGTGCAGTACTGAGGGAGCGCCGCACTGTCGGAGGGGCAGTACTGAGGGAGTGTTGCACTGTCGGAGGTGCCGTCTTTCGGATGGGACATTAAACCGAGGCCCCGTCTGCCCCCTCAGGTGGACGCAAAAGATCCCTTGGCACTATTTTGAAGAGCAGGGGAATTATCCCCGGTGTCCTGGGGCCAATATTTATCCCTCAATCAACATAACAAAAACAGATTATCTGTTCATTATCACATTGCTGTTTGTGTGCGCTTGCTCTGGGCAATTTGGTTGCCGCGTTTCCTACGTTACAACAGTGACTGCACTCCATAAAGTACTTCATTGGCTGTAAAGCGCTTTGAGAAGTCTGAAGGTCATGACAGGCGCTATATCAATGCAAGTCTTTTACTCACACACTGCTCTGCACCTGTATCTGTTGAGGATGAAATCCATCATGGGGTTGAGATGATATTGAAGAACCATTCTTGTTGCTTGCCTCAACCTCTTGATACTGTTTTGCAATGCACGGCAGCCAATATACTATCTTTTTAAAAAAAAAAAATATTAATTGAATAACACATTTTTCCTATTAAACTACAAAACGGGTAATGTGTGGTGAAATGTTATATAAAATGTTAACTGTGTGCCTGCGTCCCTTGGCCTGTTCTACCTGTGGACGGGGCCATTTTCCCCAGCATAGTTCTCTTATTTCCTTACTCTGGGAGGGTGGCTGAGCCTGTGTGCTAATCTATGTAAACACTGAGTGAATTCCTCTGAGCCCATTCATCCTTTTTAGGTAACCATGCAGAGTAGAATTTCTGCTGTTTTTTTTTTCCTTCTGTTTACCCTAATCATTTGGATCGATTGGCCTTGAAGTTCTATTCCCTGTATATATTTATATTAATGTGTGTGTATGTATATATCACACACACACACACACACACACACACACACACATTCATTTTATATTATATATATTCATAAGAAATAGGAGCAGGAGTTGGCCATACTCAGGCCTGCTCCGCCATATCATACTGGCATAAGGTACTTTAGCTGGATTTGAAGATTTAACTTAATGTTTTTTTTTTTAAATTGGGCTCATAAAAGTGAAGGATGGCAGTGTTCAGGAAAGAAAATTCCACTCCCTTTCCCCCCCCCCCCCCCCACCCATGTTTGTCCGCCTCGCACTTCATTTCTCTTCCTCTCCTCCTCTCCTCTCCTCCTCTCCTCCTCTCCTCTCCTCTCCTCTCCTCTCCTCTCCTCTCCTCTCCTCTCCTCTCCTCTCCTCTCCTCTCTCTCTCTCTCTCTCTCTC
The DNA here is from genome assembly GCF_044704955.1 of Pristiophorus japonicus. Lineage (NCBI taxonomy): Eukaryota > Metazoa > Chordata > Chondrichthyes > Pristiophoridae > Pristiophorus > Pristiophorus japonicus. The sequence goes on from NC_092010.1 coordinate 36,562,344, forward strand.
TCTCTCTCTCTCTCTCTCTTTCTTCCCCCCCCCAGATTTTCGAACTTCATTTCATTGGTTGTACAACCAACTGTGACTGGAGTTGTTTCTGGAAGCCAGAAATGCAAATTACTAATCTATTCTTTTCCCTTCCGCTCAGTCTCCTGATGAGAAAAGGCTCGAAGGCCTATCGAAACAGCTCGACTGGGATATCCGCAAAATTCAGCGCTGGTTTCGACATCGAAGAAACCAAGATAAACCCAGCACACTCTCAAAGTTCTGTGAGAGCATGTACGCCTTTTCTTTTACTCTGTTATTGTGTCTATAATTGGGCCCGATTACAGTTAGTTAAGTCCGATTGTGCAAAATTCCTGGCCTAATGGTATCATAACTCCAGCATCAGTTTATGGATAAACAACTGTGTTTTTTAAAATGATCAACTTTTTTGGTGCAATCTCCTGATCCCGTCCCTGCTCCTCCTAAAATTGAGTGAGATTTCTAATATTTATACACTTTCAACACCCATTAGAAAAGAAAAGCCCATATGATCTGTTGCTTCTGTTTTTCCCTCCTCCTCCTCCTCTCCCTCCTCCTCTCCCTCCTCCTCTCCCTCCTCCTCTCCCTCCTCCTCATCCTCTAAAGTGAGAGGGTGTTTCTTCCTTAGAATGTAGAGATTGTTTTTAGGATTTTTTGAAAGAATAATGGTTGGTGTTGCCATGTGATGTACTTGCTTCTATTTTGTACATTTCCATTTTTTATTTATTTATTTTTTTAAATAATAAAATCTTTCACTGCCTCTATACGCAGGGAGAGTGAGATTCCTGCTAATTGGAATGGCGTTTGCCCATAACTGGGGCCACTGGTTTACGGTGACTGAATAAGTGGAAATCAACTTTTATTACTTGGGATTCTGTGTTTGTTGCTGGAGTTTAGGGATCATATTCCAGCTTCCACCCAAGAACCGTAAGGGCCATAATGACTGGAAACCAACAAAAATGCGGTTGCTGGTTACCATAGTGCCTGGCAGTGGTCTTACTTGGCATTAAAATGCCCCTAACACGCTGTCTAACCTTAAATAAGCTCCTCATTCTGCTGATTAGGAGAGGAAATGGCAGTGGCATTGACCAGCGGCAGCTGGGGCAGAATGGTGGCATTGGTGGCAGAACACGGGTGGCATTAGTGGCAGAGCACGAGCAGCAATGGCGGCAGAACAAGTGGCATTTGCGGCAGAGCAAGCGTGGCAATGGCGGCTGAACACAAGTGGCATTAGCAGCAGCGCACGAGCAGTAATGGTGGCTGAGTCTGGAGCGGCGGCGAAGAGGGCACGAGTGGCGTTAGCGGCGGCGTTAGCGGCAGCGCACGGGCAGCAATGGCGGTCGAGCCTAGGACAGCGGCGGCGGCAGCATGAGTGGCAACAGTAGTACCATCAGCGTTTACAGTAGGCTTTTTGTTTCGGGTGAAAGTAAGGAATTCCCGAGCTCCTACTCTCAAGACTTCCATAACCCACCAGTGCCTGTTTTTTTTTCCTGTTACCATGTGAAAGCAGTGGTATTGCTCATATTTCATAGCGAGAGTGACTCTGAAGTACTGTTGGAGCAATTTCATTCTTACTTGACCAACAATATTAGTAAGCTTTGCCCCTGTTAGTTTGAAAATGACTGTAGCTTAGAACGATGCAGCACAGAAGGAGGCCATTCGGCCCATCGTGTCTGTGCCAGCTCTTCAAAAGTACTCTCCAATTAGTCCCACTCCCCTGCTTTTTCCCCATAGCCCTGCTAAATTTTTCCCCTTTGAAAGTTACTATTGAAACTGCTTCCACCACCCTTTCAACGACTGATCACCATAACTCACTGCGTAAAAAATGTTTTCCTCATGTTGCCTCTGGTTCTTTTGCCAATTACCTTAAATCTGTGTCCTCTGGTTACCGACCCTTCTGCCACTGGAAACCGTTTCTCCTTATTTACGCCATCAAAACCCTTCATGATTTTGACCACCTCTATCAAATCTCCTGTTAACCTTCTCTGCTCAAAGGAGAACAACCCCATCTTCTCCAGTCTCCCCACGTAACTGAAGTCCCTCATCCCTGGAACCATTCTGGTAAAGCTAAGGACCTCGTATGCCTTTTTAACAGCATTATCAACTTGTTTTGCCACCTTCAAAGATTTGTGTATGTGAACCCTCAGGTCTCTGTTCCTGAACCCCTTGAAAATTGTACCCGTTAGTTTATATTGCCTCTCCTCATTCTTCCTACCGAAATGAATCACTTCACACTTTTGTGTTAAACTTCATCTGCCATGTGTCTGCCCAGTCTGTCTATGTCCTCCTGAAGTTGCACAAGGAGAAAAACCAATAATAGTGTAGCCACTGTTTGTGCAGTGTTTACTACAGCGTGTCTACCTGTTCAGTGTAATAAACCTAGTAACTATTTTGTGAAAAGCTCCATCTTTTTAAAAAAAAAAAAAAAAATTTAACTGCTGAAGCAGATTTGTCCCGTGTAAAAATGGAAGGTACGTTTGGTATCGTCCATGCACTCATACCTCCCATTGCCTGAGTACAGAGAGGCGACAGCAAAGACTCTGGCCTTGTGGGAGGGAGAGGGAAACCTGTGAGTATTACCGAGCTACTCTTCTACGCTTCATGGCTGGTACACAACGGGAAAGTGAGGACGCGAAAATGCAGCATCTTTTGGAAAGTCTTGGATGGCCATGAAATATTATGGAGCCACAAACCGAATGATATTCCTTCATGTTCAGTTTGAAATTGTTGCCTGCAAGTCTAGTCCCTGGAGATGGGTGTTTGGTGACTCTTGAACTTGGATAGCCAACAGTTCTGCAGCTTTATATTGGCATCCACTAATTTAATGATAGCAATGGTATCAAGCTATTGGGGAACATAAAGATGTAATATTGGCCATTCCGTTGGCTGAGGTGAAAGTCTCCACCTCCTGAGAGACACAGACTGGAAAGGTCACAGGATCAATATCCTGGTCCTTGCTGATCTGAATCAGAGGCGGTAGTGGCTCTATAATTGCCTGCAGTACCTCCTGGATTGGGGAGAGGAAAATCAACTGGGGTTGCCACTCCTGAATGCTATTCAACAACCCCTGCTCGACATATGTGTGTGCGTGCGCGCACACCTGCGCATATGGGATCGGGCTCGGATACAAAGTCCTCCACAGTCAGATAGCTTGCTGATGCTCGCTGCCTAGCCACTGGTTTATGGTATGGATGGAAGTGGACAATTTGATTTCCATAACGTCAGTAGAAATCCTGGAGTTCCATGTAACAAAAATGGGAATGAACTTACTCAGTCACTGTAAGCCAATGGCCCTGATTGCAAGCGGGTGGCATTCGAGCACCCCCAAAACGGCGGTAAAATCCCAGAAGCTAACCGAATAAATCAAATTTCATCACGTAATCGATAATAGGCACTTGGGCAAAGTACTGGCACCCACTGAGCTCTGTTCCAGTGAAGAAGTCAACACCCTCCGGAAAGAGGAAAATATTGGTGGTGAGGGAAATTAAGCGAGTTTGTGGCCCGGTAGTTTCTGTGGTAGTCCAAGACTTTCTGAAAGGATCTCCCGCCCCCACCCCATGTGCTTTCCTTGATCAAGAGTGGAGCAGGAGAGGACAGGAGACATCCTTGCTCCTGGCAGAGGGCATTTAGATCTCTTCAATGGCACTATGTCTACAATCAAATCATTTGGAAGAGTTCCCCGCTTGGGTTGGAAGAGGAGGAAAATACTTAAATCATGGGGTGCAATATAAGTACATTACTGATAACTGAGGCAATTTCAAACCATCACTTGCTACACTATCCAATAACGCATTGTCCAGCTGAAAACTGCACCTCTTATTAATCTCTTCCTGCACCTCTGGGATCTTGTCCTGCTCTGAAATGCTGTCCCAGTTCTCTTGATAGTCTGGCGGCATTGTATTTGGCCTAGCTTGTCCTCTCAATTTTCAAACGGGGTTTGTGGTCTCGCCTCTCTTCACTCCAGGGAAGCAGCTTGTGTCCACCTGTTTCTCTCCTAAATATCACGGGGCAAGCCTATGAGGAGGGGCAAGACATTGGTGCTGGTCTTGCACTGTGGTGAGAGCTGGGCCGTTAACCACAGATTGACTGTCACATGCTGTTCCGTGTGAAAATGTTGGCCTTGCGGTTAACCCTTTTGAGTACTGTCGCACTCCCATCTGGCTTTCAAAATGTGAAACTCTTTGTTTCAAAGTTTACACACCCAACATGAAGGCACCACTCTGGGAAGCTGTCTGAGCTGCTTCCCAACCTCTGCAGATGCCATTCCGAGATCCCTTTCTGGGAGGAAAGAGAAGCGCCTCAATTGTATTGTTTCCAGGTGAAGTTTTTCTCTCCTCCCAGCATAGCCCCTTTGCTTCTCTCCAGGATGTGTCCTCTCTGCTTTTACCTTCCTCACCGAATCATCATAGAAGTTTATGGCATAGATAGTCCATTTCGGCCCATTGTGTCCGCGCGGCCGACAAAGAGCTATCCAGTCTAATCCCACTTTCCAGCTCTCGGTCCGTAGCCCTGTAGGTTACGACACTTCAAGTGCACATCCAAATACTTTTTAAATGTGGTGAGGATTCCTGCCTCTACCACCCTCTCAGGCAGTGAGTTCCAGACCCCCACCACCCTCTGCGTGAAAAAATTTTCCCTCAAATCCCCTCTAAACCTTCTACCAATTACTTTAAATCTATACCCTCTCTGCTAAGGGAAATAGGTCCTTCCTATCCACTCTATCTAGGCCCCTCATAATTTTATACACCTCAATTAAATCTCCCCTCGGCCTCCTCTGTTCCAAATAAACAATCCCAATCTGTCCTCATAGCCAAGATTCTCCAGTTCAGGCAACATCCTGGTAAATCTCCTCTGCACCCTCTCCAGTGCAATCACATCTTTCCTGTAATGTGGTGACCAGAACTGCACGCAGTACTCCAGCTGCGGCCTAACCAGTGTTTTATATAGTTCAAGCATAACCCCCCTGCTCTTGTATTCTATGCCTCGGCTAATAAAGACCGTCTGTGGCAATTCACGGGCACCGATCCGTGTTTAGGGCATTAATATGCCAGCGCTATGCACCATGCTGCTTCCATTTAATTTGTAGAACCAGGTATAGTCTTGGTGGTCTTGAAATATACCAACAATTTTGTTTCACTTACATTTTTAATTTTAGCTCAAAGACTCCAGCAGTCTTCAAGCAGTTAATTGCACTTAAATAAGTGATGAGAATAAGTTCCTGCAGAACCTAACTACTTGCTTTGCTGACCACCTCACTTCCTCCACCAATCCGTGGAGAGGGACTTGCCATTTGCACTACTCTTCAAATTGGTTGTGAACAATTAGGAATTGCCTCTTCTGCAAATGCTGGAGCTATAAGTGCACAGCAGGTCGGTCAGTATTTGAAAGAGCAAAGACTGGTTAACGTCTGGTTGTGTATCCCTTTGAAGAAAGGTCTACAGCGGAGACATTAATCTTGTCTTTTCTCCGATGCTGATGAACGTACGGTGTATTTCCAGCACTATCTGGTTTGGCATTTTTACAATTGATTTTCTATTGGGGTTTTCTTTAAAAAAAAAACAGTTTACACCGTGAGTGAGTGACTTCCAGGAGTGGCTGTAGTTTTAAGCTCAGCAGTATAAGGGATCTAAATTCACCTCTGTAGAGGTGGGCATTATCCCAGGGTGCTTTAGAGATTGTTAATGCAGCTCCCTCATACTATTAGGCTTCATAAACTCCTTCCATCCACGCAGTCATCAGCATTTGCATATCTTCCAACCGCCCCCCCCGCAAAAAATTGACAGCAGTGGTAGAAAGGAAGGAGGGGGGGGGGGGATGATGGTGAGCGAGGTAATCAATCCTTGATCTTTGTAACTTCATTCTGTTTGGCTTCCTCCCTGCTCTCCTGAAGGTGTTGACTTGCTGGATCTGGATCTGAATCTGAGGCACCTTGTTCAAGTGACTATTTTCCCCATCTGCTGTTTTGGCCGAGAGTTAACTTTGTACATGGCAACCTTCTTAATCTTGGGCACCCTGATGGTGGAACCTGTTCTTTCAATGACATGATACCAAAAGAGAAATCGTTCCCACAGTGCTGTATTGTATTCACACTCCGCTGTGTAATGCCGTGCAGTCACTGGATGTTGTTTTCCTGGTTGCCCACGTTTCCAATCTTAACCATGCTGTTGGGGGAAAATGCAGGTAAAACCAAGTTCCCACCCCTGGGGGAGGGCGGGGCGGGTGAAATGTGAGTATATGTCGCCCCAGGCTACGTTGCAGCTGGTTATCGTGGCAGAGATCTGGGCACGAGTACATGCTCGCCCTTCTTTCAGTTGGGGAAGTCTTGGTGGAGAGGTTATTTGGACTAGAATCAGGCTTTGACTGTATAAAAGGATTGAACCATCATTTATTGTGCAATTCTGACACAAGATTGGCTTTTTTAAGACTCGTCCCCCATAAATAGTTTAAATTGAGTTTAAATTTTCCCTTTTTTTTGAAATTCTGTCGAATGGAGTTTTGAAGGCCCAAACCTCTTAACTGTGACTCATGCCAGAGTACTCAAAACTTCACTTAAATGCTTCACACCGTCCACTCAGGGTTTAACGATTGAAGTATATGGTCCAGTCATTTGCGAACTTGGCTCAGCATGTTCTGTTGACCATGTACAAGCTGGGTTACTATGTGTGTCCCGCATGTGACCCATTGCGGCACCGAGAGAGGTGCTGGCAAGTGCCTCCGAATGATTCACTTCACAACTTGTTAATGCCAGTGGCTGTGTGACTCTGGTTGAAGGCTAACTTCAGCTCCAGTATATTCTGTAATCACTGACATCTTGATAAGGGCCTGCAATCTAATGCAGGTTTATGTTGGAAGGGCGGCACGGCACGTTCTGGAAGAATAAATGTTGCTTTTGTTTGCAACTCTCTCTTTTTTTTTTCCGGTGGTTGAAAAGCGTCTGGTTTTGTGGCTGGCTGACTCATTGGATGGAGCAGTGCCGCCCCGAGAGGCACTGCAGAGAGGCTGGATAGTTGCTCACCAAGAACATAAGAATTCGGAGCAGGAGTCGGCCATATGCCCCTCGACCGTGCTCCGACCATTCAATAAGATCATGGCTGATTTTTGACCTCCACTCCACTTTCCCGCCCTATTTCCATATCCCTTGATTCCCCTAGAGTCCAAAAATCTGTCTATCTCGCCTTGAATGTACTCAGACTGAGCATCCACAGCCCTCTGGGGCAGAGAATTCCAAAGATTCACCACCCTCTGAGTGAAGAAATTCCTCCTCACTCCGTCCTAAATGGCCAACCCCTTATCCTGAGACTGTAACCCCTGGTTCTAGACTCCCCAGCCTGGGGGGAAACGACCTCTCAGCATCTACCCTGTCAATCCCCCTCAGAATCTTAGATGTTTCAATGAGATCACCCCTCATTCTTCTAAACTCCAGAGTATAGGCCCAATCTACACAATCTCTCCTCATAGGACAGCCCTCTCATCCCAGGGATCCATCACTCAAGGAGAAAACTGGGTGGAGAGTTATTATGGGCTCCTGTGAAGCTCCTAGCGGCCAGTATAGAGCTGGGAATAGATTGCTCAACTTGTGGCGGGTGAGGAAGGAAAAGTCGTTTTTTTTTCTCGCTTTGAAAACCTTTTAAATTTTTCACTGGAATCCAGATTGGTCGACTGAGCTCCTTTTTTAGATTTGATGGGGATAACCCCCCCCCAACCCCCTGCACCCCCTCTCATTTTCTGATTTCAAGTGTTTTGTATTGCAGGTGGAGGCTTGCATTTTATTTCTATATATTCTTCTATGGAGTGAGATTTCTGTGGAAGGTAAGTGCTGTTATCTGTATGTGTGTCTGTGTATCTGCACCACAGTGCAACCTCTTCCCCCTTTCCCCCCCCCTCCCCAAGAGAGGGAAGCATTATTGTCCATTCTTTCCTTCATCAAGATGGCCCTTGGGGCATCCTCTTCACAGCGGCCATGGTCCTGCATAGGCTGGCGTGGAGTTAGCAGGTAGCCGTTTGCAATAAGTGCCATAAGTGGTGTTCTGTTCCTTCCAGTGTAAATGCATGAGAGTAAAGATGTGCTCCATTTTGAATGTACTTCAGTGCAGAAATAGTTGGGGGGGCGGGGGGGGCAGGGGGGGGGGAGCTACTTGTGTATCAAAGTAAAGAAAGAACTTGCATTTATATAGCGCCTTTCACTACCTCAGGGCATCCCAAAGCACTTTACAGCCAGTGAAATGCTTTTGGCGTGTAGTCGCTGTTATAATGTAAGTAAACACGGCAGCCAATTTACGCATTTGCGCACTGCAAGCTTCCACAAACAGCGAGGCACCTGACCAGATAATCCAACGACGTAGGCTGGGTGGTGATTGTTGGCCAAGACATTGGGAGAGCTCCCCTGCTCACCGAATAGTGCCACGGGGTCTTTTACATCCACCTGGGAGGGCAGGCAAAATTTTGGTTTAATGTTTGGAGTGTCCACCTCGATGTTGCGCTCCAGTCTCTGGAGTGGAGTTTGAACCACCGACCTTCTGACTCTGAGTAGAGGGCGCTACCATTGGCGCCGAGTTCAGTTGGGCAAGTGACATCAGAATGGCTGTGTAGAGTGAAGGGAGCTGTGCAGGGAGACACGTGATTGGAACCGTGGTGATGTCCTGGAGCTGGAGTGGTACGGTTTTATGTGTATTTCACTCTACTCCTAAGTGGTGACTTCGGTCTCGCCTCATTCCTCCCAAGCTTTACGCTCCAATTGATTTACAAAGATTTTAATGTACAGCTTCAGTGGGAATGACTTTGCATGGTGCCGTGTGAGGATGATGTGGTGATCAGTGGTCTGTTGCGAGGTGCACAGTGGCTCCTTTCTGGTGTGCGAGCATAAGATTTTGGAGATTTGTGTTCTCTTCGCCGAGAGCAAGTGTCGACAGCGGAAGGAGTGTGCGGCAACCCAGGCCCCCCCACCCACCCGTTCTCTCAACCACCGTCTGCCCCACCTGTTGGAGACTGTAATTCCCGCATTGGACTCTTCAGCCACCTGAGAACTAGTGTAGAAGCAAGTCATCCTCGACTCCGAGGGACTGCCTATGCTGATGATGCACTCTGTGTAGTAAAAGGGGAGATAAGTCTTCTATCTTTACCCAGTGCTTTTCGTGTTTGCATTGAATCAAGCTCTGCGTTTTGTATAAATCTGAGGTTTTTTTTTAAATTCGTAGCCAATCTTTCCAATTCTTTGTCAAATCACAAACGCCAGAGGTCACCTTGCACACATCAAGGATCACTCTGCACCAATGCTCTTAGCCAAAAGGCCGAGAGCCACTGCACCGTTCCTGGAAGTACTGCAATACCAGGTTCGTGCCATGGAGGTGGATGGGTCAATCCACCCCACCCACCTCCTATTTCCAAAAAGCATAGGAGAACCACCTTCCTGATCCAGGAAGAACCACTTTGGGGTCATGGTTACTCCCCTGTCAGGTCAGTTACGCATGATCTTAGCCAAAAGGCCGAGAGATTGCTCCAGAATTCATGTGACAGCTGGTGGTTTTTTGGGAGTGGGAGGAACAAACTAAAGATTGCTGTCCACATACTCGTGAAGCTAATGACCTCGCCGTTATTTATGTGCCAATGCCACAGCAACTTCAGGCGAGGGCAGATGTGCGATTAAACGCACAAATCGAACAGTTGCTGTCTGAGACGCCCCACTCCGCCGTTAGCTTTGCGGAAAAGGCATCTCGCTGTCTGGCTCATTATTCAAATGCATTGAAGTTCCTGCACTTGCACTGTAGATACAAAGTAAACTCGCCTCAGAACATTGTCACGTCGTTTCAAGTCTAAGCACCCTTTAACAGGCTGATATGCGTTAGTTACTGCCACTCAACCTCTCTGGCACTGAAACTTAACTATTCCAAGTGTGGAGTCTCATTCCTTCAGGTTTGTTGGAGTCTGTCTCTCTCTTTCTCTCCATCCAATATTTCTTTCCCTCTCTCTTTCTTTCTCTTCCAATACCTGATCTGATATTGAATTCATCCACTCTAACCTACACTTCCTTGTTCAGACCTTGTGCTGTTCATTTCACAATCTTTCAATCTGGTTAAGGAGATGCACAGTCGCTTGCTCTGCTCACTCAGATCCCAGATGCCCTGTTTCCATCTTGCACTTCCAGCAACTTGCCACGGAAAATATCATGGAGATTAAAGGGGCAAGGGCAAGTCTACCTAACAGCGTTCATTGACCGGTTACAGGAACTTTTAGGCCATAATGTTTTATCTACACCAAATAAAATCATTTTTATACATTTTTTGCCTCATTTATCTGGCCTGTTCTGAGCAACCTGTTCATTGACTTTTAATATTTCAACAAATCCATTTTACATTTTAGAAGAATTGTTTCTTACTATTTTGAAAAAAGATTGCAAGGAAGGTTGACGATGCATTGGCTCGCTATGTTGCAACCCATTTAATCAACGGGAGATTTGTTTTTATTGCAAAGTTTGCTAAGCACTGCACTCAAAATACACACTGACAAAAGCAATCCGCTCTCTCCCATTGATCTTTGCCAACAGAATGGCAACAGTATCTCTCGTGCACAGAATTTGGGAACATTTATGAGTCTACTCTGCAAATTAGAGGGAGAGGTCTTTGGAGAGCAGACAAAGTAGAGGGGGAGATAGAGAGAGCAACATGCTCTTCCGAAAGGACTAAAACCAATGAAGCGTGGCCCTGTGCTGCTGTTAGGCAGGTGCATCGTGGAAAAGTGGGATGCAGGTGCTGAACTTTTTTAAGCAGAATTGACAGATCTTCCAGTCTGATCCCGGCTGCTTCGAGGGCAGAACTTGCAGTGACGACTTCGAGTGCAGCAATGAGGCTCCAGGGTATTGCTGTTTTTACTGATTTCTCTTTCGAAGGTTTTAATAACTGGATGGATCAATGCCAGACCTCGTGGTCTGTTGCTAAGCGACTGGCGTGGTAATTTATTTTTATTTCCGGCTACCAAGCCAGTGATGTCGACCAGAGCTTGACTCTGTTCCAATTTGCATTGGCTTGTTGCAGCTGTGGTCACTGGGTGTGAACACAAGGATTTAAAGGGGCACCTACCCTAACAGCAGAAGTGTTTAGCCAACTTGTCTGGAGCTTCCCAAGTACTGCAACCAGGCAGCGCAATTCATGCAGTAAATAATTGTTTTGTTTACCTGTTGTATCATTGTAACAAATCGTGTCTCTTCTTTTCCCCCTCTCCAATGACACTTTTTTGGGAAAAATTATTGCTCCAAACCAAACTGTACTTATCAATTCATCAAGTCTTGTCTTGTTTGGTGAGATGCAACTGCTTTTGACTCTCTCCAGCCTTATCGTAGCAAGTCTGGGCAAGGTATGTTTTTTTTTTTCACGGCTGCGTACACCTTTTGGGTAAATGTCTTGTCTCGGTTGAGTCGGCATATGCAGTCTAGCTGTACTCCGTCAACTTCTGGCCAGGACACCGGGGAGAACTCCCCTGCTCTTCTTCTAAATAGTGCTGTGGCATCTTTTACATCCATCTGAGAAAACATACGAGGCCTCTGTTTGTTTAACTGCCCCTCCGACAGTGCGCCACTCCCTCAGTACTGCCCCTCCGACAGTGCGGCGCTCCCTCAGTGCGACGCTCCCTCAGTACAGCACTGGGAGTGTCAGCCTAGATTTTTGTGCTCAGCTCTCTGGAGTGGGACTTGAACCCACGACCTTGTGACTCAGGCACGCAAGTGCTACCCACTGAGCCACGGCTGACACATGGGTTTCTGCAGTGGCAGTGGTCTTTGGTGTGCAATACAAGACCATAAATAGAAAATTAGCTAAGATTTGCTTTGTAACCACAGTGTACTTGTACAAAGAGTTTTCAACAGTCTCTGCCAGATATCCTTGCAGGCATCATAAACCGTAACATGTCAATTTGGAACAGTTATTAGTGGTGTCTGGTGGCTGCTACTGTTTTAATTTGTGCCTCCCCCTTACTAATTTTATGGCTCAACTAGGGAAGAGTTGTGGGCCTGAGCACCTTTTCGATGGGCTGTACATTAGGGCAAATGTACTTTTAAACACATTCCTTTTCCAGGGTTCTCCTACTTCTCCTGAAAGGCGTTGACTCCTGCTCGGGGCACAGCTCCACAAACGCTGAGCATGCTCTGGCACCTCGGCCAAGTAGCTGTTATTCCTGCGTGAGCCAAGATCTCATTGGCAGGTTAATTCAACAGTGGCGAGTGTCACAGCTGAGTATGCACATGTTGGCATTGGGTGAGGACTGAATAATTGCCACTTGGGTGAGACACCAGAGGGTGGTTGGTACCTGTACCCCAACCTCCTAGGGTAAGGAGCGGGGAGTAAATGGGATGGGGAGTGGAATTTTTTTTTTAAACCTATCCCATTTATGTTTTCCTCTGCTCTAAAGTAACCCCTTTATCCCTTCACCTTCCCCAAAAGTGTCATTATAATCTTTTTTTAGATGCAATAGTGTCTGATTTTGTATGTAAAACCAAACCAACTTGCATGCAAATTTCTGTAGCATGTTCAAAAGTTGTAGATGAGTTTCCTCTGGAAGAGTGAGCAAGGTTTTAGGACTGGGGACCTTGTCTGTAATTACGTGCTGTTTGCAGGGAAGGTACACGAGGTCATTAACTAGAGTTCATTTGGATCTCCTAATCTTTTGAATTTGTAGGCTATGGATTCCAAAGTGGGGTGGAGCACGGGGAGAGTTTGTCATAAGCAAGCGACGGAATAATTTCTAATTTAGGAAAGGATGTTAAAAGGGAGCCCATCATGGTGAATGCTGCCTCAAGTTACAGCAGGTAATAATGAGAATAATCTGACCAGCCTGTGTTACACCTTCCATTTACTTTTTAACTTTTTGAATCGAGGCCTGGCTTAACCGGGAACCAATGTAGGTCAGCAAACACAGGGGAGATTAAACACCGCCTCCAGTGCAGCCTTCGGCCGCCTGAGGAAAAGAGTGTTTGAAGACCAGGTCCTCAAAACTGCCACCAAGCTCATGGTCTACAGGGCTGTAGTAATACCCACTCTCCTGTATGGTTCACAGACGTGGCCCATATACAGTAGACACCTCAAGTCGCTGGGGAAATACCACCAACGATGTCTTCGCAAGATCCTACAAATCCCCTGGGAGGACAGACGCACCAACGTTAGTGTCTTCGACCAGGCCAACATTCCCAGCATTGAAGCACTGACCACACTTGATCAGCTCCGCATGCCAGACACGAGACTCCCAAAGCAAGCGCTCTACGTGGAATTCCTTCATGGCAAACGAGCCAAAGGTGGGCAGAAGAAACTTTACAGGGACACCCTCAAAACCTCCCTGATAAAGTGCAACATCCCCTCCGACACCTGGGAGTCCCTGGCCAAAGACCCCCCTAAGTGGAGGAAGAGCATCCGGGAGGGTGCTGAGCACCTCTCGTCTCATCGCCAAGAGCATGCAGAAATCAAGCGGAAGGAGCGTGCGGCAAACCAGTCCCACCCACCCCTTCCCTCAACGATTATTTGTCCCACCTGTGACAGGGACTGTGGTTCTCGTATTGGACTGTTCAGCCACCAAAGAACTCACTTCAGGAGTGGAAGCAAGTCTTCCTCGATTCTGAGGGACTGTCTATGATGTCCTTTTGCAGATTTTGTGTATCCTCCTCACACATTGCTTTTCCTCCCACCTTTGTATCGTCAGCAAACTTGGCTATGTTACACTCAGTCCCTTCCTCCAAGTCGTTAATATAGATTGTAAACAGTTGGGGTCCCAGCACTGATCCCTGCGGCACCCCACTTGTTACTACTGATTGCCAACCCGAGAATGAACCTTTTATCCCGACTCTCTGTTTTCTGTTAGCCAATCCTCTATCCATGCTAATATATTGCTCCCAACCCCGTGAACTTTTATCTTGTGCAGTAACCTTTTATGTGGCACCTTGTCAAATGCCTTCTGGAAGTCCAAATACATCACATCCACTGGTTCCCCTTTCTCCACCCTGTTCGTTACATCCTCAAAGAATTCCAGCAAATTTGTCAAACATGACTTCCCCTTCATAAATCCATGCTGACTCTGCCTGACTGAATTATGCTTTTCCAATGTCCTGCTACTGCTTCTTTAACAATGGACTCCAACATTTTCCAACCACAGATGTCTGGCAAACTGGTCTATAGTTTCCTGCTTTTTGTCTGCCTCCTTTTTCAAATAGGGGCATTACATTTGAAGTTTTCCAATCTGCTGGGACTGCCCCAGAATCCAGGGAATTTTGGTAAATTACAACCAATGCATCCACAATCCCTGCTGCTACTTCTCTTAAGATGATGATGGATCACCAAAGTGAGCGAGATCAAGAAGTAATGATTAGCTCATGCCAAGTTTGTGGGTGTGTGTGTGTTTTTTTTTTTAAAGCCTGAATATTGTAGGAAGAAAAAGATTGCGGGAAATGAAGCATTTCAGGTTTTTTTTTTACATAGAATATTCAGCAACAGGAACAGGTCATTCAGCCCAACTAGTCTGTGCTGGTGTTTATGCCCCACACGAGTCTCGGCCTTTTTGCATATCTTTCAGCCTTTTTGCATATCTTTCTGTACCCGTTTCTCTCATGTAGTCGTCTAGTTTCCTTTGAGAAATGAGCAATTAGAGTAGGACTGTGTCAAGTTTTGATTTCAACACGGAGGATACAGGGTTGAGGAAATGTGTATTGAAACATAGAAAATAGGTGCAGGAGTAGGCCATTCGGCCCTTCGAGCCTGCACCGCCATTCAATAAGTTCATGGCTGATCATTCACCTCAGTACCCCATTCCTGCTTTCTCTCCGTACCCCTTGATCCCTTTAGCCGTAAGGGCCACATCTAACTCCCTTTTGAATATATCTAATGAATTGGCCTCAACAACTTTCTGTGGTAGAGAATTCCACAGGTTCACAATTTTGAGTGAAGAAGTTTCTCCTCATCTCGGTCCTAAATGGCTTACCCCTTATCCTTAGACTGTGACCCCTGGTTCTGGACTTCCCCAACATTGGGAACATTCTTCCTGCATCTAACCTGTGCATTCCTGTCAGAATTTTATGTTTCTATGAGATCCCCTCTTATTCATCTAAATTCTAGTGAATAGACTGTGTGTATGGAGCCTAGTAGGAAGAAGAGGGAAGTTCAGAGAAGCATTGATTGTAATCGTGATGAGAGAGACCAGAAAACGTGCATGGGAGAGGTTAGAAGTGAGAAGAATGGACTATCTGACCAGAAGCTTTTTCTTGTATCGTGCCTGGGCGTGCACGAGAGGGGTTAGCAAGCCTCCCTAGAAATGAAGGGAAAGTGCACAAGTCCATTGTCCATTCCAGTCTTGCTGTTTTTGAGTATTTGTTCAAGAATTGCTAGTTTGGCCGAGTACTGAGTTGCATCTGTGCTCGACACCAGAGCGCCACAAGTTGAAATTGAGTTTTCAAAAATAAACCAACTGTAGTGAGTAAGCCATTATCCAGGAAGCAGCAATGTGTTGCAATCTCTCTCAATATGTTTGTTCTGTGGATCGTGCTCTTGCTCGAATGCGCAATCTGGCAGAAAACCTGTGTTGAGAGCAAACCAGGTGTGTGTTTTTTTTTTTCTGTTCCAGCTTTGATGGGGAAATGTGCCATTCTTTCAGTGTTCGGCAACCTCTTCTGCCATCCCAGCTCCGAAGAGGAACTTGTCATCTGATGGAATTGCCAGCGTGTCGTGTTGCTGCAGGGCCCACTGCAATATCTTTTTTCAAACGCAGTATGCTCGGGGCTTGGTGGTGGTGGAGGTTCAGTGCTGTTCACTGTGTTTTTTTTTGTGGCCCATCTTTTCTGCCAATTTTCTCCCCATCTATCCTGAAGGTACTGACTCCTTACAGGCGTACACCTCCTGAGTTCTGCGCATCCTTCAGTGCTGCACCCAAGTGGCCATTCTTGCGATGGACGCAGATGTCACTGTCTTCTTGAGTTTGAGCTTCCACAGTGAGTGTTGGCAGGCTAATCACGGGGGGGTCCTCGGTCCAACCATTTTCAGCTGTTTCATCAATGATCTTTCATCTGTGATAAGATCAAGAGTGGGCTCAGCCGACAGCAAGACTTGGACATAATGCAGGATTGGGCTGATAAGTGGTAGGTAACATTTGTGCCATCTCTGTGCCAGGCCATGACCACCTCCAACAAGAGGAGCCCCCAAGCCCCTAGAAACTTAACTATCCATCATATCAACACCATGACTGCAAGAGTAGGGCAGAGCCTGGTTACTCTGATGAATGATTCACCTTCTCATCCCTCAAAGCCTCACTACAAGCTACAAGACTCCAGCAAGGGATGTGATGGAATACTCACCACTTGGTTGGGTTGTTACTGCCACAACAACACTCAAAGCTCAACACCAACCAGGACAATAGTCCACTTGATCAGCACCCCTTGCACACTTGCCATCATGGGCGCACTGTGGCTGCAGCATGAACTACAACAACAACTTGTATTTATATAGCGCCTTTAATGTAGTGAAATGTCCCAAGGCGTTTCATAGGAGCATTGAGATTTTAAAAAAATTTGACACCAAGCCGCATAAGTAGAAATTAGCGCATGTGACCTAAAGCTTGGTCAAAGAGGTCGGTTTTAAGGAGGGTGGAGAGGTTTAGGGAGGGAGTTCCAGAGCTTGGGGCCTAGGCAACAGAAGGTATGGCCACCGATGGTTGAGCGGTTATAATCAGTGATGCTCAAGAGGGCAGAATTAAAGGAGCGCCGATATCTTCTTGGGGCGGGTGGGGGGGGGGCGGTTGTGCACACTGTAGCTTCAACAGCACCTCCTCCTCTGTGATCTCTACCAATGCAAAGGACAAGAACAGCAATGCCAAAGGAACACCATCACCTCCAGTTACCCACCATCCAAATTTTGGATATATATTGGCATTTCTTCATTGTCGCTGGGTCAGAATCCTGGAATTCCCTGGCAACACCATCTGCCCAAGGGGCTGCAGCGGATCAAGGAGAATGGCCACTATCACCACCCCCTCTCGGCAACTGGGGATGGGCAATAAATGCGGCCTTGCCAGCATCGTCAATATCCCAATACATTTTTTAAAAATACATTATTAATGGATAGTGATCTTATCGAAATGTATAAGATTATGAGGGGGCTTGACGAGGTGGATGCAGAGAGGATGTTTCCACTGATGGGGGAGACTAGAACT
Organism: Pristiophorus japonicus; assembly: GCF_044704955.1. Taxonomy (NCBI): domain Eukaryota; kingdom Metazoa; phylum Chordata; class Chondrichthyes; family Pristiophoridae; genus Pristiophorus; species Pristiophorus japonicus. The sequence continues at coordinate 36,579,528 of NC_092010.1, forward strand.
AGGGGGCATAGTCTCAGAATAAGGGACTGCCCATTTAAAACTGAGATGAGAAGGAATTTCTTCTCTCACAGGGTTGGAAATCTGTGGAATTCGCTGCCAGAGAGCTGTGGAAGCTGGGACAATGAATAAATTTAAGACAGAGATAGACAGTTTCTTAACCGATAAGGGATTAAGGGGTCATGAGGAGTGGGCAGGGAAGTGGAGCTGAGTCCATGATCAGATCAGCTATGATCGTATTAAGTGGTGGAGCAGGCTCGAGGAGCCATATGGCCTACTCCTGCTCCTATTTCTTATGTTCTTATGTAGGAGTGGAAAGCCTGGATAGCCTTCTACTATCCATCATCATCATAGGCGGTCCCTCAAACGAGGATGACTTGCTTCCACAAGAGTTCACCGATGTTTCAATGAAGGACCCGATGTTCCAGACCTGAACTCCAGGGGTGGAAGATTCCTGTGCGTGAATTTTTTTAACATGTGGTGACTGTTGCACATCAGCCACCACACGGACTTGACAGAGCTAGGCCTTTATCCAGTGGCAAGGCTTAACCAGGATGACTGGAGACTGCTCTGCTTTACTATCTATCACAGGCACTGAGGCTGCAGCATCTCTGTATGGCTGCTCTGCTTGACATCAGCTAACTCTGCATTGACCAGAGATTGTGCCCGAGATGTCCATGTCTGCATGACCCAGCTGCTGGCTGGATAGACGACAGTTTATTTCCACACCCGACCACTGCATTCTTTACTTTCATGAAAAAAAATGTTGAGCTTTAAAATACATTACTGTGCGCGTATCTGTGAGATCCTTTCAGTCCAAGGTCACGCACATATTCTTCAATAAATACTCTTTTGAAGTTGAAACAATAGTGGCTATGCAAGTATAGCGGTTTGTACAGGAAATCTTTTGCAGGCCTTCGAAGGCTGATTTAATTATGTAGTGACTGAAATTGGAGCGTACTGCAGGGCCTCAACCAAAAGCTGACGTGCTTTGATGGCATTATCACACCACTACGACAGCAGAACTTACAAGTCTTGTGTCTTGCAGTGTTTTCGGCATCATGGCTTTCTGCTCTCCCAGCAGGGGGTACTCTCCGGGGCACTACGGATTGGGTGGGAGCCGAAAATCGAGCCGGCGTCTCAACCAGGGGCGTTGCACACCGGCTCACCTCTTCCGGGCGGTAATGCTCCGTGCCCCGCCGAAACCGGCCCCGAAAACCCTGGTGGGTCGCTGGAAGCTGGCTGCCCGCCCGGAAGAGCTTATTGCCGCCCCTCCGGGGCGAAAACCGAGGCAGCAACAACCCAAAATTCCAGTCCATACCTTTTTTGTGTGGGTCTGGAGTGCCTTCAGTTGGGTGGATACAGGATCATTTACAGTACGACTACTTTCGTATGACGGTAAAAGCTTCTAATGGGATGTTTAGTTTGGCTATCCATTCGATGGCCTCCTGAGATGCCGAGTTGGAGAAATGAGGTGCTTCCTGCCACAGATCTCAGGGGGCAGGTTGATGTGATGCGCTGCATGGTCTGGGACCCATGGCCACATTCGCACTTCGGGGCGTCCCTCAACTTCCACGTGTGGAGCAGGTGGCCGCATTGTCCATGACCCATGCAGATTGGGTTGAGCGCTGTCCATAACTTCGAGGGAGGTGGAAGCCAGGGACCTCTGCTGTTGGCTCAGTGATGAGGTGTTGGTTCTTTATATTGCAGCATCCCACCATTCCGCCCATCTGGAGAGTGGGTCGATACCAGCTGCATGAACATTGGCTGCTGTTTTCCCCCGGAAAGGCCGGCGCCATTTTAAACGCTTTTGTGGTGGGTTCTTCAAGTCTCTGTGAATGGAAAGGTCGATGTTGCTCGTGATTTTTTTGCATCGCACGGAGCATGGTGGTGTCGCGGCGAATGGCGAGCTGGGACAATGTGGGACAGCACCGGGAGCCACTCGGTTGGAACGGACTTGAGCGTCCATGACACTGTCCTCATGGCGACGTTTAGCTGCATGTCGCCGATCTTTGTGTGGCGGCTGCAGGCCCCTGAAGCAGAGCAGTAGTCTGACGTGAAGCTGAGCGAGGGAGCGGCTGTTGTGCTCCTCGAATCCTTCCTTTTTCCCGTCTCTGACACTGAGAGACTTGCATTTCTATAGCGCCTTTCACAACCACTGGACATTTCAAAGCGCCTTACAGCCAATGAAGTACTTTTTGGAGTGTAGTCACTGTTGTAATGTGGGAAACGCGGCAGCCAATTTGTGCACAGCAAGCTCCCACAAACAGCAATGTGATAATGAGCAAATCATCTGTTTTAATGATGTTGGTTGAGAAATAAATAAATATTGGCACCAGGACACCGGAGATAACTCCCCTCCTCTTCGAAATGGTGCCATGGGATCTTTTATGTCCACTTGAGAGAGCTCATGGGACTCGGTTTAATGCCTCATCCGAAAGATAGCAACTCCAACAGTGCGGCACTCCCTCAGTACTGCCCCTCCAACGGTGCGGCGCTCCCTCAGTACTGCCCCTCCGACAGTGCGCCGCTCCCTCAGCACTGCCCCTCCGACAGTGCGCCGCTCCCTCAGTACTGCCCCTCCGACAGTGCGCCGCTCCCTCAGTACTGCCCCTCCGACGGTGCGCCGCTCCCTCAGCACTGCCCCTCCGACAGTGCGCCGCTCCCTCAGTACTGCCCCTCCGACGGTGTGCCGCTCCCTCAGTACTACACTGTAGTGTCAGCCAAGATTTTTTTTTTGGTGCTCAAATTCCTGCAGTGCGACTTGAACCCACAACCTTCTGACTCAGGCGAGAGTGTTGCACACTGTTTTGATGTAGCTGGTTTCTAGTCTTCACTTGTTGCACATGCACTGATATTTCTGGCTGGTGCTGCACTGCTAAAATGTTAAACCAAGAGCTGTTGCAGTGACCTGAGGCTGGACCTTTCCAAGACCCAGGTGAATCCCACGTTTGCACTAACTGGGCTGTCTTTTCTGGCTGTACAACAGCTCTGTTCTACTCCTCAACACAATTCTAAGCCTGACCATGCATTGCAAAGTCAGTTGCCTGCTGCTACCTGCCAGTTGCTGTCGTTAAGCAATGAGCTTCTGAGAATGATGTCAGCGGGCAATAGACCAGATTTATACAGACAGCAAGTACTTTTGAAATGTAATCACTGTTGCAATGTAGGGAAAAGCAGCTTGCACAGCAAGCTCCCACAAACCACAATGAGAGAAATGACCAGGCTATCTTTATTTCCCAAGTGTTGTTGATTTGAGGGATAAATATTGGCCAGGACACTGGGGAGAATTCACCTGCTCTTCTTTGAGCAGTGTCTAAGTGGGCAGATGGGGCCTCATTTTTACATCTCGTCTGAAAGACAACACCTCTTCTAACCGTGCAGCACTCCCTCAGAGTGTCGGCCTGGATTTTGTGCTCAAGTCCCTGGAGTGGAACTCGAACCCACAACCTGCTGACGCGAGTGAGAGTCCTACTGGGATCTGCTTTTAAATGGAGCATGTCGCCTGCTCTGATAAGGGTGAAAAATGCTTCCTGTTTGTAGTTTTCTGTTTAAATTGTGCTTTCAGCAAATCTGTAAAACCAGTGTCGGCTGCAGTTTTTGAGGCTGTGTAATTTACTCTTGTTAACTTTGGAAGGAGCTGGGCGGCCAGACTGCAAGTTAAGGGTAAGCGTGGTTCTTACTTTCCAAATATGGTGGTAATTTGACCTTTCTTGAGATCCTGATTCGAACCAATTGTGTCGATCTGGCTCCTCTGTTGGTTGAGTGGCTGAATTTGCCATGTGGGATGGTTGTGCACCTTGCAGGTGAGGAAGGTCCCAAATCAATCAATCAAATGGCACGTGCTGAGCGAATGGATCTCCGTGGGACTGTGATGGTGCTGCAACTGCTCTCATTGCCCCGGAGGGCAAGAAAGCAAATCGGCCAAACTTCACGCTTCTGATTGCTGGGTGGTGCCCGGCATTGGGCAGTGCATGTTTGAGGCTGCCGAGTGGCGAAAGGCTTAGACTAGGTTGTGATTTAAACCCCCCGGCCCTCTCATGGACAACCTGCCCAGTGCCACTGTTCAGACTATTGCGACATGAATGGTCAGTGGCCAAGGTTTTAAAAAAAAAGACTTGCATTTATATAGCGCCTTTCACGACCACCGAACTTTCCAAAGCGCTTTACAGCCAATGAAGTACTTTTTGGAGTGCAGTCACTGTTGTAATGTGGGAAACGCGGCAGCCAATTTGCGCACAGCAAGCTCCCACACACAGCAATGTGATAATGAGCAGATAATCTGTTTTTAGTGATGTTGATTGAGGGATAAATATTGGCCCAGGACACTGGGGAGAACTCCCCTGCTCTTCCAATAGTGCCGTGGGATCTTTTACATCCGCTTGAGAGCAGACTGGACCTCAATGCCTCATCCGAAAAACGGCACCTCCGACAGTGCCAGCGCTCCCTCAGAACTGCACTGGAGTGTCGGCCTAGATTTTTTTTTTGTGCTCCAGGTACTGAGTGCTGTCGGTGCCTGTGGAACAGGCCTCTCGGGCGAGAGTTGCCGTCTTCAGGAAAACATAACTGTTGAGGGGGGGATGGGGCAGTTGGAGAAAAGAGCCTTTCCAAATCTTTTTTTTAGATACCCGTCCAGTATAATAGTCGCTGCCGTACCTAACTATGCCTCTGCTTTCTTCTAGGCTCCCTGGTTCTGGGACACACGACATTGCTGGTATAACTACCCGTATCAGGTGAGAGCTGCACAATGGTGATCTGATCTCCATGTTTATTTATTGGCTTTCAAAATGATATGATGTGTTGTGTTCAGTGGACTGAAACCTGCCTTTTCGCCCAGCTCCCTGTACGCTTCAGGACACTTCGGTTTTCATTTTTCCTTTGTCAATTTAAATTTTACTCTTTTTTTTTTTAAATTTCAAATGTATACAGCCACGCATTCGAGTTTGAGCTTTGGCTCCACACTGCAATAAAAGGGCCGTCTCTCACAGGCTGTGAGCGGATAAAGAGGAGCCAGTTTCTAAACCACCTATGGAAAGTGGGATAAAAGTGTATTGCTGCACTGTTTCACCACCTGATTCTCCTGTCCTGCCCTTTTGTCCAGGAACTGACTGTTGTACTGATATCCTGAGTGGCACAGATCAGTGCTACAATGTTTAGAAGTTGGACTCGCGGAGGATGCCTTTTTACAAAAGCAAAATACTACAGGTGCTGGAATCTGAAATTAAAAGCCGAAATCTCAGCGGGTCAGGCAGCATCTGTGGAGAGAGAACCCGAGTTAACGTTTCGGGTCGATGACCCTTCGTCAGAACTGCCTTTTTAAATGGACCGCCTCTTGTAATCTGTACTTTAAAACCAAACATTTAAATGAGCTTTCGGAACACAGGAACAGGAGGAGGCCATTCAGCCCCTCGAGCCTGTTACATTAGGAACAGGAGGAGGCCATTCAGCCCCTCGAGCCTGTTACATTAGGAACAGGAGGAGGCCATTCAGCCCCTCGAGCCTGTTACATTAGGAACAGGAGGAGGCCATTCAGCCCCTCGAGCCTGTTACATTAGGAACAGGAGGAGGCCATTCAGCCCCTCGAGCCTGTTACATTAGGAACAGGAGGAGGCCATTCAGCCCCTCGAGCCTGTTACATTAGGAACAGGAGGAGGCCATTCAGCCCCTCGAGCCTGTTACATTAGGAACAGGAGGAGGCCATTCAGCCCCTCGAGCCTGTTACATTAGGAACAGGAGGAGGCCATTCAGCCCCTCGAGCCTGTTACATTAGGAACAGGAGGAGGCCATTCAGCCCCTCGAGCCTGTTACATTAGGAACAGGAGGAGGCCATTCAGCCCCTCGAGCCTGTTCCACCATTCAATCAGATCATGGCTGATCTGCGATCTAACTCCATATACCCGCCTTTAGCCCATATCCTTTAATACCTTTTTGGTTAACAAAAATCGATCAGTCTCTGATTGAAAAAAAGTTAACAATTGATCTAGCATCAATTGCCGTTTGCGGAAGAGAGTTCCAAACGTCTGCCATCCTTTGTATGTAGAAGTGTTTCCTAATTCATTCGTGAAAGGTCAGGCTGTGTAATGTTTAGACCATGCTCCTAGTCCGAGACTCCCCAACCAGCTCGCTCTCTCTTGCTCTCTCGCTCTCGCTCTCGCTCTCTCTCTCTCTCTCTCTCTCTCTCTCTCTCTCTCTCTCTCTCTCTCTCTCTCTCTCTTCCTCCCCCTATCAGTTCCCCTTAATATCCTGAAAACGTCCATCAGATCATCCCTTAACCTTCTAAATTCCAGGGAATACAACCCTAGTTTGTGTCATCTCTCCTCGTAACCTAATCTCTGGAGTCCAGGGCCTAAAGTAAAGCTTTCAGGGAGTTCTGGAAATTCCTGTTGGTGCAACACTGCCTGTTCATCTCTGGGATCCATGTTTGAATTCAACCCAGGCTGGTGGGATGAAATATAAACAGTAAATGCTGTTAACACTCAGAAGGTCGGGCAGCATTTGCGGAGAGAGAAATCAAGTTAATGTTCGAGGTCGATGAACTTTCATCCGAACTCTGATGGGATGAAAGTCTCCACTTTACCGTCAATTTTTTAAAAAATCGTGTCTCAGTGCAGTTCCCAGTGCCTCTGCGAACACAACAAGCTGTCTCTCTCATTTGATGCTCGTTTGTGAGCCTCTCTCCAATAATAAGGCAGTAATTTCCTCTACATCCCTTCCATTTTCTCCTTTGCTAATGGAAATTCCTTGGTTGTGTATATGTTTCTTGTACGCATTACTTTGCGTTCAAAAACAACTTCCATTCCATACCCCATGTTCCGGACCCCTTTGAGTGCTGTCTTTTGAGGGGAGGTTTTACGTGGATTACATAGGATATATGGCACAGAAACAGCCCATTCGACCCAACCAGACCATGCCGGTGTTTATGCTCCACTCGAGCCTCCTCCCGTCTTTCCTCATCTAAATCTATCAGCATAACCCTCTATTCCCTTCTCTCTCATATGCCCATCCAACCGCCCCTTAAATGCATCGATACTATTCGCTTCAACCACTCCGTGGCAGCGAGTTCCACATTCTCACCACTCTCTGGGTCAAGAAGTTTCTTCTGAATTCCCTATTGGTTTTCTTGGTGACTATTGTCATGTATTGAATAAGGAGTTTGACCAGATGCTGTGAGCTCAAAGTAAACATAGAAACATAGAAACATAGAAAATAGGTGCAGGAGCAGGCTATTCAGCCCTTCTAGCCTGCACTGCCATTCAATGAGTTCATGGCTGAACATGAAACTTCAGTACCCCCTTCCTGCTTTCTCGCCATACCCCTTGATCCCCCGAGTAGTAAGGACTTCATCTAACTCCCTTTTGAATATATTTAGTGAATTGGCCTCAACTACTTTCTGTGGTAGAGAATTCCACAGGTTCACCACTCTCTGGGTGAAGAAGTTTCTCCTTATCTCGGTCCTAAATGGCTTACCCCTTATCCTTAGACTGTGACCCCTGGTTCTGGACTTCCCCAACATTGGGAACATTCTTCCTGCATCTAACCTGTTTAAACCCGTCAGAATTTTAAACGTTTCTATGAGGTCCCCTCTCATTCTTCTGAACTCCAGTGAATACAAGCCCAGTTGATCCAGTCTTTCTTGATAGGTCAGTCCCGCCATCCTGGGAATCAGTCTGGTGAATCTTCGCTGCACTCCCTCAATAGCAAGAATGTCCTTCCTCAAGTTAGGAGACCAAAACTGTACACAATACTCCAGGTGTGGCCTCACCAAGGCCCTGTACAACTGTAGCAACCTTAGTCCTTTTTTACAGGTCTCAGAGTATTGATGGCCTCTAGTTTATGCTCTTCCCCACAAGTGGAAATATTCTCTCTCTATCCACTCTTTCATAATTTTAAAGACCTCCATTAGGTCACCCCTCAGCCTTTTTTCCAGAGAAAAGAGACCCAGCCCGAGAGGGGAAGAGGGAGAAAGAAAAGCCACACTGCGAAATTCTCGATTAAATCTAATGTGTCCAACAGACTATGGAACAGACTGTCTGAGGTTTAACCATGCATTAGTGCTTGAACCAAATGGTGCATAAGAACATAAGAAATAGGAGCAGGAGTCAGCCATTTGGCCCCTCGAGCCTGCTCCACCATTTAATAAGATCATGGCTGATCTGATCATGGACTCAGCTCCACTGCCCTGCCTGCTCCCCATAACCCTTTATTCCCTTATCACTTAAAAATCTGTCTATCTCCACCTTAAATATATTCAATGACCCAGTCTCCACAGCTCTCTGGGGCAGAGAATTCCACAGATTTACAACCCTCAGAGAAGAAATTTCTCCTCATCTCAGTTTTAAATGAGCAGCCTCTTGTTCTGAGACTATTTCCCCTATGAGTGGAAATATCCTCTCTGCATCCACCTTGTCGAGCCTCCTCATTATCTTATGTTTCAATAAGATCACCTCTCATTCTTCTGAACTCCAATGACTGATTATAGGTGCAACCTATCTTCATACATCAACCCCCTCATCTCCGGAATCAGCCTACTGAACCTTCTCTGAACAGCCTCCAATGCGAAGAATTTCTTGTCTCTATACAGGTTGAGCGTCCGAAATCTGGAGTTCCAAAATTTGGAATGTTCCGGAATCTGGACACCGAGCCAATCCGTGGCGGGGTCGTCTGGAAACCGGAAAATGTTCCGAAATCCGGACTCTCGGCGCCTCGACTTTTCCCCGGCCCTCAGCGACCCGACCTCGCCCCGGCCCTGGCTCTCACCCCCACCCGCTCCCCCTCCTCCCCCTAACCTTGGGCCGACCCCACCCCCTTACCTCAGCTGCCCAACCCCACTTACCTCGGCCCAGGCAAAGACGTTCCAAGATCCGGAAATATCCGGAACGGCCTCGGTCCCGAGGTTTCCGGATTTCGGGCGCTCAACCTGTATTTAAAAAAAAATAATTGATGGTCAGAGTTTTTTTTTAACTTCCATTTAAAAAAAAATGCAACAAGGTATTTTCATATCAATGCAAAATTTGATCTCTTCTTCATAATTGTGAGCTGACCCAATATATGTTGAGAGCTGTGCATTACATCAGGTCATTAAGAATGTTATTGATCAAAAATAAGAAGCACTAGGCGTGAATAAGATGCATTCAACTGTACCATTTCAAGTTCTTGTTGGCTTATGATATTTGCACTGTTTATACACTGGGTATGTACCCTTTTATTCACACCACTAAGTATACATTGACAATTAACTCGTTTTTTGGCAATCCCTGCAGCAAATGGTATTTGACCTGTATTATTATTACATAATGGAGCTGTCGTTCTACTGGTCACTGATGTTTTCCCAGTTTACAGATATTAAAAGGAAGGTAAGCAGCTGTTATCCTATTGAGATCCAACTATCGGTGTAATGTTTTCTAAAGTGGCTCTGTAATTGCAGCAGTGTGCAAATGCTGCTCCCATTACAGGCAAGTTTATTTATTTTTTTACATTGTTTAAACTGTATATTAACAGAACCAGAGTTCAATAACCGATCTCTTGTTCTGTTAATAAGTGTGTTTAAACACACTTGTCGGGGCTATTTTCGTTTCCAACAATGATTTTAATACCTTTTTTAGAACGGTTGCAAAGCCGTTCGATTCCACAAGTGCGCCTGAAGTGACGGCACTGTGGAGAGGGTTCCACAACGTAAAACCACCCACAAACTGGGTGCTGATTGGCAGCTTTTCTTTACGATTCTTTCTTCAAAAGAGTCGGCGCAGACTCAATGGGCCGAATGGCCTCCTTCTGTACTATTCTATGAATCTGAAAGCCTGAGTGTTGGAAATAGGAAATATCCCCCCTCGGAGCACAATGCATGTAACCGAGTGAGGGGAACTTTATTCTGCACTTACCGGTGCTATAGTTAACTATTTAAATGGAAATATTTTTCATTTCCTAGCACTGATGTCCCTAGAATTTTATATTTATTTTTTAAAAAAGCATTGATTTGGTATATCTTCTGTATTTGTGCCAGTTTGTTTCAACAGCACATCTTGGCAGCAGGTGTACAGACAGTGCCTGGTTACATTGCAAAGTGCTGAGTAAAACTGCTCAATTGCTTGGTTTCTTGATCACAACCGCAAGAAGCTTTTCACCCGAGGAGGAAAAATTGCAACCAAAACCAATTTGGCTGTGATTGCTTCAGAGTTCATTTCTCTACTCCAGTAATAAAGCCCTTCAAATCCGTACTTGCTAAAGGCACAAAGGATCGATCTTCTAGGGCATTATCTGTGCTGTTTATTGAAAGAAGTGGCTGATGAAATGCTGAAGATTTGTCCTTGTGGTTGTGGAGCTAGGTGCCATGGCCTTGCTATGCTGACACACAAACTATTTGGGAATGACTTTTCAGTAATTCTTGTTGGGTTGCTAGATGAATACTTCATGTGAAGGCTCTGTGCCTCAATGTGAGGAGTATTCGTAATAAGGTGGACGAATTAACTGCGCAGGCAGCTATTAACGAATGTGATATAATTGGCATCACGGAGACATGGCTCCAGGGTGACCAAGGCTGGGAACTCGACATCCAGGGGTATTCAACATTCAGGAAGGATGGACAGAAAGGAAAAGGAGGTGGGGTAGCGTTGCTGGTTAAAGAGGAAATTAACGCAATAGTAAGGAAGGACATTAGCTTGGATGGTGTGGAATCTATATGGGTAGAGCTGCAGAATACCAAAGGGCAGAAAACGCTAGTGGGAGTTGTGTACAGACCACCAAACAGTAGTAGTGAGGTTGGGGACAGCATCAAACAAGAAATTAGGGATGCGTGCAATAAAGGTACAGCAGTTATCATGGGCGACTTTAATCTACATATAGATTGGGCTAACCAAACTGGTAGCAATGTGGTGGAGGAGGATTTCCTGGAGTGTATTAGGGATGGTTTTCTAGACCAATATGTCGAGGAACCAACTAGAGGGCTGGCCATCCTAGACTGGGTGATGTGTAATGAGAAAGGACTAATTAGCAATCTTGTTGTGCGAGGCCCCTTGGGGAAGAGTGACCATAATATGGTGGAATTCTTTATTAAGATGGAGAGCGACACAGTTAATTCAGAGACTAAGGTTCTGAACTTAAAGAAAGGTAACTTCAATGGTATGAGACGTGAATTGGCTAGAATAGACTGACGAGTGATACTTAAAGGGTTGACAGTGGATAGGCAATGGCAAACATTTAAAGATCACATGGATGAACTTCAACAATTGTACATCCCTGTCTGAAGTAAAAATAAAACGAGGAAGGTGACTCAACCATGGCTAACAAGGGAAATTAGGGATAGTGTTAAATCCAAGGAAGAGGCATATAAATTGGCCAGAAAAAGCAGCAAACCTGAGGACTGGGAGAAATTTAGAATCCAGCAGAGGAGGACAAAGTGTTTAATTAGGAGGGGGGAAATAGAGTATGAGAGGAAGCTTGCTGGGAACATAAAAACTGACGGCAAAAGCTTCTATAGATATGTGAAGTGAAAGAGATTAGTGAAGACAAACGTAGGTCCCTTGCAGTCAGAATCAGGTGAATTTATAATGGGGAACAAAAAAATGGCAGACCAATTGAACAAATACTTTGGTTCTGCCTTCACGAAGGTAGACACGAATAACCTTCTGTAAATACTAGGGGGCAGGGGATCTAGCGAGAAGGAAGAACTGAAGGAAATCCTTATTAGTCAGGAAATTGTGTTAGGGAAATTGATGGGATTGAAGGCCGATAAATCCCCAGGGCCTGATAGTCTGCATCCCAGAGTACTTAAGGAAGTGGCCCTAGAAATAGTGGATGCATTGGTGATCATTTTCCAACAGTCTATCGATTCTGGATCAGTTCCTATGGACTGGCGGGTAGTTAATGTAACACCACTTTTTTTTTAAAAAGGAGGGAGAGAGAAAACAGAGAATTATAGACTGGTTAGCCTGACATTAGTGGGGAAAATGTTGGAATCAATTATTAAAGATGAAATAGCAGTGCATTTGGAAAGCAGTGACAGGATCGGTCCAAGTCAGCATGGATTTATGAAAGGGAAATCATAGTTAACAGATCTTCTAGAATTTTTTGAGGATGTAACTAGTAGCACAAGAGAGAACCAGTGGATGTGGTGTATTTGGACTTTCAAAAGGCTTTTGACAAGGTCCCACACAAGAGATTGTTGTGCAAAATTAAAGCACATGGTATTGACATGGATAGAGAACTGGTTGGCAGACAGGAAGCAGAGAGTCGGGATAAACGGGTCCTTTTCAGAATGGCAGGCAGTGACTAGTGGGGTGCCGCAGGGCTCGGTGCTAGAACTCCAGCTATTTACAATATACATTAATGATTTAGATGAAGGAATTGAGTGTAATATCTCCAAGTTTGCAGATGACACTAAACTGGGTGGCAGTGTGAGCTGTGAGGAGGATGCTAAGAGATTGCAGGGTGACTTGGACAGGTTAGGTGAGTGGGCAAATGCATGGCAGATGCAGTATAATGTGTATAAATGTGTGGTTATCCACTTTGGTGGCAAAAACATGAAGGCAGAATATTATCTGAATGGCGGCAGATTAGGAAAGGGGGAGGTGCAACGAGACCTGGGTGTCATGGTGCATCAGTCATTGAAAGTTGGCATGCAGGTACAGCAGGCGGTGAAGAAGGCAAATGTCATGTTGGCCTTCATAGCTAGAGGATTTGCGTATAGGAGCAGACAAGTCTTATTGCAGTTGTACAAGGCCTTGGTGAGGCCTCACCTGGAATATTGTGTTCAGTTTTGGTCTCCTAATCTGAGGAAGGACGTGCTTGCTATTGAGGGAGTGCAGCGAAGGTTCACCAGACTGATTCCTGGGATGGCAGGACTGAAATATGAGGAGAGACCGGATCAACTGGGCTTGTATTCACTGGAGTTTAGAAGAATGAGAGGGGATCTCATAGAAACATATAAAATTCTGACGGGACTGGACAGGTTAGATGCAGGAAGAATGTTCCCAATGTTGGGGAAGTCCAGAACCAGGGGTCACAGTGTAAGGATAAGGGGTAAGCCATTTAGGACCGAGATGAGGAGAAACTTCTTCAGAGAATTGTGAACCTGTGGAATTCTTTACCGCAGAGAGTTGTTGATGCCAGTTTGTTAGATATATTCAAGAGGGAGTTAGATATGACCCTTCTGGCTCAAGGGATCAAGGGGTATGGAGAGAAAGCAGGAAAGAGGTACTGAGGGAGTGATCAGCCATGATCTTATTGAATGGTGAATGGCGAATGGCCTACTCGTGCACCTATTTTCTATGTTACTTCATAGTGGTGCCTAACCCTCCTTCGAGATTTCCTTGTCCCATACAGTAGGACAAATCTTGTCACTTCAGCTCAGTGTCACACTGTTGTTTATAACTTGCTCATAACATAAGAGCATAAGGAAATAAGAATCAGGAGTAGGCCATTCGGCCCCTCGAGCCTACTCTGCCATTCACTAAGATCATGGCTGATCATCTACCTCAACTCCACTTTCCCGCCCGATCCCCATATCCCTCGATTTCCCCTAGAGTCCAAAGATCTATCGATCTCAGTCTTGAATATATTCAACAATTCAGCATGCACAGCCCTCTGGGATAGAGAATGCCAAAGATTCACAACCCTCTGAGTGAAGAAATTCCTCCTCATCCCAGTCTTAAATGGCTGACCCCTTATCCAATTTCTCCCCACAACCCCCCCCCCCCCAGTTCTAGACACTCCAGCCAGGGGAAACAACCTCTCAGCATCTACCCTGTCAATGGCTGTACGATTTCTTTAGGATTGATGTGGTACAGGAAAGCATTTTAAACCGTCTGTGTTATTTGCATTATTATTTATTCTCTGGATGCTAGGCCACTTCAGGAGGCAGTTAAGAGACAACCGCTTTGGTGTGGGACCGGATAGGCCAGACTGGGCAGGTTCCTTTTACGACAATCCAATAGCTTCATGGTCACTTTTTTTTATATAACTGAATTCAAATTCTTCAACTGCCATGTTGGGATTCTCTGGATTATTCATTCAACCCTCTGGAATATTAGTCCAGTAACAATAATCACTGAGCTACTGTGGCCAGATTGAAGTGGGTTCTATAACCACTGCAACCAATACATTAGGTTTGTATCCAGCTTTCCCATATGGTGAGTGCCCAAATGCAGCCGGCCAGTCTGGGAGAGGTGGGTGGGACATCTCTGGTTACTTTTGTGCCTCTTTAGTGGTGAGCTGCAGAATGGCATTTTCAGAGGTTCTGTAAGGGAGGGGTGATTTTTTTTGTTTGTTTTCCTGCTCCAAGTGGGTGGGAGGGGGGTGTAAACTTGGACATCTTAAGTTTTCAGCCATACTTCCTGAACGGTGCTTACCACTGTTTTGCGTGCTCCTGAACTGTCCATCCTGTGCCGTCTAGCATTACAGCTATGCTCTCTGATGACTTGTACATATTCCCATCACTTATATAAACTACTGTGCCAAGCAAACCAAACTGTGTTGAAGTGCATTACAAAAAGTCCTACTTTGCTGTGGATTTAAAAGAACTGGCTTCATAATGTTCCCTAATATACTGTATCTAGAATGCGCAGGACTGTTGTTGGGGGCACTGTACCTCCGTAAGCTGTCTGCCTCCGACTGCCTCCCCCCAATGCGCGGCCCAGTTAAGTTTTTGCGCATGCGCAGCCCTGTTGCTGACAATACAAAGGTGGGAGGAAAAGCAATGAGTGAGGAGGACACACACAACCTGCAAAAGGACATAGACAGGCTAAGTGAGTGGGCAAAAATTTTGCAGATGGAGTATAATGTTGGAAAGTGTGAGGTCATGCACTTCGGCAGAAAAAAAAAATCAAAGAGCAAGTTATTATTTAAATGGAGAAAGATTGCAAAGTGCCGCAGTACAGGGGGACCTTGGGGTCCTGGTGCATGAAACACAAAAGTATAGTATGCAGGTACAGCAAGTGATCAGGAAGGCCAATGGTATCTTGGCCTTTATTGCAAAGGGGATGGAGTATAAAAGCAGGGAAGTCTTGCTACCGTTATACAGGGTATTGGTGAGGCCACACCTGGAATACTGCGTGCAGTTTTGGTTTCCATATTTACGAAAGGATATACTTGCTTTGGAGGCAGTTCAGAGAAGGTTCACTCGGTTGATTCCGGGGATGAGGGGGTTGACTTATGAGGAAAGGTTGGGCCTCTACACATTGGAATTAAGAAGAATGAGAAGTGATCTTATCGAAACGTATAAGATTTTGAGGGGGCTTGACAAGGTGGGTTCAGAGAGGATGTATCCACTGACGGGGGAGACTAGAACTAGGGGGCATAATCTTCGAATAAGGGGCCACCCATTTAAAACTGAGTTGAGGAGGAATTTCTTCTGAGGGTTGTAAATCTGTGGAATTCGCTGCCTCAGAGAGCTGTGGAAGCTGGGACATTGAATAAATTTAAGACCGAAATAGACAGTTTCTTAACCAATAAAGGGATAAGGGGTTATGGGGAGCAGGCGGGGAAGTGGACCTGTGTCCATGATCGGATCAGCCATGATCATATTAAATGGCGGAGCAGGCTTGAGGGGCTGTATGGCCTACTCCTGGTCCTATTTCTTATGTTCTTATGTTCCCTCCGCGCATGCCAGTTCTTGCGTTTAAAAGCCGGTGAGCCAGCTGCGTGCGGCCTTCCAGATGACTGCGTCGCCACGCAGCTTAGCAGGAACATTGGTTGTGGGCTGTCTTTATATAATGTTTTGCGCCTGAACCATAGGTGGTCTGCACTCTTTACTAGAGTGTGTGCACTCTGAATGGTCTGAAAGTTTAAGTTAAGAGCTGATGTATTTTTTTCACTTCATGTATGCTTATTGTCTGGCCCAAAGCAAAATAATATAATTTTTTAAATGCTGCTGTCAAAGTTGACCAGTCTGGTAAATGGAACTCTGTCACAAGCAGCAATGCAGTTTAGGTTAAAATCATCATCAGAGAATTCTTTGAGTTATGTAGCCCATGGTTATAAGCACTAAAGGAAATTCATTTTGTTTTTGAACGTAATTGGTATCCAGTAATATTCAGTAAATATGTTCTCGGAAAGGGATGGGTAGGAGTGCTGTGACTCTACTAAAACACTAATTGCATCTTCAGTCCCCAATAAATTCGCTTTTGTGGAGCTTAATTGCAATTGAAGTTAAACATTGATATCCCTTTCCTCATTAAAAATGCCCAACACGTTCCCTGATTGAGTTTATAAGGTCCCAGGTTCGATCCCAAGTCTGCCCTGAATTAGTTGATCTCCGCAGGGATATCGAGTAATCTCGCGGGCTTCTTTTAGGAGGTAAGGGACATGGCGGAAAATGCAGTGACTGGTAGTGTGCGTGAACTTTAGGAAAGCCTTTGACATGGGCGATTACTATAAAGGCGTACGCGGATAACGGTGTCCCACATGGTCCGTTCTGGGGCCAATTCTGTTCACTGTGTACATCAATGATTTTGAGATAGACCTAGAGGGAATGGTGTCAAAATTCGCAGATGATCTCTAAACAGGAGGCACTATTCCTTGGAAGATCAAAGGAAGGTGCAATGGGGTATTGATGAGACGTGGAGGGCATGGGTTTAAATAGTGGCATTCACTTGTCTGTAAGTGTGAGGTGTTACATTTTGGTAGCACCAAGGGGAGCAATTTTGTTTGAAGGATGGGGAGCAGGGGGAGTGGATCCCAAAGAGAAAAAGGTGGGAAATTTCAGAGGGCAATTTGCCCTCCAACTGTCTCTTGCACACAGGGCTACTTCCAGAATGGGAAAGGAGATGAATCCATTCCTCTTCCGGCCTGTCCTCTGCGATGGGTTGCGTAGATCACACTCCAGAGAGGGTCAGTTTTAGTTTAAACCAAGAAAGGAAGCACTTTAAAATGGCTTGTGTCAATGTTCAAAGTCAAAGCTAGCATCTTTGGTTTGGATAGAGTCTTGTGACCAGTCAGCTGCCGGTCACATGAATCAAATATTTGATAAAATTAATTTCAAGCCAAGATAATTAAAGACCATATGCAAGCTAAATGATCTCCACTCCAACATAATCACGTGCGTAACCTCTGTTGCTACATTTTTAGCTCTGACTCCGTTATGCCTTTTGAAAGTATCAATGTTATTTGACATCCAATTAGTGCCCGTTCCTGCCAGAGACTAAATGGAGAAGTTCAGGGATCCAATCTTGGCTGTAGTCCGAAACATCTCAATTCAAGTGTTGTATTCAGCTAATATTTCCAATGTTGGCGCAGTGTGGGTTTTATGTGCGACTGCAGATAAATTTAAATATGTAAAAAGTGCATTGATCGCAACTGCAAAGTGACGGGCACCCAGAAACTCAGTGATCAGTTAAAAAAAATTTATTCCTGCTTTTGAGTTTCCCAGGACCCCCCCGAGAAAGCTAGCTGGTGACTTGCTGGGGCTCTGGACATTCCTCACCGAGTCTACATAAGAACATAAGAAATAGGAGCAGGAGTAGGCCATTTGGCCTCTCGAGCCTGCTCTGCCATTCAATAAGATCATGGCTGATCTGATCATGGACTCCGCTCCACTTCCCGTGAGTCTGGCTCCTGGCAGAAGGCACAGGGTGACTCCCTTTTTTTCTTTAACCCCAGTCTCCCTCACAACCCTTCCTGCCCCTCCACCAATTCCTGGATGTGTTAAATGCCTGTTTCCTACATTGCCGACACAGCCGATTATGGTTCAGTTCATTAGCTCATTGTGTTCGGAGTTGCAGGGGTGGCCCATTGTCCTACACTCTATGGGATGAGCTGTTGGGTGAGATGAAGTCCTACCAGTGATCGTGTGTGAAGTCTGGTAGCTCAATGGCGCATTGCGTTAATACTGTGAGCTGGTGAGATCTGGGTTATCCTCAAAATGAGGACATCTGACACACAGGACTGCAGCTGGTTGGCCTCCCTACACCTTGTGCCATAGACTTCCACATGTGATCCTCTGCGCACGAGCTCCCAATCTTACCAGTGTTGCTGTGAAGAGGTATTGGGTGACCGCTCAGTATTTCCCAACAGGGCAGAGGAAGAACTAGTTTCCTCCCCACCCATCCCCTTCCTGGCTGCTTTTGTTTACCTCTTTCTCTTAGCTTTCCTCCTCGCTGGCCTTGGAGCAACACTGGCAGATATCGAAGAGCAGTTTAGCCACCCTCCTGGCTGGGAAAGATGCACAATGCAGGGAAGTCCAGAGAGTCAGAGGATAAGTCACTTTAAGAGAGGGGGAACTTAAAACAATCACCATCACTGGAGGAAAAAGTACTAGGCAAGCTAATGGGACTAAAGGTGGACAAGTCCCCTGGACCTAATGGCCTGCGTCCTAGGATCTTAATAGAGGTGGCTGCAGAGATAGTGGATGTATTGGTTGTAATCTACCAAAATTCCCTGGATTCTGGAGAGGTCCTAGCGGACTGGAAAATCGCAAATGTAATGCCCCTATTTAAGAAAGGAGGGAGACAGAAAGCAGGAAACTATAGACCAGTTAGCCTAACATCTGTCATTGGGAAAATGCTGGAGTCCATCATTAAGGAAGCAGGATATTTAGAAAATCATAATGCAGTTGAGCAGAGTCAGCATGGTTTTATGAAAGGGACATCATGTTTGACAAATTTGCTCAAGTTCTTTTGAGGATGTAACGAGCAGGGTGAATAAAGGGGAACCAGTAGATGTCGTGTATTTGGATTTCCAGAAAACATTCGATAAAGTGCCACATAAAAGGTTACTGCACAACATAAGAGCTCACGGGGTTGGAGGTAATATATTAGCAAGGATAGAGGATTGGCTAACGAATAGAAAGCATAGGTCATTTTCAGGTTGGCAAACAGCGGTGCCGCAGGGATCAGTGCTGGGTCCTCAACTATTTACAATCTATATTAATGACTTGGATGAAGAGACCGAGTGTAACGTAGTCAAATTTGCTGATGATACAAAGATGGAAAAGCAAGTTGTGAGGAGGACGCATGGAATGTACAAAGGGATATAGACAGGCTAAGTGAGTGGGCAAAAATTTGGCAGATGGAGTATAATGTTGGAAAATGTGAGGTTATCCACTTTGGTAAGAAAAGTAAAAAAGCACATTATAATTTAAATGGGGAGAGATTACAAAGTGTTGCAGTACAGAGAGACTTGGGGGGGGGGGGGGGGGTCCTTGTACATGAAACACAAAAAGTTAGTATGCAGGTACAGCAAGTGATCAGGAAGGCAAATGGAATGTTGGCCTTTATTGTAAGCGGATAGAGTATAAAAGCCGGGAAGTCCTGTTACAACTGTACAGGGTGTTGGTGAGGCCACACCTGGAGTACTGCGTACAATTTTGGTCACCGTATTTAAGGAAGGATATACTTGCATTGGAGGCAGTTCAGAGAAGGTTCACTAGGTTGATTCTGGAGATGAGGGGGTTGAGTAGGTTGGGCCTATACACATTGGAGTTCAGAAGGATGAGAGGTGATCTTATCAAAACATCGAAGATTCTGAGGGGGCTCGACAAGGTGGATGCAGAGAGGATATTTCCCGAGAGATCATCAGCGGCAGGTTGGGGCATAAAAGGAGCAGTGAGTGGCGACCATAGGCAGCGAGGCGGCGTACCACGGCAAGGTACAGCGCGAGCTGGTGCAGGAGGGCGACGGCAATGAAGAGTGATGCCATCAAGGTCCAGGTCGGTGATTGGAGCATGGGCAGGTACAGCAGGAGCGGCGAGGTCGGAGCGAAGGAGCGGCGTGAGATTATAGAGGGACGTGATCGGGGCCCAGGAGAGGTGTGAGTTCGGGCCCAGAAGAGGCGAGGGCCCAGGGGCAGCACGGGCCAGCCCACACTGCGATATGTGTGCCCACTAGTTCCGTGCAGCAGAACTGGTCTCCAGTTGTCGTGGTTAACCCTTGCCACTGGACCAAGACCTAGCTCTGTCAAGCCCGTGTGGTGGCTGGTGTGCAACAGCCACCCCACGTTAAAAAAAATCCACGCATGGGTATCATCCACCCTTCAGGATGTAGTTCAGGATCTGGAATATTAAGTCCTTCATTGAAACACCTGTGAACTCATCCTTTTTTGGCGTGGAAACAAGTCATTCTCGATTCGAGAGACTGCCTATGGTGATGATGATTTCCTTTAATGGGGGAATCTAGAACTTGGGGACATAGTCTCAGATTAAGGGACCGCCCATTTAAAACTGAGATGAGGAGGAATTTCTTTCTCAGAGGGTTGTAAATCTGTGGAATTCTCTGCCCCAGAGAGCTGTGGAGGCTGGGTCATTGAATATATTTAAGGCGGAGATAGACAGATTTTTGAGCGGTAAGGGAGTGAAGGGTTATGGGGAGCGGGCAGGGAAGTGGAGCTGAGTCCATGATCAGATCAGCCATGATCGTATTGAATGGCGGAGCAGGCTTGAGGGGCCGTATGGCCGACTCCTGCTCCTATTTCTTATGTTATGTGTCACACCAATGTTCCCTTTAAGCCGTGCAGCTCTCTGGATCTCCTGTGCAGCTGGCTCACCGGCTATTCAATGAGGAAAACCGTGCATGCACGGTATCTTGCATGGGCCGCACGCCCCCCCGCCCCCCCCCCCCCCCCCAATGAACGGGAACATTGTCTCTCACTCTATGTAGGGCTGGACTTGCGCTGACTTTGCGATCGGGTTTTCGCCGCGATTTGACTCTCGACGGCAAATATCCGGTCGGCGGGATCCTCGGCCCCCTCTTTGCGGCGGCGCTTCCACGTACCACCGGGGAGAGGTGTGCCGATGTGCAGCGCCGCGGATTGCGTTACTTACTTTCGGCTCTCTCCCGACCCGTACGCCACGCCCAGAATACCGACAGGTCAAACCTGTCGGTGCAGCCCTGCCAGCAGCGGTAAGTATGAAGACCTGCAAAAAAGGTAAGTTTAAAGTTTTTATTTTGTAATTAATTTTCAGTGATTTGTTGTTTTTTGAATATTTTTTACAATTTTTTAAGTTTGTTTTTTCCCCCCTCCCAAGGCCTCTCTCGCAGCGCTGCCGGCCCCGGACTAAAGTTGCCGAAACTCGCTGTTTGATCCACGAATCCTCGTTCAGTGCTGACTTTACCGATGCACAGACGTAAAGTTAGGCCAAAAACGGTAGCGCAGCGAAAACGGTAATTTTGGCGTAAAACTACCGTTTTTGCCGGAAACCTAGCCCTTTATTTTTTTTGAAATGGGAGTCTCTGAGGCAAACTAGTCTCGTATAGTCGCAAAATATCTCGGGTCAGAATGGACATAATTCTAGATTGTGCGCGAAACTGCTGACAAACTCCTACCATTTTCACCTTCTGACTTCTAAACTGTACTTAAAGTAGAGACTGAAGCCCTTTTGTCACCAGTGCAGTGTGGTTGGTTGGTTGCTGCAGTGTCCTATTTCTGGCTTGTACCTATTGTTTGCGCTGCTGCCATTTCGTGCTGATTTGATTCTTTCATCTGCAGTTGACTGAACCGCTTACTTTTTCTTTTTGTAACCGCTGTTTTTCCACCTCTCTGTCCATTCGCCGCCCACAGCCACGGCTATTTGCACTGACCTCGCTGTGTGTGCTGGCTGACCTAGGAGTCCGAATTTCTACAGCGGGTTTAGAGTTTTGTCCAGCATTTTGTGCATTTGCTTTGCCCTGCTTTAGCCTATGTGCTTAAATAGCTTCCTCTTTAATCCTGATCACATGGGTCTCACTAGCTGTGAAAAATTAGATTTCTTATCGCTGTTAGCTGTCCAGAAGCTGAAGCCAAGTGTTAGGAGATTTGGAATGCTGTCTTGGCTCCTTGAACTTGGGAGACTGCCGTATAAATTTTCTGAAATTGCATACCAAGGAGAGGCATTTCTTTTCGTCAGCAGTGGGCTGGATCAGGCTGCATGCGATGCTGTGGGTGGGAGCTTGTGTGATTGCCCACGCAATAGTTCCAGTTCATAGCACTGCCATCAGTGGGAAGTGTCAAACAGAGGTTTGGCACTTGCTCACTGGAACAGCTCCCAGGCAGCGTTGCAGAAGCCTAAGGCAGGCCTTTTTGTAGGCTAGTGCTCTTTCTCTTTCTCCCACAACCATTCCCAGATTGTGATTCTTCATCATCCTAGCTTGGCATTCCAAAACCACAGGCCTTGAGAGCTGTTTACGCCAACATCTATCGGTGCGTCTTCTACTGCAGTCTCGGGGTGTGTGTTGTCAGATTTGGTCTGCCATGGGCAATTAACAGGCGTCCCAATATAAACTTATCTGACTCGACCCTATTGAGCGTGAGAGGATGAACCAGCATTGGTAGAGGGAGAGGAAACTAGAAATGGAAGTGAACTCTTAATTATTTACATTAATAAGCCTTGAATTGTGGCGGTTTCTGACATTGGCCCTGAATTCACGGCCCCGACAGACGCGCATGAGGTGCACACGCGCCCGTGGGGTCCCTGCAAGTTTCGGGTTTGGGCATGCACAGCGCATGCGCCTAAACCCGGAACTTGCGATCTGTCACGATTACTCTTGACGATCGCACGCATCCGGAAGTAAAGGGCCTCCATGGGCGGAGAGTTGGGCTATTTGCCCAACTTATGCCCTTGAAATTCTTCAGGCCTGCTTTTATCAGCGGAAGACTTATAAAGGACAGAAAAATGCTTTTTTTCAATAAATCAAACAGTTAAAATCCTGTTAAATAAGGAGGTTTATTTTTAGACCCATTAAAATATGTAAATTTATTTTTCAAGAAATTACATTTCTGATTTAAATAAATAATTAAGTGCCATTTTGATTCATTTTTAAATGTGATATTTTTTAAAATGTAAGTGTTTTTGGGGGTATTCCCATTCATACTTGCGGTGATTCCATACCTACAGAACTCACCAAGTATGAATGGGAATACCCCTACTTGGATTGGTTGGGCTGGCTCACATGATCCCAGGGACGAGTGCAAAGCGCTTGTGTCCCTGGAATACGTGGGCCTCTGCGCAGGCCTTTGTGTAAAGGCCGGGGACCGCAAGTCTGGGGACCGCAAGTCTCTGGACCACCAGGTAGATTGGTGGGAATTTTTCAGGTCGGCAGCCTCCGAACGCAATTTCTGGGCCTTTGTGTACCAGATGTTGGTTGACCTCTCTTGACCTGAAAGTACAACCGGCATCAGCTGGAGTGGGACCGAGGTGTAGACCTCGAAGCCCATGGTTTGATTCCCAATTGGAGTTGGTTGATTGCGGCTGGGGCGTCAATTAGGGTGCCACGATCTGTGTGTGTCTCAATTGGGGACAGGGAAAATTAGCTCTGAGCCTAGGCTGCAAATAAAGTTTGGCTGTGAAATGATGCCACAGGCTACTATCGTAGCTACAATGGCCCTGATATTTACTGGGGTGGGTCTTGAGGCGAGGGGGATGAAGTTTTGGCAACCTGGGTTTAAAATTACCCCCAATAACACAGCTGTCAAATTCCTCTTTCTGCTATTTTAGCGGAAGCTTTAACCCATATAGGGCTGCAATGTAATTTTCTGGTTCAGATGATGCTTCTAAACTGCTCAACTTTTATTTTAGATCATCCGTGCCTTTGTTACCTCTAGATCTGACTACTCCAACGCACTCCTGGCTGGCCTCCCACATTCTACTCTCCGTAAACTTGAGGTGATCCAAATCTCGGCTGCCCCTGTGTCCTAACTCGCACCGAGTCCCACTCACCCATCACCCCTGTGCTCGCATTGGCTCCCGGTTAAGCAACGCCTCGATTTCAAAATTCTCATCCTTGTTTTCAAATCCCTCCATGGCCTCGCCCCCCCTCCCTATCTCTGCAATCTCCTCCAGCCCCACAACTCCCCACCACCCCCACCCCCCGAGATGTCTGCGCTCCTCTAATTCTGCCCTCTTTAGCATCCCCGATTATAACTGCTCAACCATTGGCCTTCTGCCTAGGCCCCAAGCTCTGGAACTCCCTGCCTAAACCTCTCCACCTCTCTTTCCTCCTTTAAGATGCTCCTTAAAACCTAACTCTTTGACCAAGCATTTGGTCACCTGCCGTAATTTCTTCTTGTGGCTCGGTGTCAAATTTATTTGTTTTGTCTTAAAACACTCCTGTGAAGTGCCTTGGGACGTTTTACTACGTTAAAGGTGCTATATAAATACAAGTTGTTGTTGTAAATGGATTAATACATAGATGACGGAGGAATTTCGGGCAAACGTTTCTTGTGCTAGTAAGCCACGGCACAATTTCAAGGGCGGTGTGTAAATTGGGCCAGTGATGACAAAAGTACAGGCGTTCTAGCCCTCTTGTACTTCACACTTCATTTATAAGCCTTATAAGAATTCCTCTCTCGCTCTCTCCCCACCCCCCCATTTGAATCAAGTTCTCTGCATCATGGCCTTCCTGTTGCTAGATGGCACTAGCTCCCAGAATAAAGTTCACACTTTGAGAGAAAAT
This sequence comes from Pristiophorus japonicus, assembly GCF_044704955.1. NCBI lineage: Eukaryota > Metazoa > Chordata > Chondrichthyes > Pristiophoridae > Pristiophorus > Pristiophorus japonicus. Next base: position 36,603,878 of record NC_092010.1, read on the forward strand.
GTACGGATTATTTTAAATCCGTGTTTTAACCACTTTTCATCAAAAGATTGACTAAATCTCTAAGTCTTGTGATTTTGACTGCACATGGTGACATTGTTGCTCATCTGAATCCGAAAATGTATAAACTTTTTGTAGAACTTTTTTTAAAGAAAAAAAACTAAAAGCAGATTAAATGGATGAATAAATATGTTTTGTTTGTAACGTTGAATTTTCATCTGGAATAAAAAAAAAAAATTGAATAAGTTCGTGGGAGTTTTTTTTAAGTTTAAATGCTGAAAATGAAGACTAACCCTTGTTCTCAAGTCAGGGACAGCTAGGGGTAGTTGAGGGAAGTTGCATTTATTTGTACTTGTTCAAAATGGTGAAGACTTCACATACAGGAAAGGCTGGAAACGTACAGCAGGTCAGTCAGCATCTGTGGAGAGAACTGGGTCAGTCATCGCCTCGGGTCCCTACTCTGTATTTGACTGCCTGTTCGAATCATCATAACTTGTATTTATATAGCGCCTTTAACGTAGTAAAACCACCCAAGGCGCTTCACAACAGTGTTACAGACAAACAGAGAAATTTGACACCGAGCCATAAAAGAAGAAATTAAGGCAGATGACCAAAAGCTTGTTTAAAGAGGCAGGTTTTAAAGAGCGTGATCGAGAGGTGGAGGGGTTTAGGGAGGGAGTTCCAGAGCTTAGGGCCCAAACAGCTGAAGGCACGGCCACCGATGGTTAAGCAGTTATAATGAGGGATGTTCAAGAGGCCAGAATTTGAGGAACGCAGAGAGATAGGAAGGAGCAAAGCCATGGAGTGATTTGTAAACCAGGATGAGAATTTTGAAATCGAGGCGTTGTTTAACCGGGAGCCAATGTAGGTCAGAAAGCACATGGGTGATGGGTGATCTTGACTCGGTGCGGGTTAGTACATGGGCTGAGTTTTGGATCACCTCAAGTTTACATAGTGTGGAATGTGAAAGGCCGGCCAGGATTGAGTTGGATTAGGAGTGAAGGGAATTAAGGGTTACGGGGAGAGGGCGGGTAAGTGGAGCTGAGTCCACGGCCAGATCAGCCATGATCTTATTGAATGGCGGAGCAGGCTCGAGGGGCTAGATGGCCTACTCCTGTTCCTAATTCTTATGTTCTTATAGTCAAGTCTAGAGGATCATACAGCACAGAAGGAGGCCATTCGGCCCATCGTGCCTGTGCCACCTCCACAGTTGCTGACTGACCTGCTGTGTATTGCGTGGATTCCAGCAGCTGTGGTATTTGTGCTTTCCGTTGAGACTTCAAGTGATTTTGATGGGTTGTCTTTGTTCAGGGTTTTTTTGGTCAAAATGTTGTGACCATGAAAGGTAACAGAATTGCTTATGTTTCGTTGTATACATGTGAACACTGTAAATGTAACCATTTTTATTTTGTGTGTACCACTGTACGGGTTCTAATGCCGAAGTGAATCAAGTTGCCCTTCAACCCTGTGCAGTCCACATAGTTTGCACTGGAATCAATCTTGGGACAAACTCTGCTGTGCGGTGAATCTGGTCGTATTCCCTCATTATCATGTACTCATTCTCCTCCCTGCCAAATAGAGCCAGTCGGGCAGCTGGTCCCTGGCTTCTGCCAATAACCAGGCATGCGGAGATGTGTGTGGTAACAGCCCTGGCTCTTTATTTACCCTCCCCTGCCCAACCCTTCACTTTACACACTGAGTTGCTTCTGCTTGGTGCCACTCTGATCTGGCTGAAATCTGAAACACTCCATGTGGAGAACTGTGGCCACAAATTCCACCCCACCCCCCATTACTCCATGGTGTGGTATGTTGTTGTACAGTTACTTTTTCTCTGTGTAACAGGAGGAGGAAGAAGATAGTCCAACTACTGTAGATCACTCCTTATTCATATAGCGCAGTATCTGTACAAAGTGTTCCGTTAACAGTCGATTCATGCCCACTTTTTTTCTTGCAGGATTTTCTTATTATGTTCCTCCATCACCTTGCAACAGTTGGATTAATCACATTTTCTTATATCAACAACATGTTACGAGTCGGAACACTCGTCATGTGCCTTCATGATGCATCTGATTTCTTTTTAGAGGTGAGCCGATTCTATTGTTATAGTAACATTACTGTGTCTCGATTTCCTCAATTTTAAAATTCTCATCCTTGTTTACAAATCACTCCATGGACTTGCCCCTCCCTAGCTCTATAATCTCCTTCAGCCTCACAACCCCAAAAGATGTCTGCGCTCCTCAAATTCTGCCCTCTTGAACATCCCTCATTATAACTGCTCAACCATCAGTGGCCGTACCTTCAGCTGCCTGGGCCCCAAGCTCTGAAACTCCCTCCCTAAACCTCTCCACCTCTCCACCTCTCTACTTCCTCCTTTTAAGAAGCTCCTTAAAACGTACCTCTTTGACCAAACTTTTGGTCATCTGCTTTCATTTCTTCTTTTGTGGCTCAGTGTCAAATGTATCTGTTTTGTCTTGTAACACTGCTGTGAAACGCCTTGGGATGTTTTGCTACGTTAAAAGTGTTATATATAAATAAAAGTTTATTATTAATAATAATCACTCCTGCGTATCCATGATTCTCTATCGAATCTCCTTGCCTTAACTACACTCAGTTCTTTGTAAATTTACAGTCGGTAATCTGTGAACGGCTTGAAGTGTGGGAAGCACTGATGTTGGTTGTGACAATTGTTACCAGCACAGAAAATCATGATCATCATCATAGGCAGTCCCTCGGAATCGAGGAAGACTTGCTTCCACTCTTAACACGAGTCCTTAGGTGGCTGAACAGTCCAATACGAGAACCACAGTCCCTGTCACAGGTGGGACAGATAGTCGTTGAGGGAAGGGGAGGGTGGGACTGGTTTGCCGCACGCTCCTTCCGCTGCCTGCGCTTGATTTCTGCACGCTCTCGGTGTTGAGACTCGAGGTGCTCAGCGCCCTCCCGGATGCACTTCCTCCACTTAGAACGGTCTTTGGCAAGTGACTCCCAGGTGTCGGTGGAGATGTTGCACTTTATCAGGGAGGCTTTGAGGGTGTCCTTGTAACGCTTAATAACAGCACAATAATGCAACAAAAGCTCCCGAGGAAAGTGAAAGCTGTAAATTGTTAAAGGAAGAAAAGGCCATCAAAGCGCGATTTCAAGAGTGTAATCTAATTTCCTGGTTCAGATAATGGTTATAAACGACTTGACCTTTGCTCCTGCTGTTTTATAGGCCTGAGATTGCATGAGAACAGCAATCCCAGGCTTTGCTCACTCTCTAATTAAAGGCTCTCCACTGTCACCTTTTTTAATAATAACAAATTGGATGTAGGTGCAGGACAAAAGTGTGCATTAAATGTTCTTAAAGTGAGCATCTCAAAATCAAAGGAAATCTGAAGTTTGGGCTTTTATTATCTTATCCTGCAGATTCTGAAAAGTTTTCACCCATCGAATGTTTGATTGCAAGGCTTGTTTTCTGTGCATGCCAGGTTCAATTCAATTTTATTATTCATTCTCGGTTTGTGGACGTCGCTGACAAGGCCAACATTTATTGCCCATCCCTAATTGAACATAAATAGGAGCAGGAGTAAACATAGAAACATAGAAAATAGGTGCAGGAGTAGGCCATTCGGCCCTTCGAGCTTGAACCACCATTTAATAAGATCATGGCTGATCATGCAACTTCAATACCCCACTCCTGCTTTCTCTCCATACCCCTTGATCCCTTTAGCCGTAAGGGTCACATCTAACTCCCTTTTGAATATATCTAACAAACTGGCCTCAACAACTTTCTGTGGTAGAGAATTCCACAGGTTCACAATTCTCTGGGTGAAAAAGTTTCTCCTCATCTCGGTCCTAGATGGCTTACCCCTTATCCTTAGACTGTGACCCCTGGTTCTGGACTTCCCCAACATCAGGAACATTTTTCCTGCATCTAACCTGTCCAATCCTGTCAGAATTTTATATGTTTCTATGAGATCCCCTCTCATCTAAATTCCAGTGAAATATAAGCCTAGTCGATCCAGTCTTTCTTCATATGTCAGTCCTGCCATCCCGGGAATCAGTCTGGTGAACCTTCGCTGCACTCCCTCAATAGCAAGAACGTCCTTCCTCAGATTAGGAGACCAAAACTGCACACAATACAGTAGGCCATTTGGCCCCTTGAGCCTGCTCCGCCATTCAATAAGATCGTGGTTGATCTGATCCTGGCCTCAACTCCACTTTCCTGCCCTGCTGCCCATAAACCCTTGACTTCCTTATCCTTCAAAAATCTGTCTTTCCACCTTAAATATATTCAATGACCCAGCCTCCACAGCCCTCTGCAGTCCCATGTGGTGAAGGTGCTCCCACAGTGCTGTTAGGGAGGGAGTTCCAGGATTTTGACCCAGCGACTATGAAGGAACAGCCGATGTATTTCCAAGTCCGGATGGTGTGTGACTGGGTGGGGAACTTTGAGGTTCCCATGCGCCTGCTGCCCTTGTCTTTCTAGGTGGTAGAGGTCGCTGCAGGTTTGGGAGGTGCTGCCGAAGAAGCCTTGGCGAGTTTCTGCAGTGCATCTTGTAGATGGTGCACACTGCAGCCACGGTGCGCCGATGGTGGAGTGAGCAAATGTTGAAGGTGGTGGATGAGGTGCCAATCAAGTGGGCTGCTTTGTCCTGGATGGTGTCGAGCTTCTTGAGTGTTGTTGGAGCTGCACTCATCCAGGCAAGTGGAGAGTATTCCATCACACTCCTGACTTGTGTCTTGTAGATGTGGGAAGGCTTTGGGGAGTCAGGAGGTGAGACACTCTCCGCAGAATACCCAGCCTCTGACCCGCTCTTGTTGCCACAGTATTTATGTGGCTGGTCCAGTTAAGTTTCTGGTCAATGGTGACCCCCAGGATGTTGATGGTAGGGGATTCGATAGTAATGCTATTGAATGTCACGGAGCAGTGGTTAGACACTCGCTTGTTGGAGATGGTCATTGCCTGGTATTTGCTATTGTATGATTTTTGTCCCCGAAAATCTCAACCCCCGTGAACCACCACTTGTCCAACCTTGCTGAGACCAGGGTAGGAGCAGTTGTACAAGCAGGGCGTTTGCTAAATGCCTTATGGTGACATGACTGAGACTTGGAATTCAGTGCGTGTGATTTGCGAGTGCCAATTGGCATAACATACTGAGACTGAGTGCACCGACAACTCCTTCTGATGGACCCCGTGTGGACAGCACATAGAGATAGCACACTGTCCCTTCAGCTCTGTGACCCAAATTTGAATTCAATGAAAGGTTGAAATTCTCTATCTGTGCCAGCAGTGCGGGTTTGAAGTAAGATGAGTTTAGATGGTCTAAATGCAGTTTTTTCATTGGCACTGATCCATCTAACTGCCCATAAATACATGCAAATTGACTATCCCATAGGATTGTTGATCTGGGTATTGAAAAGGCACACTTGTACATAAGGAATAGGAGTAGGCCATTTGGGCCCTCGAGCCTGCTCCGCCATTCAATAAGATCATGGCTGATCTGAGCTTGGCCTCGGCTCCACTTCCCTGCCTGCTCCCCATAACCCTTGACTCCCTTATCGCTCAAAAATCTATATCTCCACCTTAAATATATTCAATGACCCAGCCTCCACAGCTCTCTGGGTTAGAAAATTCCACAGATTCACAACCCTCAGAAAAGAAATTTCGCCTCATTTCTGTTTTAAATGGGCAGCCCCTTATTCTGAGACCAATCCCCCTAGTTCGAGATTCCCCCACAAGAGAAAACATTCACCCTGTCGAGCCCCCTCAGAATCTTGTACGCACTGGGAAATGCTCTTCAGAAGTTGGGATGAGATAGTTTTGGGGCAGAGTAGAGGGAGTCTTATTCTGCACTGGCCTGGTGTGAGAATGCTTGATGCTGATGCTACACGGCAAGTGAGCCCCAGGTGGGCAGAGGAAACATTTCAAGGACACCCTCAAAGCCTCCTTGACAAAGTGCAACATCCCCACCGACACCTGGGAGTCCCTGGCCAAAGTGGAGGAAGTGCATCCGGGAGGGCGCTGAGCACCTCGAGTCTTGTCGCCGAGAGCATGCAGAAAGCAAGTGCAGGCAGCGGAAGGAGCGTGCGGCAAACCAGTCCCACCCACCCCTTCCTTCAACCACTGTCTGTCCCACCTGTGACAGACTGTAATTCCCTTATTGGACTGTACAATCACCCAAGGACTAATTTTTAGAGTGGAAGCAAGTCTTCCTCGATTCCGAGGGACTGCCTATGATGATGATGATGCTTTGGGTGCTGGGTGGATCGCTGTTTCCTGCAAAATCCAAAAATACACTGCGTGGACAAAATGTAAATCAGTGCAGTCAGTCTCGGAGTTAAATAACACACATCAGCAAGGACTGGAATCATTCCAAAAATAGTCATCCTTGGCCGACTCGCCAAAAGAAATAGTGTTGCTCGAGTGAAGACTAATGGTAATGCTGACATGTCACAGCTCCGCCAGAGTTTGTGCAGAGATGGAAAATGCACTGAGCTGGTGCCTGATTTGAATCCAGAGTAGAGAAAGTCAAACTTCAACAACAGCAATAAGTGCTTGCGTTTATACAGACTGATTCCCGGGATGAAAGGACTGACATTTGAGGAGAGACTGGATCGACTAGGCTTATATTCACTTGAATTTAGAAGAATGAGAGGGGATCTCATAGAAACATATAAGATTCTGATGGGAGTGGACAGGTTAGATGCAGGAAGAATGTTCCCGATGTTGGGCAAGTCCAGAACCAGGGGTCACAGTCTAAGGATAAGGGGTAAGCCATTTAGGACTGAGATGAGGAGAAACTTATTCACTGAGTTGTTAACCTGTGGAATTCTCTACCACAGAGAGTTGTTGAGGCCAGTTCGTTAGATATATTCAAGAGGGAGTTCGATGTGGCCCTGACTGCTGAAGAGATCAACGGATATGGAGAGAAAGCAGGAGTGTGGTACTGAGGTGAATGATCAGCCATGATCATATTGAAGGGTGGTGCAGGCTCAAAGGGCTGAATGGCCTGCTCCTGCACCTATTTTCTATGTTTGTTTCATGTTCTGAACTGTCTCGGTGCTTTACAAGGTGAGTGGTGGACACTGAGCAGGAAGTAGGAGAGGTGACTGAAGGCACAGTCAGGCGTCAGTTTTGAGGAGGATTTTGGAGCTGTGACTAGATTTAGCGGGGAGCAGAATTGGAAGTGCGGGGTTGAAGACTCTGCCGTGATTGAGGGATTTAAAGTTGAAGATTTTGAAGCTGATGGCTGGGGCCCGGAAACCACGGTGTTTGATGCGAAAGTGGGTGAATGGTGTGTGGGATAGGATGTGGTCTATGTTCGATGACTGCAGGTTTCTGAATGAGTTGCAGTTTGTGTCAGATGGAACAGAGGAGGCTGCTGGAAACATAATTTCCGTGGCGGCGGGGTGAGGGGGACATCGACAGATGTTTGAAGTGGAAGACGGCAGGTTGATAGACTGGGCTTTAGAGTTCCGCTCCAAGTCAGACAGGGCACCGGGTCACGTACCTACGGGAGCCGGAGAGGAGATGGAATCGGTGCCTGAAGTGTGGAGTTGCTGGTGGGAGCCCAACAGGATTGCTTTGATCTTGCCAGTGTTGAGCTGAAGAAAGTCTTCCCTCCTCAAACAACTGCTTGTAATCTGTCTGGAATTGTAAAAGGATTAATTCTGTACAAACGTTTCTTTTCATTGTCCCAGGGTATTTGAAGATAGCACGGTTATGTTTGTGGTGACTTCGCCAGATACACACTGAATTTAATCTTGCACATTTTGGAAATTTCCCTGTGACTGAATTGGTTAGTGATTTGTCTCCACTTATGGGTGTTGAGCTTTGAAGGTTTGATGCAGAGATCAGACTGAGAGAAATTGTTTCCACTTTGCAAAGCTGCCCTGTCTTGCAGCCTCTTGTATTGTTGTTGGTTTAAGAGGTTTAATGGCCATCGAGATTCTCTGATCTCTGCCCAGCCCCTGAACCTTCATTTCCCCTGACTTATGAACGTCACAATACTGCGGGAAGCTACTGACCTACTTTTGAATCAGTTTGAAGTTTAGTTGCCACTTATCAAGCTGGTCTTTGTAAGATGGTCGCAATTGTATTGAGACATTTTACTTCTCCCCTCCCCCTTTCAAACTACAAAGCAACAAGATTACAATTGGGGGTGGATTACATCTTCAAAGTGACTCAGTGGGTAGTACCCTCACCTCTGAGCCAGAAGGTTGTGGGTTCAAGTCCCACTCCAGAGACTTGAGCACGTCAAGCTAGACTGACACTCCGGGGCAGTGCTGAGGGAGCGCCGCACTGTCAGAGGGGCCATCCTTCGGATGAGACATTAAACGAGGCCCCGTCTGCTCTCCCAGGTGGATGTAAAAGATCCCATGGCACTATTTTGAAGAAGAGCAGGGAGTTCTCCCCAGTGTCCTGGCCAATATTTATCCCTCAATCAACATCACAAACGGATTATCTGGTCATTATCACATTGCTGTTTGTGGGAGCTTGCTGTGCGCAAAATGGCTGCCGCGTTTCCCACATTACAACAGTGACTACACTCCAAAAGTACTTCATTGGCTGTAAAGCCTGTCCGGCCGGTTGTAAAGAAACCAAGATTTGCCAACTACTCTCGTGTGCAGTACTCACTTTTTTCACTTCCTGCTACCCCCGATAAGATTTGCAGCATCAGTTTACAACCGATGGTTTGTCTTTCTCATATAACTCTACGTACAAGCTTTATACAACAATATATATTAAGGACACGTCCTACTTTTCTAGTAATTCAAAGCTGGACTGAAATAGAATTGCGAGTTAATGCTGGGCTGTCTTCTCTAGAGTTCCAAGTGTACTGAGCGAGCGTGACATTGAAGGGTTGGAGAAGCTGGTCTTTTTCCATTTTGTGATGGTTTTCTAAGATGGCCTTGATTTCATCTCTCTTTCCAGGGGCGCTATTACGCTGCACTAATCAGCTGCTTTGCTGTTTTTCTTTGCAGGCTGCTAAATTAGCCAATTATGCCAAGTATCAAAGACTTTGCGACTCATTATTTGTGCTGTTTGGTTTTGTCTTCGTTGGCAGCAGGCTTGGCCTTTACCCGCTCTGGTGAGTAAAAGCAGCATGTGACGGCTTAGAGCATTGGGTTTCAAACTGGGGCCCCCATGGGTGGGGGTGGGGGAGGGGTGTCAGGTCTGCGCGATCTTCTAAATTTGACTTGCAAGCATGTTAGACCTGATGCTGTATAGTAATTTCTAATAATTGCAGTATTGTTTTCCTTCCTGGGTAGCTGACAAAGTCTGGAAAAACTACTGGCTTAGTGAGAATTCCATATTTATCTTTCTAGTTTTTAAAAAAAATCTACAATGCTAATTAATATGTCCTTGCTGTACAGTACAAATGCACGCAAGGCCCATACTAGAGAGAAGGTCACTCTGACCAGTAGCCTTTATTAGCCAGCACTGAAGTGATGAAGGTGGGTGGAGCTTCCCCTTTTATACCTGAAAGTCCAGGTTAGGAGTGTCTCCCACAAGTTCACCACCAAGTGGTCAGTGTTCTCACAATGTACAACTTAGGTCAGTTTATACATGGGTTACAATGACAGTTGAATACATGACACTAATAATGTAATTTTACAGTAAAATGTGCTTGGAAACCATGTGCACATCTTGTGAATTCTTACAGTGAAAGATGTTTGGACATGTGGGAGACAGCTGTGTTCCTCTTCACATCCCTTGTATGTGATAATATTGAGATATGCCCGTTGGGGAAATTGTGCTCGGGTCTCCCTCTCAACATGACACTGATCCCCCTTTAGAACTCTCCAATTCTCCGCAAAATGAAGGCAGCAACGAAGCGGAGGAAAGCAAGAGAATCGTCCTAATTCCTCTAGCAATTCTGAGGCAGTCTCTTCTCCTCTCCCGCAAAAAAAAAGGTCCCATACTACAGGCGGAACCCTCGGGACCTGGCCGGTTCTGGACAAGGGATTTTTCCGGACGAGGGGTGGTCACATTAAATTGGATGGTACAGGTACTGAACAAGTGGATATCAGGGCTGCTTGGCTTGGAGCTGGGAGAGAGATCATGGGGAGGGGTGGGGCGGTGGATCGCGGGGTCAGGCCAGCAATTGCGGGAGTCGGCAGCGAGCAAGGACTTCAGTTTGTTCATGGAGTTCTGCGCTTGCGCCACCTGGTGGCCGGGAATGGTTCTGGGCGAGGGGTGGTTCCGGATAAGGGAATTCTGGATGGATAAGGGAGGTTTAACCTGTATCAGCATCAGTGACCCCCTGCCCTCCATTCCACGAGTTCTGGCTCTGATTGACAGGAGCCCTGAGGGGAAGAGTAGAGATCGGTTCGATGGAAGGAACATTTGGTGTGCAACCCTCTCTGCCACATTCACCACTCTGCCACCCACCCTGGCAATGCCCAACACCCAGGTGGTAACAAAAATGAAAAGCGACCCGGTAGTTTATGTCATTACAGAACTGATCGCTACTATTCCATCAGGACTTCTGTCAATCACAACCATAACACTCAAAACATCATCCAGGATGATGTGGAATATGGCACCATGCCCGCCCTCGCCAATTTCAACACTAACTTGTTCTCTCAGCAGACGGATTTTTGACCCCTTGATTCATAATTCTTTGCTTGGTTAAAGCTGCTTAATGTTTCAGCACCAACAGTTCAGATATTCAAATCCTCACCCTAGGGGTCTATTTTAGATGCCTGGAGGTCGATTTTTGTTTTTACCACCCAGGTGTTGAGCATCTGGGCAGTGTGCAGAAAGGAGAATCTGGTGGCGAGGACTGCAAGTCCGTGTTGAAATTGGAGCGAGTGGGTTTGGCATCAAGATATTCCACATCATGGGTTGTCCTGCGAGGAGAGATTGAGTAGATTGGGCCTATATTCTCTCGAGTTTAGGCGAATAAGAGGTGATCTCATTGAAATGTATTAAATTCTTAAAGGGCTTGACAGAGTAGATGCTGAGGAGTCTAGAACAACTTTTTTCGTATGGTGGTAGCAAAGCAAATCAAATGTCAATATCGTTAAGTTGGAGGCCAAAGCTCTGGTGTAACAGCGTGGATATCTTGTAGGCTGCCTGCGAATTCCCTCTGAGGGCAGTGGCTCAGTGTTGTGCTCCAGGGTCTGATTAGGAGCTCCAGTCACATGATGGGGAGGCTTTAATCTCCCACCTATGGAGAAGGTGGCAGCATCTACCATGACCGGTTCTGAGTCTGGAACTAGGGGACACAGGCTTAGGATAAGGGGATGGCCATTTAGGACTGGGGTGAGGAGAAATTTCTTCACTCCAAGGGTTGTGAATCTTTGGAATTCTCTACCCGAGTGAGCTGTGGATGCTCAGTCGTTGAGTATATTCAAGGCTGAGAGTGATGCATTTAATTTCACTCAGGAAATCGAGGGATATAGGGTTAGGGCAGGAAAGTGGAGTTGAGGTCGAGGATCAGACATGATATTCAATGGCAGAGTCTTGTGTCTGGCATGCGAACGATGTGGCCCGCCCAGTGGAGCTGTTCAAGTGTGGTCAGTGCTTCAATGCTGGGGATGTTGGCCTGGATGAGGACGCTAACATTGGTGCGCCTGTCCTCCCAGGGGATTTGTAGGATAAAGTGCAACATCCCCACCGACACCTGGGAGTCCCTGGCCAAAGACCAGTCCGCCCTAAGTGGAGGAAGTGCATCCGGGAGGGCGCTGAGCACCTCGAGTCTCGTCGCCGAGAGCATGCAGAAATCAAGCGCAGGCAGCAGAAAGAGCGTGTGGCAAACCAGTCCCACCCACCCCTTCCTTCAACCACTATCTGTCCCACCTGTGACAGAGTCTGTGGCTCTCGTATTGGACTGTTCAGCCACCTAAGGACTCACTAAGAGTGGAAGCAAGTCTTCCTCGATTCCGACGGACTGCCTATGATGATAAATAGCGGAGCGGGCTCGAAGGGCCGTATGGCCTATTCCTGCTCCTATTTCTTATGTTCTCATTCTGGATTATGTTTTTGAGTGTCGTAGCGCTGTGGGAGTGTGAGAAGAGCATAGCGATCACAACCCCACTGATAATGAGATCAGCCATTTTGTAGATTGACATTAAGTTTATTTTCACTTGCTAAGCGGAGAGGCACTGCAGCGAGACACTGAGCCTTCCCTGGAATATATTCCATTCAATTTTAAGCCCCGACTCTGGTCGCCTTGCTAAATGCTTCAGTTGTCTGTTGGACCATCAGAGCGGCAGCCAGGTCTGCAGAGTTACTGCGGAGCAAAGCATAACGTGAGCTGCTTCACAGAACCTAAAGAATTAAGAGGTTTAAAAAAAAATCAACACCGGGCAATTAAAATGGAGACTTCTCTAATTTGAAGTCTGCTTTACTGCTGTGTATTTCACAGATTTATTTAGCAGGTTAAATGTACATGTTTTCTATCTCTGGCCTCAGGATTTTGAGGGTGCTGTCTTCAGCTTGTTAACGGCAGGTAATTGAGGTGCCGCCAGTCTCCCTTTGCTCCTGCCTTGATTTCAAAATTCTCATCCTTGTTTTCAAATCCCTCCATGATGATGATGATGGACCTGAGGTTGAACCAGAGTGTTCATAATCTCGGCGTAATATTTAACCCTAAGCTGAGCTTCCGACCCATATCCTCTCCCATCATCTACTTCCACCTCTGTAATATCGCCCGTCGCCACCCCTGCCTCAGCTCATCTGCTGAAACCCTCATCCATGCAAGGGGGATAGAGTATAAAAGCAGAGAAGTCCTGCTACAACTGTACAGGGTATTGGTGAGGCCACACCTGGAGCACTGCGTACAGTTTTGGTCTCCGTATTTAAGGAAGGATATACTTGCATTGGAGGCAGTTCAGAGAAGGTTCACTAGGTTGATTCCGGAGATGAGGGGGTTGACTTATGAAGAAAGGTTGAGCAGGTTGGGCTTATACTCATTGGAGTTTAGAAGAATGAGAGGTGATCTTATTGAAACATAAGATACTGAGGGAGCTCGACAAGTTGGATGCAGAGAGGATGTTTCCCCTCATGGGGGAATCTAGAACTAGGGGACATAGTTTCAGAATAAGGGGTCGCCCATTTAGAACTGAGATGAGGAGGAATTTCTTCTGAGGGTCATAAATCTGTGGAATTCTCTGCCCCACAGAGCTGTGGAGGCTGGGTCATTGAATATATTTAAAGCGGAGATAGAAAGATTTTTCAGCAATAAAGGAATAAAGGGTTATGGGGAGTGGGCAGGGAAGTGGAGCTGAGTCCATGATCAGATCAGCCATGAATGATATTAAATGGCGGAGCAGGCTCGAGGGCCAAATGGCCTACTCCTGCTCCTATTTCTTGTGTTCTTATGCCTTTGTTTCCGTCAGACTCGACTATTCCAAAGCTCTCCTGGCCGGCCTACCAGCTTCTACCCTGTGCAAACTTGAGGTCATCAAAACCTCGGCTGCCCCGTGTCCTAGCTCATGCCAAGTCCCGTTCTCCCATCACTTCTGCGATCGCTGACCTACATTGGCTCCCGGTCCAGCAATGCCTCAAATCCATGTATTCAAACCCCACTATGGCCTCGCCCCTCCCTATCTCTGTAACCTCCTCCAGCCCCTACACCCCTCCCTATCTCTGTAACCCCCTCCAGCCCCTACACCCCTCCCTATCTCTGTAACCTCCTCCAGCCTCTACACCCCTCCCTATCTCTCTAACCCCCTACACCCGTCCCAATCTCTGTACCTCCTCCAGCCCTACAATCCTTCGAGATCTCTGCGCTCCTCCAACTCCTGACATCTTGTGCATCCCTAAATTGAACATGGTCTCTGTAAAGAGCAAGTTTAATCGTCCTGATGGGCTTGTTCCTTTTCTCGTGCTGAATAATATAGAGATCATGTGACTAAGCATTAACGATGTAATTTAGAAAAGAAAACATCAAATCCAGCCGCCCTGATGTGCTGTTTTGGTTTTACTTTTCCTGAAACCCTGTTGTGTTCTGTTTATGCAATGTAACTATTGTGCTGTGAGACGAGGAGTAGTTTCTCCCTCTGAAGTGCAGCACTTACTTTTCCGCAGTTGAAGGTAGCGTTAGTGGGGCTGTTGTTTTTGCTGTCCAGGCCCCTCTCCCAGCAGTGATTCATTCAAATTATAACCTTGTTTAAATATCTATCGTATATAGCGTGAGTGAAAATTCAAAAAAATTGTGCAAGATATATTTTTATAATCTGTAAATAAACCACATGCCTGTATTTACGGCAAATTGCTGCAGTAGTCTTCAACGGTTGAAAGTTGCAGTTGATCTGCTTCAGGGCAGCCTCCTCCCAAGATCGATAGATTTTTGGACTCTAGGCAAATCCAGGGTTATGGGGAGCGGGCAGGGAAGTGGAGCTGAATCCATGATTGGATCAGCCATGATCGTATTAAATGATGGAGCAGGCTTGGGGGGCTGAATGGCCGGTTCTTACTCCTATTTCTTATGTTTCCAGCGTCTCTTTTAAAAAAAATAAATAACCTTATTGGTGCTGTGCAGCATCCTTGTACCAATCTCTGCCTGTACCTGCCGTGCTTGAGTAACTGGAGCCTTGAAAACAGCATTGCTGATCAGTGTAGTTGCACAATTTATATCTTTTCATGGTAAATAATATCATAGTCAATCTGGACTAAAACCCCACGTGACTCTTATTTAAAAAAAAATGTATTTACAATGAAGTATCCATCCAGTAGTTTCTCATTTATATAAAAACCATTGTGTGGCAGTCATACCACTTGAAGCTTTCAATTACATGTAGGTGCAATGGGGAGGGAGGGGGTCTAAGGAGACTGAGCACACTGCAAGCCGTAAGAGGCAACACCTGGAGTTTACAAAATCCATTCTCCGAAGTATTATGTGTACATTTACACAAGAACATAAGAAATAGGAGTAGGCCATACAGCCCCTCGAGCCGGCTCCGCCATTTAATACGATCGTAGCTGATCTTCTCCCTCAACTCCACTTTCCCGCCCGATCTCCATATCCCTCGATTCCCTCAGTGTCCAAAAATCTATCGATCTCCGTCTTGAATAAACGCAACGACTGAGCATCCGCAGCCCTCTGGGACAGAGAATTCTAAAGTTTCTCCAGTCAGTAATATTTACCTGACTTTGTGGTCAGCAATGTTGCCTGTAAATTTATTTTGGTCTGCACAGACCCATTCAAAATTCTGCATGTGCATGTTTTTTTTTTTCAATCTCAGCACAGCTTAAAGAAAACATTGCTGGTCAGTTCTCAAACTTTCTCTCTTTTTGTATAGCATCTAAGTTGTGAAGTCTTCGTCTTCCTGTCATAATGATTTCAGTCTTTCGGTTATGCTAATGCTTGGTATTAGGTGGCCTTTTCCTACAACCAGCAGCAAAACTCCCACCTCAGCAGCTGTCTGAAGTGTCGCCAAAATAAAGCAAATGTTACCTTAAAGAACGAGTGTGCGGTGTGTTACGGGGTAGTAATGATTAACCGTGTAACCTCCTTTTTTGTGACTGGATATACTGCCTTGTAACAAGCTGCTAGTTCTCCTTATTCTCTGTTTAATTCAGGTGCAGTATGTGTGTCTAGGTGAATTCCGGGCGCCCCAGCACCTCACCCAAGTGGCCATTCCAAGGTTGAATAGCCTGGAAATACTCACCAGTCAAGTATGGGCCGAGCAAGTGAGTGTTGGCAGACTTTTTCAATCGTGGAAGGCATCACAGTGGAGCCTGATGCTGGTCTCTCCATCGTTCACTCATCATCATCATAGGCGGTCCCTCGAAATGAGGATGACTTGCTTCCACGCCAAAAAAGGATGAGTTCACAGGTGTTTCAATGAAGGACCCGAACTACATCCTGAAGGGTGGAAGATGCCTGTGCGTGGATTTTTTTAACGTGTGGTGACCGTTGCACACCAAGCCACCACACGGGCTTGACAGAGCTCGGTCTTGGTCCAGTGGCACGGGTTAACTAGGACGACTGGAGACCCGCTCTGCTGCACGGGCCTAGTGCGCGCACACATCGCAGTGTGGGCTGGCCCGTGCTGCCCCTGGCCCCGAGCTCACACCTATCCTGGGCCCCGATCACATCCCTCCACAGTCTTTCGCCGCTCCTGCTGTATTGTTCACGCACGTGCATCGTCATCATCATCATAGGCAGTCCTTCAGAACCAAGGAAGACTTGCTTCCACTCCTGAAGTGAGTTATTTGATGGCTGAACAGTCCAATACAGGAATCACAGTCCCTGCCACAGGTGGGACAGATAGTCGTTGAGGGAAGGGGAGGGTGGGACAGGTTTGCCGCACGCTCTTTCCGCTGCCTGCGTTTGATTTCTACATGCTCTCGGCGACGAGACTCTGTGCTCAGCGCCCTCCCAGATGCACTTCCTCCACTTATGGCGGTCTTTGGCCAGGGACTCCCAGGTGTCGGTGGGGATGTTGCACTTTATCAGGGAGGCTTTGACTAGGTCACTGAATAGCCATCAGGATCGGCAACCCTGGCTAATTTTCCTCCCAGCACTAAGAGATTAGAAGCCAATTGTAGCCCCCTAACTGTTACCCTGGCAGCAATCTGCAGACCGGGAATGGAACCTGTGACCTTTGATCTGTGTGGCTTCATGCCAGAATGGGCAGGAACCCTGACTGTAACACAGTACGGAACAGCAATTGAACCCGGACCTTCTGGTATGTAAGAATGGAATAGTTCATCTGTGAATGCTCTGGCTTCCAACAAAAACAGATTATCTGGTCATTATCACATTACTGTTTGTGGGAGCTTGCTGTGCACAAATTGGCTGCCGCGTTTCCCACATTACAACAGTGACTACACTCCAAAAGTACTTAATTGGCTGTAAAGCGCTTTGAGACATCCAGTGGTTGTGAAAGGCGCTATATAAATCCAAGTCTTTCTATGATTCTTCCTCAATCAGGACCCCCATCCATGGCCAGTACTAATGAAATGAGATTGCAACAACATGCAGTTTATCAGCTCATCTTGCATTTTCTAACGCTTGTTTGTGCACTCTGGAAGCAAGTGGACTTCAAAGATGTACAAAGTATTGTTAGTATCTAGACGATCTCCCATGCCATTGCAGCTGGGGGGGGGGGGGGTCCAAGACCAAGTGAAGCAGGTTAGAGGGTGGAGGAGTAATTGGACCAGGGCAAGCAGATGGGATTCACTCTCCATTTTAAAGTTGTGCTTTCTATTATTTTTATATTGGCATTATAAATGTCCACATTTACAATGGAAACTGCCGATGAAAACGAGTCATGGTGCAATAACACCCTCCCACCAGTGGTGGTGATGCAGTGCCTCCACTGGAAGGAAGATGTCATTACAGCACGACACCTTTACATAGGTATTAGGCAGTTTCTATTATTGATTCCCATTTCTGCATTTATAATGGTAAAGTTCACATGAAGTGCAGACATAAGATTTTTACAATAGATATAGATTGTGCTGCAAGAAGCAACATCTTGTCTAGCTGCATCTGTACCATTAGCTCCAATTGTTTGACTTTTCGCCAAACTTGCTAAGTAGCTTATTGTCCTCAAATTGGACTGCTCTTTAAAAATGGTTAAACCACCCCCAAGTCTATCACCACAATAATTGGGTGATTTTAATGCTGTCATAGACATCTATTTGATGGTAATTAGGCCCACTGGTGATTGAATAAATCAAATTCTATTTTTATTGCATGGAATTGCAGGATTTTTCTTGGCGTTTTGGGGGATTGCATTCCACGATTCTATCCATTTT
This sequence comes from Pristiophorus japonicus, assembly GCF_044704955.1. Taxonomy (NCBI): domain Eukaryota; kingdom Metazoa; phylum Chordata; class Chondrichthyes; family Pristiophoridae; genus Pristiophorus; species Pristiophorus japonicus. Next base: position 36,621,579 of record NC_092010.1, read on the forward strand.
TCTATGAAAACTGCAAACGAGTAGCAGCGAAGGAATAGAATTCTGCCTGCCGCCATTTGTTGCTGCAAGGGACAGGATCGACCTTGGCTGTGATGTTTTCGATGTTAGCAGGCTATTGGACTAGTCATCTCGCCTCGTGCAGAGAATGGCTATTTGGCTGAGATACCGTCAAGTACCTGCCGCCCATTTAACTGTACAGCAGCAAGGAGCCAATGCCTTCTGGAAAGAGGCAGCAAAATTGGTCGAAAAGGGAGGAACTCTGTGTCAGCTGTGGCTCAGTGGGCAGCACACGAGTCAGAAGGTTGTGGATTCAAGTCCCACTCCAGGGACTTGAGCACATAAACCTCGTCCGACACTCCACTGCAGTGCTGAGGGAGCACTGCACTGTTAGAAGTGCTGTCTTTCGGATGAGACGTTAAACCGAAGCCCCATCTGCTCTCTCGGGTGGACGTACAAGATCCCATAGCACTATTTCGAAGAAGAGCAGGGGAGTTATCCCCAGTGTCCAGGCCAATATTTATCTCTTAATCAACATAACAAAAACAGATTACCTGGTCATTATCACATTGCTGTTTGTGGGAGCTTGCTGTGCGCAAATTGGCTGCCGCATTTTCCACATTACAACAGTGACTGCACTTAAAAATACTACTTTGGCTGTAAAGCACACTTGAGACGTTCGGTGGTCGTGAACGGCGCTATATAAATGCAAGTCTTCTAGAAAGGGGGAGGCAGGGAAATCTTGTTTATAATAAGGCATTCTAATCACTGGAGGAGATCCTATACCGAACATGGTGTGTATTGATAGTGATACAATTGTCAAAATCCTGGAACTCTCTCGCTACCAGCACTGGGAGTAACTTCACCACATGGACTGCGACAGTTCAGGAAGAAGGCCCACCACCACCTTCTGGGAGGCAACTAGTGACGGGCAATAAATGCCGGCCTTGCTAATGATGCCCACATCCCGAGAATGAATTTTTTTAAACTATCAATGTCCACCATATATTTGTTGCTGTTTCCTGTTTTATCGTTTGTGGCCATAAGTGGCACGAACCCTCTCTGTCATGGTAATTGTCCGTGCACTCTGCTGTCATCACGTCAGTGCATGCCTGGCAAACGGTGTGGGTTGTGGAAGACATTCTGAGGCTGTCGATGTAGGAAATGGCCTGTGTTGTGCTGGGTGCTGTCTTGTCTGCCTCCAAATTGCTCGAACGATGATGTGGGGATTGTCATACTTGGAGTACCGTGAGGAGAGGTCTCCAACATGGACTGCTGCCTTGGGTTGGTTAAGAAGGACAAGCCGAGTGATGTAGACATCCTTGCGCCTTTAATCGGTGCCACTTTGACTAGCTTTTCGAGTTGTCCTTGAAATGTAACCCAGGCTGGAAACATTGGCATGATTTTCCTTTTGCCCTGGTAGAAATTGGGCACTTGCCGTCTTGAGTAAAGCCACAGTCCGAATGTTGCTAGGGTTTAACCTGGGGCTTGTAGTCATTAGCCAGGCGCAGTGAAACATTTTCACCATTAGACTGTAAGTGGTTACATGCTTATTGCCGCAACCTGTGCACCCAATGAAAGCACAACGTGACCATTAAACGGCAGTATAGATTGACCAAAGATTTTAAAGAGGAACTAGTGAGAATTAACTTGGATGTTTCCGTTAAAATTGTTCGTGTTTGATTCTGAGCTTCATTCAGAATTTGAGGCTGGAAACTGGCATGTGTCCATCTATCTACCCACAAGCAGGAAAGTCTTGGATTGCGTAGTTTAATAGTTCATTGGTGTGGGTGTCAAAACACTGTACCCACAGGCATTGTTGCGTATCTATAAAAATAACTGACCTGCTTGTGTATATTCACGCTAACAATCCGGAGGGATGCAAGGAAGGAAATGGCCAAGTAAATGTCATCCAAACAATGGCTCACTTATTCCCTATGGAAGGGATGGAGGGAGAATGTGCAGCATGAATTTCTGATTCTTCATTCAGCGGTGTAAGTTTCAAGTCGTGTGTTTTTCTGAGATGTGCCGTTGGATGTTGCATGGAGTGCAGTAGGATGGGGATGGGAGGCGTGAGGCTTTAAGGGTTGCTGGTACGGTTAACTTGGCTTCGTAGCAACTCCTCACTTTCATCACAGTGCAACCTACTCTTACAGAAGCTGTGTAACAGTTGGGTCGAAAGTGATTTCCATCACAGCAAATGGAATGGAATAGAAACATAGAAACATAGAAAATAGGTGCAGGAGTAGGCCATTCGGTTCGGCCTTTTGAGCCTGCACCACCATTCAATAATATGATCATGGCTGATCATGCAACTTCAATACCCCATTCCTGCTTTCTCTCCAAACCCCTTGGATCCCTTTAGCCGTAAGGGCCACATCTAACTCCCTTTTGAATATATCCAACGAACTGGCCTCAACAACTTTCTGTGGTAGAGAATTCCACAAGTTCACCACTCTCTGGGTGAAGAAGTTTCTCCTCATCTCGGTCCTATATGGCTTACCCCTTACCCTTAGACTGTGACCCCTGGTTCTGGACTTCCCCAACATCGGGAACATCCTTCCTGCATCTAACCTGTCCAGTCCCGTCAGAATCTTATGTTTCCTAGTATCCCAGAATCCTGTAAATCCTAAATGCTCTATTGAACACCGCGTAGTGGCATGTTGTTTGAGGGAGAGGGAAGGTGTGGGTTCAAATCTCCACTCGCCGCGCGGCCAGCTCCTTAACTCCGACTGCTCATCTGAGGGAACAAAGTGTGGTGCTTCCTCACAAGGAATAAGGCAGGTGAATCATCCGAGGCCCTTCCAGCACCACCCTCCTAATCGGTAGCCACACGGCAACTTTAGCAGAAGCCTGATGGCAGATTGCACTGTTGAGTAATGGAGAAAATAACATTCTCTTTAAGCTTTTTGGATTTTGTTTTTTAAAACATTTTTCATTATTAATTTTGTGTTTTATGTTCATCTTGTTCCATTCGCTGTTTTGAATGGTTTTACGAAATTGTACCACATAAGGTAGAGGTGCGTAGATTACACTGGAAACCATTTTGTGGACGTCAGCACTATGTAAATGACCATTTCACAGCTTGTTCCTGCGTATTGAACCCATGGGGCAAAAGTCAAAACTAACCTTTTCTTCGGCACATAGATCAATGCTCTATGTATGTCTCCTATAGACAAACTATTGACTGCTAAGAACACAAGAAATAGGAGCAGGAGTAGGCCACCTGGCCCCTCGAGCCTGCTCCGCCATTCAATAAGATCACAGCTGATCTGATCATGGACTCAGCTCCACTTCCCTGTCCGCTCCCCATAACCCTTTACTCCCTTATCGCTCAACAATCTGTCTCTCTCCACCTTAAATATATTCAATGACCCAGCCTCCACAGCTCTCTGGGGCAGAGAATTCCACAGATTTACAACCCTCAGAGAAGTAATTCCTCCTCCTATGACAGCCTAACAGAATGGCACACCGTCTAGTTTATTAGTACAGTCATCATAGGCAGTCCCTCGAAACGAGGATGACTTGCTTCCACGCCAAATCAATGAAGCCACCTAATATTCCAGATCCTGAACTACATCCTAAAGGGTGAAAGATGCCTGTGCGTGGATTTTTTTTAACGTGGGGTGGCCGTTGCACACCAGCCACCACACGGGCTTGACCGAGCTCGGTCTTGGTCCAGTGGCAAGGATTAACCAAGATGACTGGAGACCTGCTCTGATGCATGGACTTAGTGCGCACACATATCGCAGTGTGGGCTGGCCCGTGCTGCCCCTGGGCCCTCGACTCTTCTGGGCCCCGAACTCACACCTCTCCTGGGCCCCGATCACATCCCTCTACAGTCTCTCGCCGCTCCTTTACCCCGATCTCTCTGCTCCTGCTCCAATCACCGACCTGGACCTTGATGATGTCCCTTTTCACTGCCGTTGCTCTCCTGCCCCAGCACGTGCTGCTCCCTGGAGGGGTATGCTGCCTCGCTGCTCCTTCCGCTCCCCGGCCTGCTCCGATGGTGCTCGCAGGCCGGGGGCCACTCAGCTCTTTTTAGCTGTTTACTGACTGGTGACTCCTGGATCCCATTACAAGCCAAGGATTTCCATTTTGACCGAAAGAAAGCCTGTTCATTGTGTTGGACTGCTTTTTTGCTCTTTTTTTTGTTTTGCTGCTTTAACCATCAGATTACCGTCAGTTATAGTAATGGCAGGACCAGGTCTTTATTTAAACTTCATACTAGACAAAAACCAGTGTGAAAGTTATTGAGACATACACTTCACAAAACCAGTGCCTGCTCCCTTTTTTTTTTATTCATATAAAATTTTCACAATACATTGGAACATAGCTCAGTACCTTGCGGTCAGCAATTCCATACAATTTGTTTGGATGCTGACAGCAGTTCCATACAATGCGCTAGCGTGCATTTCATTTCAAGGTACAGTTTAGTATAATCCTTAAATCACGTTACATGTAGTACTGTGCAAATAAGGGTATTACATGGAGCAGATGGGAACAGGTTTACATTACATTCCAGGATACATTTCAATACCGATCAGGAATCACGTTACATGTAGCACTATGTAGATGAAAGCAGTACACGGAAGTGCATGCTCCCTGCTTATGAGACACACATTCCAATCCTAGTGTCTCTGCTCAAACAGTCTTCTCCCGTCTCTTATACAAAATCAGGTCTTTGAACTTCATGTTCCATACAAAATACGTCAACAGTACATACAAATAATTAACAAACAGATGATGTAGATTAAACGACCCATTGTCCTGAACTCTTATTGCCACAATCGACTCTTGCCATGAATTACTGTAAATACACAGGTGACCAGATTGACACATTTGAATGGCTGAATGACTCCACATTGTCTAGCATCTGGTTTTTGTAGAGACATCTTTGCTTTGGTCCAAACTTCAATACACTCCATGTTCATCAGAACGCTGCTTCAACTTTTAACCCATGTGTCATCTCCAGACTGTGCCAAAAGCAAGGCATTTCAGAAATAAGGGCTTTCGCTCCCACATTGTTTGATAGACTTGCCCTCGGGAGGTGTGGGCAATGCCGCATTTACTGCCCCTCCCGATTTGCCCTGAGATGGTCGTGGTGGGCTAATGCCTTGAACCACTGCAATCCCTGTAATGATGGTGTCAGGTAGCAAATGGCAGGATATTGACCTAGTGACGATGAAGGAACGACTATAAATGTTCACGTTCGTGCGACTTGGACCAAAATGAGTGGGATTCCTGGTAATCTACTTTAAGACCACGTAACAACCATTTTTGTAACAAACCAGCTTTTTAAGTACAGTTACAATTAATCTGGCTTTGCCATTAAGGAGCTGCACTTTCTGTAAAGTGCTAACATGGTATTTGTGCCTCAAGAAGTTCTGATACTCCAATCTGATGCTTTGGAGATTAACCGCCAACAGGTTAGGGCTGAATTTTGAGTGTAGGTCTCTTGGACTGATGGTTATGTTGTGTAACCCCTGAAACAGTTTAACCTGACAGCGGCAACACCTTTTGTAACAAAGTTCCAATGATTAGGATGCTTCTAGTTCTGATGGTTTGGTTATATCGTTTTGAGGTTTGTTGGTGGGGTTTGACTGCATTGTAACATGAATATGTCAACACTTTGAATGATTCTCTCTCAACCTCTCTGATGTCCTGTTTATTCCTGGAAAAGATCCAACCTTCAGAAGTTGAAATGGCTTGTGCTATGCAAAATCCTAGTCCTTGGGGGAACAAAATGATTCTCTCTCAAAAGCAAAACACTGGATGCTGGGAACACTCAGCAGGTTAGGCAGCATCTGTGGAGAGAGAAACCGAGCTAATGTTTCAGGTCAATGTGCTTTTATCAGGACCTTCTGACAAAAGGTCACCGACCCGAAACGTTAACTCTCTTTCTCTCTCCACAGATGCTGCCTGACCTGCTGAGTATTTCCAGCATTTTCTGTTTCTTTTTAAAATGATTCTCTTGCCAGGTATTTTTTTATACTTCAACCCTCAATGTTATCAATGCTATGATGATCCTTCCATGGGGACATGAAACACAAAAAGTGAGTATGCAGGTACAGCAAGTAATCAGGAAGGCCAATGGAATGTTGGCCTTTATTGCAAGGGGGATAGAGTATAAAAGCAGAGAAGTCCTGCGACAACTGTACAGGGTATTGGTGAGGCCACACCTGGAGTACTGCGTACAGTTTTGGTCTCCGTATTTAAGGAAGGATATACTTGTATTGGAGGCAGTTCAGAGAAGGTTCACTAGGTTGATTCTGGAGATGAGGGGGTTGACTTATGAAGAAAGGTTGGGCCTGTACTCATTGGAGTTCAGAAGAATGAGAGGTGGTCTTAGTGAAACGTATAAGATTATGAGGGGGCTTGACAAGGTGGATGCTGAGAGAATGTTTCCTCTCGTGGGGGAATCTAGAACTAGGGGGAATAGTTTCAGAATAAGGGGCCGCCCATTTAAGACGGAGATGAGGAGGAATTTCTTCACTGAGGGTTGTAAATCTGTGGAATTCTCTGCCCCAGAGAGCTGTGGAGGCTGGGTCATTGAATATATTTAAGGTGGAGATGGACAGATTTTTGAACGATAGGGGAGTCGAGGGTTTTTGGGAGCGGGCAGGGAAGTGAAGTTGAGTCCATGATCAGATCAGATCAGCCATGATCTTGAATGGCGGAGCAGGTTCGAGGGGCCATATGGCTGACTTCTCCTATTTCTTATGCTCTTATGCCTCTGGTCCTAACAAGGGCCACTCTGGTGATGTCCATTCCAGGGATTGTTCCTGTGTGTCCTGGAATGGCTCCATTGCAGACAACTAGAGCTTCAAATGAGTCTTGGAGCTGCTCAGCCAGCCCTGGGAACTACACTACAGGTTGGCAGTGCTGATTTCCTAGGCTGGAATGTGCTTTCCTGGCATTGGGTCAATCCAGAGCAGCTCTCCAGGGTCTCCTGGAAATAAGAGGTTAACTATCTATCTGGTAAAAGTATTGTTTGATTTGAAAAGTCCCTCTTCCACACACACTGTCCTTTCCCACCGCCTCCAACCCCCCCCCCCCCCCCTTTAATGTGACTTAAAATGGATCCTGAGAAAGTGTTGCACTTTTTTATATTAAAAAAAAATCAAATGCTTACAAAGACTTGGATATTAGCCTTGTCTGGAAAGGGTTTACAAAAGTGAAGGTTGATTTGTGTTGTTTTTTTTTCATTTTCAGGATTTTAAACACAACACTGTTTGAAAGTTGGGAGATCATTGGGGCATACCCATCCTGGTGGTTCTTCAATTTCCTGTTGCTCACACTACAGGTTCTACACTGCATCTGGTCATATCTCATTATACGCATCGCATATAAAGCTGTCGTCAAGGGAAAGGTAATTCTCAACTCTTTGAAAGTCGACTATTTTCTGTTCAGTTGCCTCTTGCGAGAGCCCTGGGCTCGGGTTCCTGGTAAACCACCGTATTCCTGACCATCGCGTGCCAGGCCTGAACTGCAGAGAAACTCCTGTGCTCTGACCAGCCCTACTTCTCAAATTCCCCTTCGCTTTGCTCCTTAGCTATAAATATAAATTCCAAATATTATATTAAAACTCCAGAATATGTGACTTTAAAATGGGGGCTGAATTACATCTGTGCACCCTGGTCCAGTTATTCCCCCACCCGCTAACCCCATTTCGCCTGAAGACTATATTTGGCCTTGACTCTCTGTCTATAATGCCACAGGCAGTCTTTTTAAAAATCGTTCTCAATATTTTCAAAAATAAAATCCCACTTCTTACCTCAAGTCCCGCCATATTGAGTTTCCTTTCCTCTTAACTGCTCCAGTGCCTCCCAGAGTTGCCCCATTTGTTTTCGTTGACTTCAAACCAGCCTGGGAACAGATTCAAAGCCATCCCAGCCCTGGGAAAATGCTGCATACCCAGTTACTAAACCCACATTCCCGGGCTTGGGCTACTTTCAGCTCCATGATGTCACCAGATGCCTGTCCCGATGGGAAGCCCGTGGCTGCAGTGTGTACCATCGACCAGATGTACCACAACAACAAGCCAAGGCTTCTTCGGCAGCACCTCACAAACCCGTGACCTCTACCACCTAGAAGGACAAGGGCAGCAGGCGCATGGGAGTACCACCACCTCCAAGTCACACACCATCCTGACTTGGAAATATATCGCTGTTCCTTTACCGTTGCAAAATCCTCAAACTCCCCACCGAGGCGAATAGAATAGATGCATTTAAGGGGAGGCTGGACAAGCAGATGAGTGAGAAGGGAATAGAGGGTTATGCTGATAGAGTTAGATGAGGATGGACAGGAGGAGGCTCGAGTGGCGCATGGACTGGTTGGGCTGAACGGCCTGTTTCTGTGCCGTATAATCTCTAATTCTCTGGGCAACTAAGCAAGAAATACCGGCCTTGCCAGCGATGCCCAGATTCAGGTGAATTAATTTTTTAAAAATTGCTCAACATGCTATTGATCTCAGCATTGGTCCTTGGTCCTCTTTCACGGAAGCCATTTCTGAAGTATTAAAGGTGTTCTTTGTTCACTTCCTCTTTGCACCGCTCCCCCCCCCCCCCCCCCTTCCCGGATGCCTTAACTGGTTAAGCTAGTTAGTTAAGCTGAGCTAGACAAACCAGATTCTCGAGGTCTCAGCAGAGTTGGCGATGAGGCCGATACAGTAGGCCCAGTTACTCTGAGTAATTTCAGACTCTGTTTCCGGCTGTCCAGTGACCCCCTGCTGGAAGTGTGCACGTGTGGCCAAGATCTGGCTCAGCTCTGATTTGTGTGGGCCCCCCCCCCCCCCCCACCATTGATTGTTGCAGGCTGCCTGACCCTCTCACTGGGCTCATACATCTCAAATAGCCACATGGACAAGGTATCAAAAGAGTGCCAGCACCCAGTGAATCATACGCCATCACGACTTGGCCTCCAGGAAAGGAGGAAGGAAACACAAACGATGTACGCTCAGATTGGGTTTCAGCGCGAGTGTTTTTTTTTAAATGAATGGGTTGAGGTCTCTGCTTTCTCTGCAAATCCTGCTCACTGGTAGCAAACCAATAAACCTCGAACCAGAGTAACGACAGTCTGGTTACGAACGGAATGTCGAGGGAGTACCACGCAATACTGTCCTGTGCCTTGACCAAGTTAATTCATTTTCAATTGTAACTTCATTCGAGAAATCTCTCCTCTTTCAGGTGACGTTTAATCTGCCTTTGTGCATTTTGTGGAGGTATTAATCATGGGGTTTGGGTGAAAATCTGACCTGTTGTCATGTGACCCAATTATGATGCTGATGTAAACACCTGGAGACGTTTTGGGTTTGTGATTTAACGTTCCCTGATGTTTGATACAATCTCTGCCTTTATCAGGAGCCCCACCTTTTGAGTGAATTTAGTATTGAAATGAGCAGGCAACTGTGGGCGTACACTCCGTGTGAGATACTCGGTTGCTCTATTAAAGTTATGCCTTTATTTTAGTTTTCCTCGATGTTCAAGGGTGTGCTTCTGTGACATTGTACGGGGGCTGAACCTCCGCAGAATGCACCTGTTACCCAGCACTGTCGAGTGTTTCTTCCCTCGGTGGACAAGGCGTGTGTTTAAACATAAAAGAAAGACAGACTTGCATTTATATAGTGCCTTTCATGCCCACCGGACATCTCAAAGTGCTTTACAGCCAATGAAGTGTAGTCACTGTTGTAATGTGGGAAACGCGGCAGCCAACTTGCGCACAGCAAGCTCCCACACACAGCAATGTGCTAATGACCAGATAATCTGTTTTTGTTATGTTGATTGAGGGATAAATATTGGCCCAGGACACTGGGGATAACTCCCCTGCTCTTCGAAATAGTGCTATGGGATCTTTTGCATCCACCTGAGAGAGCAGACGGGGCCTCGGTTTAACGTCTCATCCAAAAGACGGCACCTCTGACAGTGTGGTGTTCCCTCAGTACTGCACTGGAGTGTCAGCCAAGATTTATGAGCTCAAGTTCCTGGAGTGGGATGTGAACCCACAACCTTCGGACTCCAAGGCGAGAGTGCTGCCCACTGAGCCACGGCTGACACAAGAACAGGATGGGGCTTGGCTACATCGCCCTCATGGTTTGAAACGTTCCACTGCCCACTATCTAGGCCGAGGTCCTGGGCACCCATTCCCAGTATGGTTTTCCCTTCAGGAGAGACGGGGAGAAAGCAAACTGTGGGGAGGGGCATATTTGAGAACACTCTTGCCCTAAACTTCATGTCCAGGATATTTTCTTTGTGATGACATTTGCATGTTTGTGTTCACACCGCATAAGTATTGCTGTTTCACTGATCTCTTAACCTATTTCCCCGGAGCGTAGCGTAGGAGGGGTGTGATCTTTCTCATTTCCACTTTCACCAACTAATGGCACCCAGCACTCTGACAGCATATTTAGCACCCGCATCTGACTTGAGACAGTCCCCCACGCGCCCCCCTGCCAGATGATAAATCGCAGCAGAACACCAACAGTTATGTAACTGTTGCGTCTCCTACACACAGTTTGGGGGGTGGGGGTGGTTCGGGGTTGACCATTTGAGGGGCCGGGGGGTCACAGTTCAAGGGGCCGGGAGGAGGTGGTGTGGTTCAGGGGTCTGGGGGAGGGGGGTCACAGTTCGGGGGTGGGGGGGGGGTCACAGTTTGGGGGGTGGGTTCAGTGAGTTCACAGTTTGAGGGGCTTGGAAGGGGGGGGTTCATGGGGTGACAGTTTGAGGGGCTGAGGGGTGGTGTTTTTGGGGATGGGGGGGGTGACGGTTCGAGGGGAGGGGGGGTGGTTCAGGGGTCTGGGGGAGGTCACAGTTCGGGGGCGTGGGCCGGGGGGGGTCACAGTTTGAGGGGCCGGGGAGGGAGGGGGGTGGTTCCGGGGGGGGGGGGGGGTAGTCACAGTTCAAGGGGCTGGGGCTCATGCCTCCAGGGAGTAGAGGTCTTGCTCTGGCCTGCAGTTTATTAGAGACTATAATTTAGTTTTGAATTTTAACTGATTCATTAGATGTTATTTGGTGGTTTTGCAGCTACTGAAAGGTAATGTATTACATGTTTTTGAAGTGAAATGCGGGAGAGGAGGAAGCTACAGAGAATGAACTCAATGGTGAATGAATTAGTGATGTGCCACCTGTGCTTCGGGATCCTGCTGCTGTTGGTGTTGGCGGTGTTGTTTCGTGTGCGTGTGTGTGTGTAATCGCTCAAAACAGTCCAAATGCAGAAGAATTTCTTAACTTGTCTTTTCTGTGGGACAAGATTTGGTTTCATTTTGTTTCTGTGTTTTTCCCCTTGTGTTTTATTCTTTGTCTCTGTACACCGGGAATTCTGGGAAGTGGGACCTTTTGCTTGTAAGTGCTGCAATTGTTGGAGTCAGTCGTCCCAACACTTTGCCTGATTATTTCACAATGTGCAACCTTTTCTGCTTTGCATGGGCTTGTATCTTTCTTGGAATGCTCTACGATTCCATCACCCCCTTTGCTTTGCATGATAATAACTGACACATCGCAGCCTGAAATGATAGCACGATAACCACTTAACCTGTATACAGTGCACTAAGTGGCTGCAATTATCGCCAGTAAGTAACATGCTGCCTTAACCAGCCACCAAGAATGAAATCATGCAGATATTCCAGGCCATAAAAGGCATTCAATATACCTTAATATACCATCAATATACTGTCATGTTGTAAGTTCAGGAAAGAAAGGCTTTAACTGCAAGGGATGTTCCATTTTCTTTTTAAATGCTCCTCATGAGCTTTTCCGGGTATTGGTTGATAATTCCACTAGCCTGCTGTGGTCCACACACACACACACACACACACACACACACACACACACACACACACACACACACACACCAGGAAGGCTCTAATTTAGTCCCTGGTTTATACTCTTAGCTCATCGCCAGTGAGGCAGAAGGCACGGAGATATGATGAGTGTGTGTAAACTGGACCTCTATTCCTGGAGATGAAGAAGGTTAAGCGGTGCGATCTGATCAAAGCATTTAAAATAACGTAGGGAGTTGAACGGGTAAATGGAGTAATAACGACTCTGCCCTCTAGAATCAAGAACGAGACAGATTCTTCGAAATTGAGCAAATCAGTTAAAAGTGAATTTGGGAAAAACTTGAGAATGTGGAGCACCTGGTCCCAGATCGCCATAGATGCAGAATTCATTGTGATGTTTACTCGGGAAGAAAGGCTATTGGTGGGGGGTGGGGGAGGGCGAAAAGGCACGGAATTCGGATTACAAGGAAAAGATGCTAACTTGGCTAACACAGTAGCAGTCAAATGGCCTACTCCTGTTATTCTGTCCCTCAGTTAAGAATGTGTGTCAATCTGGAGCCCCCAGATATAAAGGTACATGCCGGTTTCTGGTCTGTCGAGACAAGTGATCAATCAACCCCTAAATAAAACATTGTTCCATATTATCTTTAGTTTTCACAACTCCCCTTGTGGAAGCGATTCGTTACCTCCCTTCTGACTCATTCCCCCATGCTTCCAGCACTATTGGGCAGCACGTGTACAAGTGATGGAGAGTTACAGAAGCAAAGAAAGCTTTTCCAGTGATGTCTTTACAATGGAAAGGGTGCCTGTTTTGTTGGGACATGTGCACCATTTCTTCTTCACCCGTTCTTTCAGTTCTTGGTTCTCTTTAGGTGTTTAAACTCACCAGGTGATCTGTCTGTATTGTGCAGCCACCAATCCAGTGTCATTTGAACCAATGGGCCTTGAACTAGTGAAAGCACTGGCCAGCTGGTTTAATCTGCTGCCATTCCAGAAAAGAAGCTGTTTTAACGTTCAACTTTACCAAAGGAAATCTCCCTCTTTCCCCCCCACCCCAAAACAAATAGTGTGTTGGTGACAGGGAAAAGTGGAAATCCCGAGGTTTCTAAATGTGATCTAAGTATCTGTTAACATTGCTAACAAATGAAACTAGGCTGCTTTTTTTTTTAAAAAGATAATTTTATTTAATCTGGATTGCAAGAACTTAATGCACCAGCATAAATATTTGCCGAGTGGGAGGGGATAGAGAAAGGTACCTTTGCAGTAACTTACAATTTTATGTGGGGATGTCCATCCCTCTGTTCTATCCCCTGTTTCCTGTGCTGCCTGAGTACAGATGGGGGTGACAGCCCCATCTCCTCCCTCCCCCCCCCCCCCCCCCCCCATTGGGCCGAGCCTGGCTGCTGCTCCCCACTGTGACCTATCCTAGACCAACAACATGTCAGCTCGGCGATTGAACCTGTGTCCTAATAAATTCATGACGTTCCTTTGCTTCACCTTTGACCTTTACCCTTCCTGTACTAAATGTCGACCTGTATTTCTGAAATTTAAAAAAACATGACTTGTACTGTATTAATGAATAGACCCTCCTTAGCTCTTCAAAAGGAGCAAGTCTCCCAAAGGCACATCGTATCCCAGCTGTTGTCTAACAGGGTTGGTAAGCTACCGATGTTTTATGCATCTCTTTTTATAATCAATAGTTTTGTGCTTGGTGCCTGCATCTCAAAAATTTGCTCATCCAAAACTAGATGATGTGTGTGCAAGCCTTTTGGCTGTGGTATATTGGCATGCGATTAGATACAGAGCCCTCTGCCATAATTTAACATTACCACATTTTTATTGATTGTTATGCACAGACTATATATGTTTTTACATTTAAAACACATTTTTTGCGAGGTGGTAACTTCGCTGTTCTAAAGATAGCTTTCAGGAACTGGAGCAGATTCTTTTCTGAAGTGATTTTTTTTTGTTGTAAAGTTTCCCTTCCGTTGCGTTGGAAGTTCCAACATTAACTCTTTTCTTATTTATGAAGAAAATACATGAAGCATTCATTCCTTAGAAACTGGGCGATTGTGCTTCATGTGCAAACCAGGACATTTTGCAATGAGTTTTCCGATTGCTTATAACAGGCGCTGCGTTGATATTCAGTCAGTCACCAGCAAACCAGAAACACGTGTTCTTGGAGGCAGGATGACCCAAGAGCAGAGTTACAAATATCAGCGGGTGTGGGGAACGGGACCACTTCCCACAAACAGGATCTTTTGTTGTACCTAGTTTTATTCAAAGCAATTGTTGTACCTAGTTTTATTCAAAGCAACTTCTGAGATGCTGACTCCTGGGGCTTGATTTCTTTGCAGTGTTGCCCACTGTACTGTTGACCAGTTTTATGGTGCCACCTGCTGGGTTATCTTGGAATTGCAACAATGGTGGAAAGTACCAAATAGCAGGGAGTCTGTGTACTGCTTAACGATTTGCTGTGGTTGCTGTTTGCCCTTTCAGGAGCCAGCGGTGACATGAATTAATGAGGGTTTTGAGTTGCAAACTGTTTTTATGACCTTTCTGTTCCGCATTCTGCCTAAAAGCAAGCTGAAGCTGACTTATTACAGACTTCTGCCTTACAAACCTCCCGGATTTGCTCCAAAGTCGATTTGGACTTTGTGACTAAATTATATATATTTTTTTAAATGGTCTGATTCAACTTCATCTTTTGGAAAACTGGCTTCGTCTCCCTATTCTGCAAAGGATTATATGTTCCTGGGTTTTGGGCTGGTGTTGCGACGAGTCTCGTCGCCAAGAGCATGCAGAAACCAAGCGCAGGCAGCAGAAGGTGCGTGCGGCAAACCAGACTCCCCACCTTTTCCCTCAACAACTGTCTGAGCAGTCCAATACAGGAATGACCGCCTCTGTCACAGGTGGAACAGTCACCTGAGAACTCACTTTTAGAGTGGAAGCAAGTCTTCCTCGATTTTTCGAGGGACTGCCTATAATGATTTCAAATACCAGGATTCCCAGTAATCTTAGCTGAGCCACTGGGGACAGAGGAGGAGCTAGCCACTCCTGGTCAATAGGGCATAGTCAATATTCCGAGGGCATATTGCCCTGGGACACTGGCACTTCGAGCAATGTGTTACAAAGCATCGCTGGCAGAGGCTCTGGAGTAAAGCATCCACTCAAGCTCTCGGCTGGCAATTGCTGGCTGTTCTTCCCTGGGAGGGGTCACCCTGGGCCTCGCAGCCCTGTGTTCGAAAGGAAAAGAGCATTGGGGGGTGGGGGGGGCCTCTGCTGCTGTGACATGGTTGCTAGGAGACGAGCAGCATCGGCTCGGGACCATTGTCCTTTTTAAGGGGGAAAAAAATAAAGCCAAAATATAAAATGGGAGCAGCTGTTGGAGACTGAAATCCCACAGAACAATACAGGCATTTACCAAAGCTATTACATTTGGGGAGAATGCTACAGATTATGAACCTATGATACTAGTGACTTCTGCAATAGAGAGTTTAACTTTGCCAAGTCTGGCAGCAGAACATCAGGGCCTCCCATCACACCAGTACCTAACTTTTATGACTGAGTTAAAAGGGTGTGAAAGCGGCCCAAAGTTGACCTGCCCTTAACACCCAAGCATGTCTAGTGGAAGAGTGCCCTTCCTTTTTAAAGAGTGTCAGTGCTGTATATGCATACCTTGCTGGTCCTGCAACCTCACCAGAAAACCACAAGTTTATTTCAGAGGCAGTCTCTCCATTGGTTTTACTTCTTTAAAATTTGCAGTATTTACAAAGAAGTCTGATTTCATTTCTTTTGACATTCTGTCTCGTTACATAAAAACATAAGAAATAGAAGCAGGAGTCGGCCATACTGCCCCTCGAGCCTGCTCCGCCATTCAGTATCATGGCTGATCTGATCCTGACCTCAACTCCACTTCCCTGTCCACTCCCCATAACCCTTGACTCCCTTTATCGTTCAAAAATCTGTCTCCACCTTAAATATATTCAAAGACCCAGCCTCCACTACTCTCTGGGGTAGAGAATTCCAAAGATTCACGACCCTCTGAGAAAAGAAATTCCTTCATTCCTTTTTTTTTTGTTTGAGGCCAAGCACAGTAAAGGGAGCTGAATTAATGTCGTTTTGCAAGGACCCCCTTTGCTGAAGAACAGCCCAAGTCCCTCAAAGTTAGACTTGGTAGCTCTTGCAAGGTTCCCCGATGTCATCGGTGCTTGCAAATTCAAACACACAAATTTAAATTGAACAGAATAAAAGTTTAATCTTGGTTTTCAATTGTGCAATTTTTAAAAGGGATCCTGATGGTGAGACTCTCTTTAATTTACTTATGCATAGTTTTGTTATTTATTAACATTGAGTTCTGACTCTAGTCAGATTTATTCTACAATTAAGTGTGAAGGCAATTCATCCCTGTCCAGGAGAAGGTATTTTCCTTTGTTTTTAACCACTTTACCTTGCATACCGAGCCTTTTGCAGAGTCCTAATACGAGAATGTATTTAGTGATTTACTGGCGAGAAGCTGGATTTTTATTGAGAGTCTGCGGGTAGGGGTCTGGAGCTAATGGATGGCACCACAGAGTAGATGAATACAGCTTCAAATCTCTTTCACTCTCCACTCCACTGAGCTTCTGATTACTGTCATGCTGCCACAGCCTGAAGCCAAATCCTCCCCCCACAGGAGGCCATCACGATATCACCACTCGGTCACTAGCGATCACCTCCAACCATCTGCTGGACAAACGCCCCAGTCGGAGAAAGCAGCTACATGCTCTCTGCGGCGGCCTGGGAAATACAGTTCTGCAGAAGTCCATTGAAAGATTAATAGGAATTCAATTTTACAATTCTTAACTTCTGAATGTAGCAGCTCTGCATTATGGGAATCTTGAAAGCGGGAACCAGGTTTAAGTTTATCCTTTTCCCTGTCGATGTTCAATAGTTTAATTGTTTTTCTTTTGATGTGTTTTTTCAGTTAATCCCACCCCTCCTTGAGCTTTCTGATCATGTGCACCATTCCCAGAGTCGATGGTGACATATTGCTCAGTGGGACCAGTGCTGGGGGATTGAAAATGTCCAGGGTGACTCGTCGCCTTTCTTTCTCTGCTCTGTTTTGGGGAGGGGGAAGCCTTGCCTCGAGCTTAACTCGGCACCTTCCCAGCATGGACCTGCTGTGATCAGGAACTTGTCTTGTAGAGAATTAGCCCAGACCACTAACCTGACCCTGTGTGTAAATGAGTAAGAGTAAAGACTGCAATTATATAGCGCCCTGGTGAGACCTCACCTGGAGTATTGTGTACACTGTCCTTCCCTAAGGAAGTTTATACTTGCCATAGAGGGAGTGCAACAAAGGTTCACCATACTGATTCCTGGGATGGGGGGATTGTTCCATGAGGCGAGACTGAGTAGATTAGGCCTATATTCTCTAGAGTTTAGAAAAATGAGAGGTGATCTTATTAAAACATACACAATTCTTATAGGGCTTGACAGGGTAGATGCAGGGAGGATGTTTCCTCTGGCTGAGGAGTCTAGAACCAGGGGTCACAGTCTCAGAAGAGGTCGGCCATTTCGGACTGAGATGAGGAGAAACGTCTTCATAAGAACATGAGAAATAGGAAGCAGGAGTAGGCCATTTGGCCCCTCGAGCCTGCTCCGTCATTCAATAAGATCATGGCTGATCTGATCATGGACTCAGTTCCACTTCCCTGCCCGCTCCCCATAACCCTTTATTCCTTTATCGCTCAAAAATCTGTCTCTCTCCGCCTTAAATATATTCAATGACCCAGCCTCCACAGCCCTCTGGGGCAGAGAATTCTGTGGATTTACAACCTTCTGAGAGAAGAAATTCCTCCTCATCTCAGTTTTAAATGGGTAGACCCTTATTCTGAGACTATGCCCCCTAGTTTTAGTTTCTCCTATGAGTGGAAATATCCTCTCTGCATCCACCTTGTCGAGCCCCCTCATTATCTTGTATGTTTCAATAAAATCACACTTCATTCTTCTGAACTCCAATGTGCATAGAGCCAGCCTACTCAACCTATCTTCATAAGTCAACCTCCTCATCTCGGAATCAACCTAGTGAACCTTCTCTGAACAGCCTCCAATGTAAGTATATCCTTCCTTAAATACGGAGACCAAAACTGTACGCAGTACTCCAGGTGTGGCCTCACCAATACCCTGTACAGTTGTAGCAGGACTTATCTGCTTTTATACTCTATCCCCCTTGCAATAAATGGCAACATTCCATTTGCCTTCCTGATTACTTGCTATACCTACATACTAACTTTTTGTGTTTCATGCACAAGGACCCCCAGGTCCTTCTGTACTGCAACACTTTGCAATTTTTCTTCCATTGAAATTGTAATTTGATTTTCTATATTTTTTTTCTGCCAAAGTGGATAACCTCACATTTTCCCACATTATACTCCATCTGCCAAATTTTTGCCCACTCACTTAGCCTGTCTAAATCCCTTTGCAGATTTTTTTTTTTGTGTCCTCCTCACAATTTGTTTTCCCACCCATCTTTGTATGATCAGCAAACTTGGCTACATTAAACTTGGTCACTTCATCCAAGTCATTAATCTAGATTGTAAATAGTTGAGGACCCAGCACTGATCCCTGCGGCACCCCATTAGTCAATGTTTGCCAACCGGAAAATGACCCATTTATCCCGATTCTCTGTTTTCTGTTAGTTAACTAATCCTCTATCCATACTAATATATTACCTCTAACCCCGTGAGCTTATATCTTGTGCAGTAACCTTTTATGTGGCACCTTATCGAATGCCTTCTGGTACTCCAAATATGCCACATTCACTCAGAGGGTGGTGAATCTCTGGAATTCTCTACCCCAGAGGGCTGTGGAGTCTTTGACTATATTCAAGGCTGAGATCGCTAGATTTTTGGGTCACTAAGGGATATGGGGATCGGGCGGGAAAGTGGAGTTGAGATCGAAGATCAGCCACGATCTTATTGAATGGCGGAGTAGGCTCGAGGGGCTGAATGGCCAACTCCTGCTCCTAATTCTTATGTGGTGCTGCACTGGGTGGGGAGACACTAGTTTGGCCCAAATGACAGCTGTGTTTTGGTTGTACGATTCCAGCTTTGAAAATGTTAGCGATGGCCGAGGAGGCAAAGTGCATCGCTATCTAATGGTGCGTAAATATAACCTCACTTTTTCTCTTCAATCCAGGTCTCTAAGGATGATCGCAGTGACATTGAGAGCAGCTCCGATGATGACGATTCCATGACTAATGGCACAAAACTCCATCACCACAGTCCCTGCAAAGGAGCCAACAGCACGAATGGGACTAACGGGCACCTAACCACTGGAGCATGGGCGGGGGACCATTAGATGCTGTCTCCGTGAACTGTGTAACGTGGGTTAGGCAGTGACCGGGGACAACCTTACAGAAAACAACTAACTGAGCACTGGACAGTTTTTATTTAAAAAAAAAATCAGAAATAAACTGGGTGTTGCTGCAAGGGATCTGAGACAGGCTGCCTGCTCAGTAACCTACACCGGCAAAGCACACAGGCATTTTTCTTTTTTTTGTTTGTTCTATGTGCTTTAGCAATATGAGAAATTGAGGTGCGGTGTTAAATAGGAATGGATGGAGCTTAGACTGTGGATTCTAATCGACCCGTCTGATTCCATTTTAACAGCCTGCAGTGCTTTAAATGGGTTTTGTGCAATTTGTCGAATTGCTAAAGGTGTGGTTTACATTTCAGGCCTGTGTTATTGTCGTGTTTCCTCGTCCTATATTTTGTAATTCGTTGGCGCAAAAGTGAACAGACATCGAGCCGAGTGAGCGAGACGGAAGGCCAATGAAACAGAGGATTGTGTAGTCAGTCTTGGGTGGGTATGGGGGATGGGGGTTCAAATTCATTGAAAGAGTCAAGCAGGCAACTTCAGATGGAAGGGTTTGTTGGTGTTCATTTGGTTGGTGTTTGAATCCTTGCCATCCTTGGCATGTTGGGTATTTTATCTAAAGGAATTGAGTAATCTGTAAACCCAAAGAATCAGGAGTTATGGGCAGGGTTCCAAATTGTCATTTTGTGGTGGTGTTCCACTGTTGACCCAAGTATTGAAGCACAGCTTTGTATTAAAACACTAGGTTCTAGCGAGTAGCTGTGTGTGTGTGTGTGTGTGTGTTGTAAACCCTCTTTAGAAATTGGATACTGAGGGAGGGAGTTTCCCTGTTCGCCTCTATATGGTAGTTTGCGTGGTCAGTTCATTTGTTTCTGTTTAACACCCAGTAATTCCATTTGTACACTATCTGGTTTGCAGCTGACTTACATTGCTGAAATTGGGCCGTCTACAGCCGGCAGTGGATTGAAGTGACGATGATGATCCCTTTCTGTTTTGAGCAGCAAAAGGAGGCGATCCTCCTGAAGTAAATTATTTTGTTTTTATTGATGGGGAGGGATTGAAAACTAAATCCTCCCCCCGGGTGATGGCTCAAGGTTAAAAAGTTAGAAAGGCCCTACATTTCCATTCCTCTTGTAGGAAAGCAAAGATTGTCATGTATTTTTTTGGGCTGGTTAGGTTCCAGTCAAACTTAAAGCTCAGTGAGTCAGACTAAATTGTTTCTTTTAATTACGTTGACTATGTCTCTGATTTTTTAGAGACAGTGTTGGACGATGTTGCTGGGGCTTACTGAGCCCTGGTGTGTTCCTGGAAACACGACTGCTTTTAAACGTTTCCAGATTTCCTGCAATAGCTGTTAACGGGTCTCGCTCCACGAAGGTTGTCTCGAAGGAGAATTTGTTCCCAAAGGTTTGTTTACAAGTTGCAGTTTGTCTTTTTTAAACTTTAAACAAAAAAAAATTCAATTTTTTTTGTGTGCCGTAGTTTCAGCTACGCAAACTGTTTTGTCTTGAAAGGAAAAATCAGTTGTCTTTACCTATGACGGTTCTGTGGAGATCCTAGTGGTAAATACTGGTACAAGGGAGATTGAAAGAAATGTTTGTGAGTTGAATTTCTGAGCCCTGTATTTTTATTTTTATTTTAAAGACATTGTGAAACATTATACAATGTCATTTGGTGTATTTTTCTTAAGTTTAAAACAACATTCAGAATCAGGCTCTGGAAGCCCAGAATCAATGTTCGAATTTGTTGTTCCCACCCTACCCTCGCAAGATTCTTTAGCTTTTTCCTCTTCAAATTTTAAATTTTTACCTAAGACTAAAATCCTCCTTTTATTTCCCCCCCCCCCCCCCCCCAAGCTGTTCTGTTAAACTACAGCTGAGAAAGTGGGAAGGTGAGCGTGGTTGCGCCCACAACTCCTGCCAATGACGCTGTGTTTTGGGGAGGGCTGAGGTCAAAGTTCAAATGGTCAGTCTGTAGTTGACGTTCGGAGCAACCTTTCCTCGTCCATTCTTCATTTCTGCTCACTGATTTATTCTGTCCTGAAGCTGGGACGTTGTTCCATGGGTGCGAGCAGCCCCTTGCGATGTCTCCCAAGTAGTCCCATTTCTTGCCTGGACCTCCTGGGTTCGGCTGCAATGCTCTCCTCCCCTCTCTTTCCCCCCGCCCCCTCCACCAACTTTGACCTTGCCTGCTGTCCACATGCAGGGGTCACTGGAAGAGCAGTTCGGAACAGAGAACCCTGCTTCCCCGCCCCCTCCCCCCCTCTAGCCTGGACACTGAAGCCAGTTGCAGTGCCCCCTCTGCTAATTTGGCCGAGATCTGCTGACTCCGCACAGACCAGGGATCAAACCTGGGCCTTTCTTGCTTTTAATGGCGCATTACCAAATCATCATCACCACCAAGCTGTCCAACAGCTATCGGGGGCTTCGCCCGCCCTCGAGACCTTCCTTCATTGTTGCCGGGGATAACATTCATCTCTGAGGGATAGATCTCTGCCAAGCTTTTTTTCCCGCTGTGGTAAAGTGTTGGTCAGATGTGTTGGTGGAAATAGATACATCCTGTTCACTAATGGAGTGTGTGACAGCATGATTTAAAGATGGCCTGTAGCACAGCTAATGTACAGGGCCAGTACACTAATGAAGTCACTGTGCCAACAGTGTTGAAGATGGTTTGTAAGGGTTTTGGTATCTATTTGTATGCGGACACTTGCTTCGTAATTATCTCCCCTACACACTCTGCTATTAAGTCAGATCGATTGTTATTTTTAAAGCGCAGGAGAGCACAATATAAACATGACTCCTGGCCAAATGCTGTGTCCACGTTGTTCAAGCAATGGGGCAGTAAACCGAGAAGGCTGGTGTCTGAAGTGTTCTGAGTTAAGGGATTGTTGCTTGCCTTTCTTGCACTCTCTCCTTCCTTTTTGTCTTTCTCCTCTTTCCTCCCCAATCCCTTCATTTGGAAACGGGAGACTTTTTGAGTAATTGTCTTTGCAAACCTCCACCAATACCGTTGGTTACTTGGAGGTATAGGGTACTGCTCCTCTATACACTCTCCCCCCACCCCCCACCTCCCACCTCCCAGACACGGTGACATCACAGCCTGATGACTTCTCGCCTGACAGCTCAAATTGATGATGGCTGGCTGGTGGACTGAATCTCCAACCTGGTGCTGTGCATTACTGCCCAGTGCTCACTGTGTCTAAACATAGGTCTGTGGCAAAGAACAGGGTAAAATTCTGAATTTAATTGGCACTGTTAGGTACTGAAGTTTGCTAAAAGGATATAATCATCCCTATTGCTTAAGTAATCTGAAGCCCTCGATATTTTCTTGTAAACCATGTCATTCGAGTTCAGAGCTGAAGATTTAATTGTAATCACTTGCAGCCACACGTTATTCTTTCTTGTAACAAGCAGTGTAACTCACCGCTACTACCTGATCCGGAGACTTGGACTGTTGAGCACCGAGACCCTATCGGTGATTTGGCTATTGGGCTCTTGAGGTTATAGAAGGGATACAGGGAGGGATTTTATTTTGAAATTATGTGGGTTAAAATGTTGGTCTAAAACTGAGCAAGATTTATTTTAGAACATGGTTTATGCAGCAACCATGGGTTTATACTTTGGGGAAGAGAGAGAATGTTGTTTGTAAGTTCAATTTGTCTTGAGTGGCTTGTGTTGTATTTAAACCCTACAGGCCGACGTGCCTTCTTTAAGGATGTGACCTCCGTGTCTAGTTTGCGTTGATTTCTACAATGTGAAGCATGTTGAAAGGGCCCTAATGTGGAATGACCATAAAGCTGCCAGTCTGGAATCTTCAAAGGACTTTGCCTTTTTTTTTCCTACAGAAAATGTGACTGGAGTGAGTTCCATACTGTTTGACCCACCAAACAATTATTTTTTGAATCTGCCTAAAAATTCTTCCCATCTGGCATTGCTCTTGCTGACAGACTGCAGGGGATTGTGGGAGATCCAAGTGACGCTTGGCCAGAACTTGGTGCTGACCACTGGTTCTACGTACATGTTGTCTGTTTGTCAAGGCTGCACTTTAAATGGTCTTGTTCTGAACACACATTCATTATTAAAGTACATGTTCTAATCCACTCTTCCCCCATGTACTCGGGATTCTTTTTCTCACATGGCGTGGCCTTCTGCCAACCAGGTTCACAAGTGTCACAAAATGGTTCTTAAATAATTTAATCTTCAGTACATGGGGTATAAAGTGAATACACTGTAAAGGGCAGAAGTTCCCTGAAATATACAACCTCCCAATGATGTTGAAATTCCATAACCATCCCCTCCCCCCCCCTCCCTTTCAGATTTATGAAGGTAGTGTTATGGTATACTTGTAGCATTTCACTCTGGGTTATATTGCAGCAAATCCCCATACTCTGGTTTATCTTGAACTGTAAATAAAAGTGGTGCTGCTAGGTCGGTTCGTGGATAGCCTAACGGAGAGGTGGGTGGGAGTACGAGACCCTAGTACTGTACCTGTATACTCGAGGGCATTTGAATTCTGTCATGATGTAGTGAGGCTTGAATTGTATGCATTCTACATTGTAATCTCCATCGGCACTGGTGAAAGTGTCATCACCAAAACTGAATCGGTTTAAACCACAACACCAGGCTGCTGAAATGAGATCGGCCAGCAGAAATGTCGCCCAAAGGCATGGACTGTGTTTGTAAAGGGGAACGTCATTCAGGGGGAGAGCGTAAAGTACTTTCAGTGTGAAGTACTCCCCAAAATACTTCTAAATTTGGTATATATCCTGTCTGCAAGGAAATCTTTTTTTTAATCAGTGCAAAAGCAGACTTGTATGTGTTTTTGTTGAGCTAGAGAAGACCCAATGAGAGGATGTATTTCTGGTTTAATTCAAGGCGGGCTGCTAGATCAGCTTCGTCCTTGCTTGGTACTAAGCTTTTGGAGTAGATCCATCAGATCCCTAATCGATGTGTTCTGGCTGGGGAGCCTGCTTTAGCAGGCCTGCTAGACCGACTGTAGACTGACACAACTAAATGTCTCCCCTCTGAGGAAAGATAGATGTATATCCTTGCTCAAGCAGTCTTTTGGGAGGAAGAAGAGAATTGTACTTGAAAAAACTTTTTTATCCCTCCCCCACCTCAAAAATGATGTTTTCTGTCAAATCCCTTCTATCTTTTTTTTTTTATAATGCATGTACAGAATGTTGCTGAGTTGTACAAGGGAGGGGAGTTATTGCAGTAGCAGTCAGGTGATGCTATAACCTTCAGTGTGTGTCTCTTTTCTTTTAGTACCCTTTCAGTCTCAATGGTTCTCATTGCATTTTGTATTTTTTTATTAAACTGCTGACTATTGTAAATGTCTGAGCTTAAGGAAATAATTAAATCGGAGTTCTGCTAATTGGAGGGGATTGGGAGGCAAACCCAAGTCTGAATTAATACAAAAGCAAAATCCTGCGGATGCTGGCAACCTGAAATAAGAACAGAAAATGCTGGAAATACTCAGCAGGTCAGGCAGCATATGTGGAGAGAGAAACAGAGTTAACATTTCAAGTCGATGACCCTTCGTCAGAACTGATGACAGCTCTGCCGAGAGGCCATCGACCTGAAAGGTTAACTCTGCTTCTCTCTCTCTCATCAGATGCTGCCTGACCCGCTGAGTATTTCCAGCATTCTCTGTTCTTATCCCAAGTCTGAATTACTGTCTCCCTACATTCTCGTAGTTTCGGACTTCACCTGAGCCTCGTAACTCTCCTCCAACCATTTATTATTTTGTGTGTGTGTTTATTTTTGTTTGAATACTGAAAAATTCCCATGACCTTAACTTCCACACATTCTCTGGAGGACTTGCCAAGTTCACTGACATGAATGATGTCAGCAAGTGTATATCAATGTGTTTTGTGACCTAAGCAGATGCATGTTGGTTATTGTATCACATGGCTCAAGTATTAGGATATTTTCAACTTTACAGTGAGATACAGAACTCACTGCATTGTATTATCTACAAGTTTCCTCAGCACCCTTTGATGCCCTTGTAACTGGCACGATTGTGTGACAGAATATGTCTACTTTTATTCTTTAATTTTGGTATCTGTTACTACATGCCAGTTGATTACCAATGTCTGGCTCCGCTGTCGAGTCAAGTCACCCAGGGTGTGACTCCCATTGGTTTTTCTTTAGCTTGTGGGGTTGGGAAGGGGAAAAAAGTACCCTTTATATATTATACAAAGTCATTGTTGTTCCAGGAATGCACTCGAGCCATTTTTTTAGTTCTGGGCATGACCCAGCACTTGTGCTATGCCACTATTGTGCCCACACTGGCACTGATACCACTGCAAAGATCCAAGTCATTATTCTATGTATAAAGAATCTGATTCAGGTCGATTACACTGATGCTTGCTGTGTAATGCAACAAAATGTGTGCAGGCTGGAAAAGCTGGGATTGAGTTAAGACCAGTGGATCCTCTGGCTGTGCTGGCGATCACTGAAATACAATGGCGTTGATTTCAAAATTGCAAACTGGATAGCATTTTGAATAAAGTGACTTCGTCTATATAACATTGCTTACTTTATTAAAAGATTTTCAATTTACATCATTCTGTTGAATAGATTAATTTTTTTTATTTTTGGAATGCCACACTGGACCAGTCATCATCCAGTAATGGAATGTGTAAAGGTATTTGAGAGATAACTGTACATGATGTGTAATATTTACCTCCTGTTAGTTTGTTATAATTCTGGCTGTGCTGTTTCATGGTAGTCAACTGTGGTTTAGCACTGAATAAACTCGCAGCAATTATGTTCTAATCGTTGATTTTTCAGTGCTGGTATCGTGGCATCAATGACTCCCCACTGGAGTCTGCTGCGAGGTGCCAGAAATTTAAAAAAAAACCCAAATTGATCTAAAATTGAATGAACCAATGACATTAGCTGATTATGTCCTTTTCTTCAATAAAAAGAAACCCGAATGACTCCGTTGGTGACATTACTACCTGGTGTGGAACTGAGACATACAGACCAGGTTCAATCACTGGTCGGTGGTGAGTTTGCTGATCTTGTTATGGGGGGCACGACAACTGGTGTCTTTCTGGCCTATGAAGGAGACCAAGGAAAACAGCTAGTTAATGGATAACCTTTGATCCCAGCTGGATATTCCTGTGCGTGAAGAATGGCTAGTTGTGTGCGACACTGGAGGGTGGGTACATAGTGTGAAACTGTACCCTAGTGAGGGGAGTGAGCGAGAACACAGCACCCACCACCACCCTGGAGTCAAGAAAATGGACTTCCTGGAGAATTTGTTTTTTATGGGGAGGTGCTAATTGTTCAGAGTGTCTCAAAAGCATCTTTGGGTGAGACTCCCTATCTTGCTGTCGGACGGTTTCAAGTGATTGACTACAATGGGTGCCTGAACTGATGCACGGGGGGAATGCCAATGGGGCTTTGTCGTTCAAGATTGTTTTGTTGGATGAGGCACCCCTGTGTTTTGGTTTGTTTTCATGTTGCTCTGTTACTATTACTGTAGAATGTTACTTTCCAGCTTTATTGTGCTTTTTTCAGACAAACCCTGCAGCGTGGTGGCTGAGTTTTTCAGTCCCAGCCAGGGACAGGATGGAAAATATTGAGAGGAGGCTCTTTGGGCCAGAAGGAGGCAGTGCTGAGCCACAAACACCCCAGTGATTAGATCTGAGCGGCTTTAGCAACGGGAATGACTATGGGGAGAGGACAACCTTTAATTAATAATTACCAAAATAAACTTTGTCTTGCATTTTAAATCAATGCATCAAAATTTCTGTCAATACAGACTAATGTTTGCAAGATGACAAGCTGTGGATGTGTTGGGGGAGATTCTTCTGTTTGTTGTTCATTCAATGTTTTTTTTACTGGATACACTGCAATAAAGGTGTCATTAAATATTTTAAATTGAATTTCATTTCGCACAGTTGACTGACACTCTGAGTCTATGTTTGAAAGCCAAGTTGCTAGTTAATGTGAATTGGGACAAGTGTAAATGCACAAGCCTTTTAGATGTAATACAAAGTCAGTTCAGCTTTGTAGTGCCTTTCATGCCCACTGGATGTCCCAAAGCACTGTGCAGCCAATGAAGTACAGTGCTAGAAAACACAGCAGCTAATTTGCCACAATGTGGTGATGACCAGATAATCTGTTTGTGATGTTGATTCAGGGATAAATATTGGCCTCAGGACATAAGAAATCGGAGCAGGAGTCGGCCATATGGCCCCTCGAGCCTGCTCCGCCATTCAATAAGATCATGGCTGAGCCGATCATGGACTCAGCTCCACTTCCCTGCCCGCTCCCCACAACCCTTTATCGTTTAAGAAACTCTATTTCGGTCTTAAATTTATTCAATGTCCCAGCTGCCACAGCTCTGAGGCAGCAAATCCCACAGATTCACAACCCTCTGAGAAGAAATTTCTCCTCCATCTCTGTTTTAAATGGGCGGCCCTTTATTCTAAGATCATGCCTTCCAGTTCTAGTCTCCCCCATCAGTGGAAACATCCTCTCTGCATCCACCTTGTCAAGTCCCCTCATAATCTTATATGTTTTGATAAGATCACCTCTCATTCTTCTGAATTCCAATGAGTAGAGGCCCAACCTACCTTCATAAGTCAACCCCCTCATCCCCGGAATCAACCTAGTGAACCTTCTCTGAACTGCCTCCAAAGCAAGTATATCCTTTTGTAAATATGGAAACCAAAACTGCACGCAGTACTCCAGGTGTGGCCTCACCAATACCCTGTACAGCTGTAACAACACTTCCCTGCTTTTATACTCCATCCCCTTTGCAATAAAGACCAAGATACCATTGGCCTTCCTGATCACTTGGTGTACCTACATACTATCATCCTTTTGTGTTTCATGCACAAGTACCCCCAGGTCCCGCTGTACTGCAGCACTTTGCAATCTGTCATCCATTTAAATAATGGCTTGCTCTTTGATTTTTTTTTTCCGGCCAAAGTGCATGACCTCACACTGACACCAGGGATAACTCCCTTGAAGGGGCCATGAGATCTTTTACATCCACCTGAGAGAGCACACGGAGCCTCGGTTTAACATCTCACCCGAAAGATAGTACCTCTGACAGTGCAGCACTGGACTGGACTGTCAGCCTAGATTTATGTGCTCAAGCCCCTGGAGTGGGACTTGAACCCACAACCTTCTGACTCCAAGGCAAGGGTGCTGCCCACTGAGCCACAGGGCTTTCATGAACTTCTGTCCATGAAATTCAGAATCTAAATCGCCCCCCCCCCCATCATGGCAGTGGGTTAGACTTTTAGGTAGATTTTGTGACCTGGCTGATTGATTTAATATAACATTTACTTTGAGGAAAAAGGCAAGTTTAGAAAATCATCTGCTTTGTTATTGAAAGCTTAACCAGCAGGGGGCTTTGGGCATAGTGATGTTGTGCAGTTGACGCTATCTCAGATTTGAATTGTGCTCGCAGGGATTCAGCTCCTC
The DNA here is from genome assembly GCF_044704955.1 of Pristiophorus japonicus. NCBI lineage: Eukaryota > Metazoa > Chordata > Chondrichthyes > Pristiophoridae > Pristiophorus > Pristiophorus japonicus. The sequence continues at coordinate 36,650,166 of NC_092010.1, forward strand.
TGTATTTTCTGTTCCACTTTTCAGGTCCTTTCCCCTCCCTCCCAGAGTGCTTTTTATTTTTAAAGTGAGTGGTAGCTGCAATAAATTGTGAAAACAGAAAACGCTGGCAATACACAGGTCAGGCAGCATTATAAAGCAGCAGGTTAATATTTTGGATTGTACCCTTTATCACAACTAAAACTGCAAGGACTCACGAATATTAAGGTAAAAGGGTGACTGGAGACCACAGAACATGAGCAAGTCTGCTTTGAGGGTGGGGAGCTTTTTAATCAAAAGGTTTAAAGCCAATTAATTACAAGCCTTGCCATCGAACCTGCACATAAATGATTACTTGGACACTAATACTTCTGGAACTATAGAATAGTACAGCACAGGAGGCGGCCATTCGGCCCATCGAGCCTGTACTGGCTCTTTCAAAGGCTATTTATCAAAATGTACAATTAATATTGCATTTTGTGTAGCTAGGTGAAATACACCACATACACACCAGTGCTGATGTGTTTGTATACGAGCAGTAATACTCCAGATTTGGGAGCAGGCTACAATGTTGTATATTTGATTTTCAGTGAGTAAATAGATCCCTGCCGCCATTCGTCCTTCATAGACCTCATGTATGCCACGGTCCTTGGCATTGTAGAAGAGTTTTCCAGGCAGGCTCATTGGTCGAGCAGTCTGCTCTGAAATTCCTCTTCCACTGGCAGTCAGTGACCGAGGGGAAACCCAGAATACCACCCACTACCTGCAGTACTGATTTCGGGGGTGGAGAAAGCAACTGTGGGTTTTAACTGTAGAAAAAATAACATTTATTGTGGCAGACATAATCTTGTCACTTCACAATCCTCTCTGCATCTGCAGTCTAGATCCTGTACAGATCAGCAACCAGGCCTCTAAATGCAACTGATTGATTGATTGCTCATCTAGTCTGATATTTAGGTGTGAAATGAACAAGTCTGGCTCCATATCAGACCAGCTTGCTTGGGCAATTATTTTAAATTGCAATTCTGTTCCATTCAACAATAACAAAATTGTGGGGTGGGAAGAGGAAAAGGTAACAGAAAAGGACATTTGATTGTGTGATGGGGACATGCATCACAAACACCAAACTAAAACTACTCGGGTGGGTCATTCTTTTCAAAGAACATTTGTGGAAATGTATTACCGTTTCAAGTGCAGGGAACCAAGGTTGCAATTCAGTATTCTGGTTAAAAAAACATTAGCCAGCTAAGCTGTCAAAACTTAAACTGATGACAAAAGTTACATCACACAAAAAGCTCAAAGCAAAAAATCACTTTCAAACAAAACAATTTATCCATATCTTAATTTTCTAATGGATGGATTAAATAACAGTTGATTCACAAAAGTCTGGTAGTTACATACTCAATGTTAAACATCATTCACTTTTGTCCCATGGGCACTTGTTTACCGGGTTAGGGATGACCGTTAGTCCTTTATCATTTCACTGGCAAGACCTTCAGCCACTGGTTTGATCTTCAGCTGCTACCTTTATGGCCTTTTTTCTCTGGAAGTAGCGGTACGCACGGACACTGCACAGATAACCACCGTATACTGTCAGTAACATCATTGATCCAGAGAACATCCTGTAACCCAGGTCTGCAAGCCTCTTGGAGGACATCATTCTGACAGAGCTGAAACACAAATAAATACACCAGTGATTTTAATTGGGGGGTGGGGGAATACTAGAATCAAAATGTTGCCAGTCTACTCGCCAGGGCACGCCAGTTCCTGATCAAGAGGGAGGGTCGAGTGAGAGTTTCTGGTACATACTGCTTCACTTTCCAATGGTCTGCTCCTCGCCAGGAATGCACCGCAACTGTCCCGTGTGAGAGATTGTGCGCACACATCCACAGCGCACTGGTAAAGCAATACTCAGGAGCCAGAGTGCGTGTGTAAAATGAATCTTGATTTTAATGACTGGCAGGAGATATATTACAAGCACAAGACAAAACCAGGGCAGTCTAACTCCCACAATATCCATGCCTGCGGGCGCTGGATCTCACTGCTTCCCTCGAGGGGACAGGGGAACGTGCAGACCCTCCATCACTTCACTAAAACAGCCAGGAACCCAGACAGTGAGAATGGGGAGAATCACAGTCAGGGTACTGAGGCCAACTGCAGTGGCCTGGATTAGCGACACCGTCACAGGCAGGGTACTGAGGCCAATTCAATGTCCCGGATCAGTGATCCTATCACGGGCCTGGGACAGAAGCCGAGCCGCTCCCTGACTGGGGCGGACGGGAGCCGCCGCCGCCGCGGGACATTGTGCGCCGGTCGAACAGCCTCAATTACCGCGAGCCCCAGGACAAGGCCGCGGTCCCGATCCAAGCCAGGCCGGCGGCGGTGACTGAGCCCGGGGGGCGCGTGCGGGAGCCCGGGCAGAGCCACCGCCGGGGGCACAACCAGCCCGGCCCCGGAGCCCCCCGCCGGCCGCGGACACGGACACACGGCGCGTTTCCCGGGGACTTACCGCGTTCCTGAGGGAAAATCCCGCGGAATCTGCGCCAGACTCTCGAGAGCGGAAATAAACTGCAGCGAGGTCAAAGGTGAGAGAGCTTCCACATTTAACATTAACCCTAAAACCCTCTCCACAAACCCTGCTCAACCTCCACACTTCCAGCATGTTCTATTAATATTCCAGATTTTCTGTTAATATTTCAGATTTCCAGCACTTTATGTTAATCATAGAATCACAGAAATTTACAGCACGGAAGGAGGCCATTTCGGCCCATCGTGTCCGCGCCGGCCGACCAAGAGCTACCCGGCCTAATCCCACTTTCCAGCTCTCGGTCCGTAGCCTCTCCAAGTACTTTTTAAAAAGTGATGAAGGTTTCTGCCTCTACCACCCTTTCAGGCAGTGAGTTCCAGACCCCCACCACCCTCTGGGCGAAAACACTTCCCCTCTAAACCTCCTACCAATTACTTTAAATCTATGCCCCCTGGTTGTTGACCCCTCTGCTAAGGGAAATAGGCCCTTTCTATCCACTCTATCCAGGCCCCTCATAATTTTATACACCTCAATGAGGTCTCCCCTCAGCCTCCTCTATTCCAAGGAAAACAAACCCAGCCTATCCAATCTTTCCTCATAGTTAAGATTCTCCACTCCCGGCAACATCCTCGTAAATCTCCTCTGTACCATCTCCAGTGCAATCACATCCTTCCTGTAATGTGGTGACCAGAACTGCACGCAGTACTCCAGCTGTGGCCTAACTAGTGTTTGATACAGTTCAAGCATAACCCACCTGCTCTTGCATTCTATGCCTCGGCTAATAAAGGCAAGTATTCCATATGCCTTCTTAACCACCTTATCTACCTGGCCTATTACCTTCAGGGATCTGTGGACATGCACTCCCGGGTCCCTCTGTTCCTCTACACTTCTCATTGTCTGACCATTTAATGTGTATTCCCTTGCCTTGTTAGCCCTCCCCAAATGCATTACCTCACACTTCTCCGGATTGAATTCCATTTGCCACTGTTCTGCCCACCTGACCAGTTGATTGATATCTTCCTGCAGTCTGCAGCTTTCCTCTTCATTATCAACCACACAGCCTATTTTTATATCATCTGCAAACTTCTTAATCATACCCACTATATTCAAGTCTAGATCATTGATATATACCACAAAAAGCAAGGGACCCAGTACTGAGCCCTGCGGAACCCCACTGGAAACATCCTTCCAGTCACAAAAACACCCATCAACCATTACCCTTTGCTTCCTGCCTCTGAGCCAATTTTGGATCCAACTTGCCACTTTGCCTTGGATCCCATGGGCTTTTACTTTCATAAGAACATAAGAAATAGGAGTAGGCCATACAGCCCCATGAGCCTGCTCTGCCATTTAATACGATCATGGCTGATCCTATCATGGACTCGGGTCCACTTCCCTGCCCACTCCCCATAACCCCTTATTCCCTTATCGGTTAAGAAACTGTCTATCTCTGTCTTAAATTTATTCAATGTCCCAGCTTCCACAGCTCTCTGAGGCAGCGAATTCCACAGATTTACAACCCTCTGAGAGAAGAAATTCCTCCTCGTCTCAGTTTTAAATGGGCAGTCCCTTATTCTAAGATCATGCCCTCTAGTTCTAGTCTCCCCCATCAGTGGAAATATCCTCTCTGCATCCACCTTCTCAAGCCCCTCATAATTTTATATGTTTCAATAAGATCACCTCTCATTCTTCTGAATTCCAATGAGTAGAGGCCCAACCTACTCAACCTTTCCTCATAAGTCAACCCCCTCATCTCTGGAATCAACCTAGTGAACCTTCTATGATGTGATTGGGATTACGGAGACGTGGCTCCAGGATGATCAGGGCTGGGAACTCAACATCCAGGGTATTCAACATTCAGGAAGGATAGAATAAAAGGAAAAGGAGGTGGGGTAGCATTGCTGGTTAAAGAGGAGATTAATGCAATAGTTAGGAAAGACATTAGCTTGGATGATGTGGAATCTATATGGGTAGAGCTGCAGAACACTAAAGGGCAAAAATCGTTAGTGGGAGTTGTGTACAGACCTCCAAACAGTAGTAGTGATGTTGGGGAGGGCATCAAACAGGAAATTAGGAGTGCATGCAATAAAGGTGCAGCAGTTATAATGGGTGACTTTAATATGCACATAGATTGGGCCAGCCAAACTGGAAGCAATACGGTGGAGGAGGATTTCCTGGAATGCATAAGGGATGGTTTTCTAGACCAATATGTCGAGGAACCAACTAGGGGGGAGGCCATCTTAGACTGGGTGTTGTGTAATGAGAGAGGATTAATTAGCAATCTCATTGTGCGAGGCCCCTTGGGGAAGAGTGACCATAATATGGTGGAATTCTGCATTAGGATGGAGAATGAAACAGTTAATTCAGAGACCATGGTCCAGAACTTAAAGAAGGGTAACTTTGAAGGTATGAGGCATGAATTGGCTAAGATAGATTGGCTAATGATACTTAAGGGGTTGACTGTGGATGGGCAATGGCAGACATTTAGAGACCGCATGGATGAATTACAACAATTGTACATTCCTGTCTGGCGTAAAAATAAAAAAGGGAAGGTGGCTCAACCGTGGCTATCTAGGGAAATCAGGGATAGTATTAAAGCCAAGGAAATGGCATACAAATTGGCCAGAAATAGCAGCGAACCTGGGGACTGGGAGAAATTTAGAACTCAGCAGAGGAGGACAAAGGGTTTGATTAGGGCAGGGAAAATGGAGTACGAGAAGAAGCTTGCAGGGAACATTAAGGCGGATTGCAAAAGTTTCTATAGGTATGTAAAGAGAAAAAGGTTAGTAAAGACAAACGTAGGTCCCCTGCAGTCAGAATCAGGGGAAGTCATAATGGGGAACAAAGAAATGGCAGACCAATTGAACAAGTACTTTGGTTCAGTATTCACTAAGGAGGACACAAACAACCTTCCGGATATAAAAGTGGTCAGAGGGTCTATTAAGGAGGAGGAACTGAGGGAAATCTTTATTAGTCGGGAAATTGTGTTGGGGAAATTGATGGGATTGAAGGCCGATAAATCCCCAGGGCCTGATGGACTGCATCCCAGAGTACTTAAGGAGGTGGCCTTGGAAATAGCGGATGCATTGACAGTCATTTTCCAACATTCCATTGACTCTGGATCAGTTCCTATCGAGTGGAGGGTAGCCAATGTAACCCCACTTTTTAAAAAAGGAGGGAGAGAGAAAGCAGGGAATTATAGACCGGTCAGCCTGACCTCAGTAGTGGGTAAAATGATGGAATCAATTATTAAGGATGTCATAGCAGCGCATTTTGAAAATGGTGACATGATAGGTCCAAGTCAGCATGGATTTGTGAAAGGGAAATCATGCTTGACAAATCTTCTGGAATTTTTTGAGGATGTTTCCAATAAAGTGGACAAAGGAGTACCAGTTGATGTGGTATATTTGGACTTTCAGAAGGCTTTCGACAAGGTCCCACACAGGAGATTAATGTGCAAAGTTAAAGCACATGGGATTGGGGGTAGTGTGCTGACGTGGATTGAGAACTGGTTGTCAGACAGGAAGCAAAGAGTAGGAGTAAATGGGTACTTTTCGGAATGGCAGGCAGTGACTAGTGGGGTACCGCAGGGTTCTGTGCTGGGGCCCCAGCTGTTTACATTGTACATTAATGATTTAGACGAGGGGATTAAATGTAGTATCTCCAAATTTGCAGATGACACTAAGTTGGGTGGCAGTGTGAGCTGCGAGGAGGATGCTATGAGGCTACAGAGTGACTTGGATAGGTTAGGTGAGTGGGCAAATGCGTGGCAGATGAAGTATAATGTGGATAAATGTGAGGTTATCCACTTTGGTGGTAAAAACAGAGAGACAGACTATTATCTGAATGGTGACAGATTAGGAAAAGGGAAGGTGCAACGAGACCTGGGTGTCATGGTACATCAGTCATTGAAGGTTGGCATGCAGGTACAGCAGGTGGTTAAGAAAGCAAATGGCATGTTGGCCTTCATAGCGAGGGGATTTGAGTACAGGGGCAGGGAGGTGTTGCTACAGTTGTACAGGGCCTTGGTGAGGCCACACCTGGAGTATTGTGTACAGTTTTGGTCTCCTAACTTGAGGAAGGACATTCTTGCTATTGAGGGAGTGCAGCGAAGATTCACCAGACTGATTCCCAGGATGGTGGGACTGACCTATCAAGAAAGACTGGATCAACTGGGCTTGTATTCACTGGAGTTCAGAAGAGTGAGAGGGGACCTCATAGAAACGTTTAAAATTCTGACGGGTTTGGACAGGTTGGATGCAGGAAGAATGTTCCCAATGTTGGGGAAGTCCAGAACCAGGGGTCACAGTCTAAGGATAAGGGGTAAGCCATTTAGGACCGAGATAAGGAGAAACTTCTTCACCCAGAGAGTGGTGAACCTGTGGAATTCTCTACCACAGGAAGTAGTTGAGGCCAATTCACCAAATATATTCAAAAGGGAGTTAGATGAAGTCCTTACTACTCGGGGGATCAAGGGGTATGGCGTGAAAGCAGGAAGTGGGTACTGAAGTTTCATGTTCAGCCATGAACTCATTGAATGGCGGTGCAGGCTAGAAGGGCTGAATGGCCTGTTCCTGCATCTATTTTCTATGTTTCTATGTTTCTCTGAACTGCCTCCAAAGCAAGTATATCCTTTCTTAAATATGGAAACCAAAACTGCACACAATATTCCAGGTGTGGCGTCACTAAAACCTTGAATAACTGTAGCAAGACTTCCCTGCTTTTATATTCCATCCCCTTTGCAATAAAGGCCAAGATACCATTAGCCTTCCTAATCATTTGCTGTACCTGCACACTAACCTTTTGTGTTTCATGCACCAGGTCCCTCTGTACTGCAGCACTTTGTAATTTTTCTCCATTTAAATAATAACTTGCTCTTTGATTTTTTTCTGCCAAAGTGCATAACCTCACACTTTCCAACATTATACTCCATCTGCCAAATTTTTGCCAACTCACTTAGCCTGTCTATGTCCTTTTGCAGGTTTTATGTCCTCCTCACACATTGCTTTTCCTCCCATCTTTGTATCGTCAGCAAATTTGGCTACGTTACTCTCGATCCCTTCATCCAAGTCGTTAATATAGATTGTAAACAGTTGGGGTCCCATCACTGATCCCTGCAGCACCCCACTAGTTACTGATTGCCATCCGAGAATGAACCTTTTATCCCGACTCTCTGTTTTCTGTTAGTTAGCCAATCCTCTATCCATGCTAATATATTACCCCCAATCCATTGAACATTTATCTTGTGTGGTAACCTTTTGTGTGGCACCTTGTCAAATGCCTTCTGGAAGTCCAAATATACCACATCCACTGGTTCCCCGTTATCCACCCTGTTCATTACATCCTCAAAGAATTCCAGCAAATTTGTCAAACATGACTTCCCCTTCATAAATCCATGACTCTGACTGACTGAATTATGCTTTTCCAAATGTCCTGCTACTGCTTCTTTAATAATGGACTCCCAACATTTTCCCAACCACAGATGTTAGGCTAAGTGGTCTATAGTTTCCTGCTTTTTGTCTGCCTCCTTTTTTAAATAGGGGCGTTACATTTTCAGTTTTCCAATCTGCTGGGACCTCCCCAGAATCCAGTGAATTTTGGTAAATTACAACCAATGCATCCACAATCCCTGCTGCTACTTCTCTTAAGACCCTGGGATGCAAGCCATCAGGTCCAGGGGATTTACCTGCCTTTAGTCCCATTATCTTACTGAGTACCACCTCCTTAGTGATTGTGATTGTGATTGTGTTCCTCTCCCCCCTCCCCCACCCATAGCCCCTTGACTATCCACTGTTGGGATATTTTTAGTGTCCTCTACCGTAAAGACTGATACAATCTATTTGTTCAGAGTTTCTGCCATCTCCATGTTCCCCATCACTAATTCCCCGGTCTCATCCTCTAAGGGACCAACATTTACTTTATTCACTCTTATCCTTTTTATATACCTGTAGAAACTCTTACTATCTCTTTTTATATTTCGTGCTAGTTTATTTTCATAGTCTATCTTCCCTTTCTTAATCATTTTTTTAGTCATTCTTTGCTGGCTTTTAAAAGCTTCCCAATCTTCTGTCCCCCCCCACTAGTTTTGGCCACTTTGTATGCCCTTGTTTTTAATTGGATACCGTCCTTTATTTCTTTAGTTAGTCACGGATGGCTATCTTTTCTTTTGCAACCTTTCCTCCTCACTGGAATATATTTGTCTTAAGAGTTATGAAATATCTCCTTAAATGTACACCACTGTTCATCAACCGTCCTACACTTTAATCTATTTTCCCAGTCCACTTTAGCCAACTCTGCCCTCATACCTTCATAGTCTCCTTTATTTAAGCTTAGTACGCTGGTTAGAGATCCAACTTTCTCACCCTCTATCTGAATTTGAAATTCAATCATGCTATGATCACTCATTCCGAGGGGATCTTTTACTAGGAGATTGTTTATTAATCCTGTCTCATTACCCAGGACCAGATCTAAGATAGCCTGCCCCCTGGTTGGTTCCGTTACATACAGCTCAAGCAACCCGTCCCTTATGCATTCTATGAACTCTTCCTCAAGCCTACCCTGACCAATTTGATTTGTCCAATCAATATGGAGGTTAAAATCACCCATGATTATTGCTGTTCCCTTTTTACAAGCCTACTGTGACCTTATCAAAAGCCTTGCTAAAATCCATCTCCACTACATCAAATGCACTACCCTCATCGACCCTCCTTGTTACCTCCTCAAAAAATTCAATCAAATTAGCCAGACATGACCTTCCCTTAACAAATCCATGGTGACTGTCCCCAATTAATCCGAGCCTTTCCAAATGAAGATTTATCCTGTCCTTCAAAATTTTCTCCAATAATTTTCCCACCACTGAGGTTAGGTTGACTGATCTATAATTACAACAACAACTTTTATTTATATAAAATAATTACTGAATTAATATAATTACTCAGTCTATTCCTTTCTCCCCTTTTAAACAAAGGTACAACGTTAGAAGTCCTCTAGCACCACACCTGTAGCCAGAGAGGATTGGAAAATGATGGTCAGAGCATTTGCTATTTCCCCTTTTGCTTCTCTTAACAGCCTAGGATACATTTCTTCCAGGCCTGGGGGTTTATCCACTTCTTAATACTTTCTCCCTCACTATGTTTATTTCATCTAATATTTCACACTCCTGCTCCCTGATTGCAATGTCTGCATCGCCCTTCTCCTTTGTGAAAACAGACACAAAGTATTCATTAAGAACCATACCCACTTCTCCCGCCTCCACACACAGATTATTACCTTTAAGGTCTCTAATAGGCCCGACTCTTTCTTTAGTTATCCTCTTGCTCTTAATGTATTTATAAAACATCTTTGGGTTTTCCTTGATTTAACTTGCCAACATTTTTTCATGCTCTCTCTTTGCTTTTCTAATTTCCTTTGTAATTTCCCCCCTTACACTTTCTATACTCCTCTAGAGATTCTGCAGTATTGAGCCCTCGGTATCTGTCATAAACCTCCCTTTTTTTCTTTATCTTACCCTGTAGGTCCCTCGACGTCCAGGGGGCTTTAGATTTGTTAGTCCGACTCTTTTTATTTAAGGGAACATACTTGCTCTGAACCCTGCGGATCTCCTCCTTGAATGCCTTCCACTGCTCTGTCACTGATTTACCTTCAAGTAGCTGTTTCCAGTCCACCTTGGCTACATCACCTGTCAGCTTAGCAAAATTGGCTTCCCCCAATTGTGAACCTTTATTCCTGGTCTATCTTTGTCCTTTTCCATAATGACCCTAAATCTAACTGAATTTTGATCACTAGCACATTAATATTCCAGATTTTCTGTTACTATTCCAGATTTTTAGTTAATATTTCAGATTTCCAGTATGCGCAGTGTTGGCCTTTTTCTAGACCAGGGAACTGGTCTTGCGGTGCTCTCGGTCCCTGTGTGAAAAGTGTAGAATAAGACGACTTTGTAGAGAAGGATATGGTGCTGGGTGAGTTGAAGAGGGAAGGGAGCAGCATAAACCAGCATGGACCTGAGGGGCCGAATGGCCTGTTTCTGTGCTGTAAATACTATGTAATTGTCTCTTCCGTTCTGATGCGGCTAACCTATATATTGTGAACTAGTTATAATCTGTTAACTATTTAATGTGGCTTATGCAGTAACAACTGGTGTTGCCTGGGGACATTTTACTAAGTTAAAGGTGCTATCTAAATGCAAGTTGTTGCCTTCAGCGATGTCAAAGCACACTACTAAAGGTAATAATCCCAAACTGCGGTTTCACAGCTCTGAAAAATAAAGCTGTTCTTTTTATGGTCAACAGTTTTAAAGGAGCAAATTTTTAGCACTTTTTAAACCAACTCACTTCCCATGCTAATATTCAAAAATGATTCTAAATAATGTTTCCATTCGCCAAGGCCTGCCATCAGTCATGCTTAAAAGGGTTCTCTGGGCTGCTGCCAATAACTGACTTGTCCAGTACCTCTCCAAGAAACGTAAGAAGCAGGAGCAGGCCATTCGGCCCCTCGATCCTGCTCCGCCATTCAATAAGATCATGGCTGATCTTCTATCTCAACTCCACTTTCCTGCACTGTCCCCACATCCCTTGATTCCTTTAATATCCAAAAATCTATCGATCTCTGCCTTGAATATACTCAACGACTGAGCCTCCACAGCCCTCTGGGGCAGAGAATTCCAAAGATTCACCACCCTCTGAGTGAAGAAGTTTCTCCTCATCTCAGTCCTAAATGGCCGAATCCTTATCCTGAGACTGTGTGACCCCTGGTTCTAGACTCCCCAGCCCGAGGAAACATCCTCCCTGCATCTACCCTGTCAAGCCCTGTAAGAATTTTGTATGTTTCAATGAGATCACCTCTCATACTTCTAAACTCTAGAGAATACCGGCCTAGTCTACTCAATCTCTCCTCATAGGACAATCCCCCCATCCCAGGAATCAGTCTGGTGAACCTTCGTTGCACTCCCTCAATGACAAGTATAGCCTTCCTTGGGTAAGGAGACCCAAACTGTGCACAATACTCCAGGTGTGGTCTCACTAGGGCCCTGTATAATTGCAGTAAGACGTCTTTACTCTTATACTCAAATCCTCTTGTAATAAAGGCCAACATACCATTTTCTTTCTTAATTGCTTGCTGTACCTGCAGGTTAACTTTCAGTGATTGGTGTACAAGGACAGCGGGTCCCTCTGAACACCAACATTTCACAATCTCTCACCATTTACAAAATACTCTGCTTTTCTATTTTTCCTACCAAAGTGGATAACTTCACATTTCTCCACGTAATATATTTGCCATGTTCTTGCCCACTCACTTAGCCTGTCTATATCCACTTGAAGTCTCTTTGCATCCTCCTCACAACTTACATTCCCATCTGGATATAATGGCCCTGAAATTCTGGTCAGAAGCTTCCTTCGGACGAATGCCTCCGACCCAAAATGTTTTTTTACAAAAGTACCTGTTGGGCCCAGAGGCGCCTTAGATAACGGTGGGAGACCTTCTCTTCCCGCGCATCGGAGCGCGCCCCCGTCTTCGAGGTTCGCCCATAGAAGCTGGAGTCACGTGTGACTGGGCAACCAATCACGGTACAGTATTCTCATTGATAGCAATGGGAACTCCGTATCCCCGAGTTCTCATTACTATCAATGAGAAACCCCCCAAAATACCCAAACACAACATAACAAATAAAAAAACACCTCACAATTTAAAAATTAATTGAAATTAAAGTTTTAGGAAAAAAAATATTTTGGGTATTTTAAAAAAAAAATGTCTTTTCATCGGGTTTAAAATAAACATACCTTAGTGGACAGGGTTCTTAACATAAAAATGTGTTTACACATTTTATTTTTGTGTGTTTTAAAACTCTTGCGCTGGTAAAAGTAGGCTATACGTCTGCTTTTACCAGGTGCAAGAGTTTGAAGGACATCCGCTGGGCAAGAGATGGGCAAATAGCCCAATCTCTCCCGTGCAGATGTCCTTCCTGCGGGGATGCGAAAGATCTGTCAAGAGATATCTTGACGGGTCGGAAAAGCTGGTTTTCGCGTGCGCCGAAACCGGCTTTTGCAAGGGCTCGCCGGGTCCATGCATATTCAGTACAGACCCGGCAAGGCCAGGATTTCAGGGCCATTACATTTTGTTCCCTCATCTAAATCATTGATATAGATTGTGAATAGCTGAGGCCCCAAGCACTGATCCTTGCGATATCCCACTAGTTACAGCCTGCCAACCCTGCCCCAAAGGGCTGTGGATGCTGAGTCTCTGAATATATTCAAGGCTGAGATCGATAGATTTTTGGGGTCTAGGGGAATCCAGGGATATCGGGCAGGAAAGTGGAGTTGAGGCCGATGATCAGCCATGATCTTATTGAATGGCGGAGCAGGCTCGAGGGGCCGTAGGACCTTCTCCTGCTCCTATTTCTTATGTTCTTATCTTAATCCAAAAATGACCCGTTTATTCCTTCTCTCCGTTAACCAATCCTCAATCCATGCTGGAAACCCGTGAGGGTATCATTAGGGCTTGATCTAACAGGTTACAGTAAGGACCCATGGAGGTTGGAAAAGCTGCAGAAGCGTGCTGCACAGATTGAAGGCTTTAATGAACTATTTCAGTGGGAAGGAATAGACTCCACATTGTGCCACTTAGTTAATGGTTGTTGGGCAGTAGGTATGGGCAGTGTTCATGTCAGATTCCTAAAAGTTGCTCCAGATGAACAATGCCAGGAATCAACTCACTTCAGAGCCGACCATCTGAAGAATACAATTGTGTTTGAGGCACGCATACCCTCAGCGTTCCAGAGTGCAGTTGTGATTTTCATTCACAAAAAAAGGGGGTCCCAGTGAGCTTGAAAACTATTTGGTACCAGTGGCTTTTAAAATGGCGGCAACACACCGATCAGCTGCTTTGGAGATGCACTCGGTAATCAGAAAGGCTGGGTTAAGCTCTCGTGAGAAATGTGTAGGGCAGGCTATGGCTTTATACAAGATCACAGAGCATTACATGCTGGGGAAACCCCATTTACATTGCTTTCATTAATTTACAACATGCAGTTGATCGAGTATTCCTGCTACCCTCGTGATGAAGCTGGAAGCCATGGGAGTACGTGGCCAAATCTTGGATTTTATACGAGATATGTACTCCAGCTCTGTGTCGATGGCTGACTCACTGACTATGCTTTTCTCAAAATAAGAGTGAGGCAAGGTTGTCCACTGGCACTCATCCTCTCATCAGCTTTTACGCTTTGCAAACCATTCCCAAGTGTGGTTAAACCTCATTAGTGTAACACGGCACACACAAGTTTAAGCATTCACCCAAACCTGTGTGTATGGCAAATTAGCTACAAATTGTGGTATAACCTTAGAGGATCTAGGTACATTTTGCAAAGAGATTCATTTAAAAAAAACAGTAAAGGTGTTTTCAGATGTCATTCTTTATGTGAAGAGCTCTATAGAAATGGAGGTTATTTGATACAATTGTTTGACAATGGATTGCTTCCCTCAATGTTTCAGTTTTTAGAAAACAGGAGCATCTTTAGCGTACAGAACAGGTAGCAGTCTTTCTTCCAATACACAGGGCTGGATTTTCGGTCTTCTGCCGCCCCGGCGGGTCAGCAATGGTAGCAGATTGCACATCCAGCTTCCAGCGCCCCGCCGGGACATTTGGTGCCAGTATTGACGGAGAGTGGAGCATTACTGCCCGGCAGAGGTGAGCTGCTGTGGGACACCGGTTCAATTTTTGGCTGCTTCATAGAGCGCCCCCTGCTGGGTCCGCCTGTAAAATCGGGCGGTCCGAGCTGTAGCGGTTGCAGTGAGGTAAGTGATGTCAAGCTCGGGTAAGTGTGATGGATTTTTAACATTTTCTTTTTGCGATTTAGGTTGTGGTGGCGTGAGCTATGTATTGGGAATATTTTTGATGGGGTTTTTTCCCCTCCCAGGCCTGTTATGGTGCTCCGAGGCCGGCTGTTTAGCTCGGGAGTTTCCATTGCTCAGCCCTAGCGCCCTAAAAGACGCGTGGAACGCTTTCCTTGGTGCCCCGCTCCAAACTCCGGGCCCAAATTTTGTGGCGCCAGACGCGAACCATTTGCCACCCCGCCTGGGACACCGCCCCAACTGAGGCACAACCACATTTCTCCCCCAAAATCTTTATTATAGAAATGGGATAAACATAAAAAGTCTTTAGATTATTCTCGAGGGTCCCTTCAGCTACTCTGCCTCTTGGAGCAGGTAGTTGTAAATATCCCACACATTCACGGAATAAACAAACACCCAGAGCCAGATAGGGCAATGGGATGTGCAGCCTCTGAGATACAAGAGAAGGAATGGGTGAACAGTGTGCCCTTGTTCCAGAGCTAGAACTGTATCCAATAACTCCTCCAAAGTGGCTTCCGACTGCATCCAAAGATCTCCCCAAATGCTCATTTATTTACTGAGCCACACAAGGGAGAAAGACTTGGATTTCTATAGCGCCTTTCGCAACCACCGGACGTCTCAAAGCACGTTACAGCTAATTTGCACACAGCAAGCTCCCACAAACAGCAATGTGATAACAAAAAAATTATCTGGTCATTATGTTGATTGAGGGATAAATATTGGCCAGGACACCGGGGGCAAC
The DNA here is from genome assembly GCF_044704955.1 of Pristiophorus japonicus. Taxonomy (NCBI): domain Eukaryota; kingdom Metazoa; phylum Chordata; class Chondrichthyes; family Pristiophoridae; genus Pristiophorus; species Pristiophorus japonicus. The sequence goes on from NC_092010.1 coordinate 36,665,257, forward strand.
TCCCCTGCTCTTCTTCAAAATAGTGCCATGGGATCTTTTACATCCACCTGAGAGGGCAGACAGTTTAATGTCTCATCCAAAAGACGGCCCAGCGCTCCCTCAGTACTGCCCTGGAGTGTCAGCCTAGATTTTTTTGTGCTCAAGTTCACGGAGCCACAGTTGACACTGGGGAGTTTTCTAACCCCTCCCCTCTTTATACCTGTGTCGGTGGTCACTGAGATAAATGAACACAAGACACAAAGAAAAACATTCAAAATATTGAGCCCCCAGCCTCCACTTGTTCCTCAGTATAATGTGACTTTATTTAACTCACAATATATTCTACAGTTGCACTTGCATTACAACACCCGTCACAGCATGATTCAGAGAGGTTCTCTCTTTTAATAGCTTCTTTTTAGAAAGGTTGTTGGTCCTAAAAATATATAGAAACAAATGAACTTTCAGTCACAAAAAAAACTGTACATTATAAAACAGTCTCAACAGCAAACGTGGTCATATAAAAGGGTGTTCCTTTAGGTAAAAGGAATAAGGAATGGGTTCTTCCATATGCAGACCAGTCCGGTTTCTGTGTAAATGACTGATCCTACTGGTCTCATTTCCATGTTGACTCTTAAATTATTGTTTTTGAATATTGATTTTGATTTTTTTTTCAGTGAAGGTTGATAGTGTTTGAGAATGGGATATTTTCCCTCCATTCCCACTCTGTGTTTATTCAGTGGTGAGCTGAAACAAAATCTGTTGCTGGGTCACCGTGTGTGTGTGTGTGTGTGTGTGTGTGTGTGAGAGAGAGAGAGAGAGACAGTGGAGGTGTGAGAGAGAGGATGGGTGTGTGTGAGAGAGAGAGACAGTGGAGGTGTGAGAGAGAGAGGATGGGTGTGTGTGTGAGAGAGACAGTGGAGGTGAGAGAGAGAGAGGATGGGTGTGTGTTTGTGTGAGAGAGAGAGAGACAGTGGAGGTGTGAGAGAGAGGATGGGTGTGTGTGTGAGAGAGAGAGACAGTGGAGGTGTGAGAGAGAGAGGATGGGTGTGTGTTTGTGTGAGAGAGAGACAGTGGAGGTGTGAGAGAGAGAGGATGGGTGTGTGTGTGTGTGTGTGAGAGAGAGAGAGAGAGAGAGAGAGGATGGGTGTGTGTGTGTGTGTGAGAGAGAGAGAGAGAGAGAGAGAGGAGGTGTGTGAGAGAGAGAGACAGTGGAGGTGTGTGAGAGAGAGAGAGAGACAGTGGAGGTGTGAGAGAGAGAGACAGTGGAGGTGTGAGAGAGGATGGGTGTGTGTGTGAGAGAGAGAGAGAGACTGCAGGTGTGCGAGAGAGAGGATGGGTGTGTGTGTGAGAGAGAGAGAGGATGGGTGTGTGTGTGAGAGAGAGAGAGAGAGACAGTGGAGGTGTGTGAGAGAGAGACAGTGGAGGTGTGAGAGAGAGAGGATGGGTGTGTGTGTGAGAGAGAGAGAGAGACAGTGGAGGTGTGAGAGAGAGACAGTGGAGGTATGAGAGAGAGAGACAGTGGAGGTGTGAGAGAGAGAGAGGATGGGTGTGTGTGTGTGAGAGAGAGAGGATGGGTGTGTGTGTGAGAGAGAGAGAGAGAGACAGTGGAGGTGTGAGAGAGAGAGAGGATGGGTGTGTGTGTGAGAGAGAGAGAGAGACAGTGGAGGTGTGCGAGAGAGGATGGGTGTGTGTGTGTGAGAGAGAGAGAGACAGTGGAGGTGTGAGAGAGAGAGGATGGGTGTGTGAGAGAGAGACAGTGGAGGTGTGAGAGAGAGAGGATGGGTGTGTGTGTGAGAGAGAGAGAGAGACTGCAGGTGTGAGAGAGAGAGGATGGGTGTGTGTGTGTGAGAGAGAGAGGATGGGTGTGTGTGTGAGAGAGAGAGAGAGACAGTGGAGGTGTGAGAGAGAGAGGATGGGTGTGTGTGTGAGAGAGAGAGAGAGACAGTGGAGGTGTGAGAGAGAGAGGAGGGGTGTGTGAGAGAGAGAGAGACAGTGGAGGTGTGAGAGAGAGAGAATGGGTGTGTGTGTGAGAGAGAGAGACAGTGGAGGTGTGAGAGAGAGAGAGGATAGGTGTGTGTGTGAGAGAGAGAGAGAGACAGTGGAGGTGTGAGAGAGAGAGGAGGGGTGTGTGAGAGAGAGAGAGACAGTGGAGGTGTGAGAGAGAGAATGGGTGTGTGTGTGAGAGAGAGAGACAGTGGAGGTGTGAGAGAGAGAGAGGATGGGTGTGTGTGTGAGAGAGAGAGAGAGACAGTGGAGGTGTGAGAGAGAGAGGAGGGGTGTGTGAGAGAGAGAGACAGTGGAGGTGTGAGAGAGAGAGAATGGGTGTGTGTGTGAGAGAGAGAGACAGTGGAGGTGTGAGAGAGAGAGAGGATGGGTGTGTGTGTGAGAGAGAGAGAGAGACAGTGGAGGTGTGAGAGAGAAAGAGGATGGGTGTGTGTGAGAGAGAGACAGTGGAGGTGTGTGAGAGAGAGGATGGGTGTGTGTGTGAGAGAGAGACACAGTGGAGGTGTGTGAGAGAGAGAGGATGGGTGTGTGTGTGAGAGAGAGAGAGGATGGGTGTGTGTGTGAGAGAGAGAGAGAGAGACAGTGGAGGTGTGCGAGAGAGGATGGGTGTGTGTGTGTGTGAGAGAGAGAGAGACAGTGGAGGTGTGAGAGAGAGAGGATGGGTGTGTGTGAGAGAGAGACAGTGGAGGTGTGAGAGAGAGAGGATGGGTGTGTGTGTGAGAGAGAGAGAGAGAGAGACAGTGGAGGTGTGAGAGAGAGAGAATGGGTGTGTGTGTGAGAGAGAGAGACAGTGGAGGTGTGAGAGAGAAAGAGGATGGGTGTGTGTGAGAGAGAGACAGTGGAGGGGTGTGAGAGAGAGGATGGGTGTGTGGGTGTAGGCGTGAAGCATTTCCAATTGTGGAAACACTAGTCAAGGACTGAACAGATCCCAAAGTGTTCACATACGTCGAGAAGTTCATCTAAGGGCCCTGGCCATACTGACTATTGTCACCAGCGCTCTGGAGCAGGGAGTTAATGCTTCTTGTATACCGCCGGAATGATATTCATAAAATTATCAGCTTTCACCATTAGCTACATACACACATGGGAGAGGGAGGCAAATTGAACACTGGACACTTGTTTAAAAAGACAAGTGTTTGTGGAGGGCTGCTTGCTGTACTTACTGTCAAAGCCCACAATACCCGTCTCGAGTGCGATGGGTGGGACTTTAAATAAAGCTGCTATTGAGCGCCTACCTTCTGACAGGGGCCCTTTGCAGGGTTTGATATCTCAAATTATTTTGGCTTTTCCAGGGCTGTAACATACTGGTTGGAACTCCCTCCTCTACAGATAATTCATAAATTCTTAAAAATGTTCTTAACCATTCAGCCTTTCAGTCAATAGAGACCTTCAGCAGACACCTTTGTCTGGGGATTTGGACATTGGTTCCGAGAGGTGAAAGGCCAGAGGCCAAGCACATCCCCTCCTCCCAGATCCAGCACTGAAATTGTGTTTGAAAGACCTGACCTCTCGTCTGATCTCTCAGACTGACTTGCCACTTTTTTATTTTCCAGTCCAATATGGGCAGTCAGTTGCCATGTACAAAAAAAAGATTGTTTTCCATGTCCCCATCTTAAACCAGTGGCATTTTCAATCACCATCTATTGCCACAAGTGTGTCAGACACGAGCACAATCCAGATGTTCACTGAAAACACACCTGCGCAAGGGCAGATAACACAATCACATCTGTTTTGCAATATGTGGCACACTGCCTGACACAGAGTTAACCAGAAGGGGTTTGTTTTCCTGCTCCCAACCGGTCGGTCACACACGACATAATCCCCAGCAAATCGCACAATGGCTGAGACCATTGCATTGAGGTCCAGTGTGAAAGCTGTGTTCGGAATGTTACCATAGTTTGGCCTTTACTGTAACCTGTACTGAATCCATCCCAGTGAGTACTCTGTGATTCAGTACAAGGGTCCCATTCAGTGTCACTACACCACTCTCTCATTCAGCTTGCTTTTGTTAGTTTGTTTATAAGGGGGAGTATAGTGAAAGAAAATAATATGGATTCCACTACTCCTGTGTGTATATATATATATATATATATATATCCAACATTGAGTGTGAGGTATGGCATTCGTATTCATCCCTGGGGGAAAAAAAAATTATTGCTATTATTGCTGCAGATGAAACCTGGACAATCTGTAACTAAGTTTCCAGGAATGGTTCTGGTTGGCCCAGGATTTCAATAGAACGGGAATTACTGAGTGTCATTCTGATGCCTGGATTGAGAACTCACCACTCCAGACTCCCCTTGAGCATATAGTACAGTACTGTAGCTCAGTGCAAAATGAAGAAAAAACATAAATAATATTATTTACTAAATGTCACAAATATAAATAGATAATAGTGAAGTCTGGACGCTACAGGTAGATACGTCCCTTACAATTCTTTGTACTGCATATGTCACTTGTGAGTGATGATGTCTGTCTCATGTGTGAAATACACAAGTCTGGGGGGTGGTGGGGCAGGGACAGAGGGTCAGAGCACAAGAAAGATTCAATGAGTGTCTGGAATGCTGTTGTTTTTAGATGAGTTTTTAATGTGGCGACTCTGTTCCACAGAGGTGGAATGCTTCCTGCATGACCTCGGGCAACATGAGTAAAGAGTCAAACTACGTCTATGGCACATCACCCTTGGCTGTCACTGTATTGTACATTTGGGTCGTCACCTCCCTGGCCCCGACATTTACTCACAGGGGGAAGCTTTGTCCCGGCCAATTGGAAAGCCTACACAGTTCAGACTAAACAAGTACTGAGCTGCCACCTCCCAAAATAGACACAAGGTCACTGCTGTGAGTCAGCCCAACAAACACTTCAATGGAGAAATGAGTGATGGGGGTGAGGGGGCAAATAGTGAAAGCTCTCGGACATCACAGTGGGGCTGAGCGGAGAGTGGGATAATGCAGGTTTAAATCCCACGCTGCACGAATTGATGAAATATTTGAGGAACTGCAATGAACAATATAATTAACTTGCTAGTTTCCCAGTTTGAAATATCTTGCGCCCCTGTTGAAATGAATGAGCGGTTGCCTTACACCAATTGCTGACGAACTGCAGTGATCTCCAGCAAAATCTAATGGTATCGGGAGGTCTATAGAACAACCCTTGTTTGTTATGTCCATTCCCCACATATTCAACCTCGCCATCTAAAAGCTAAGACTGACACATTAAGGGTAGGGTTACTTTTTTTTTTTAAATACTGTGGATTCAAATCCATCATAGAGCCAACAGAAACTGCCAAAACCTATTTTGTTTCCAGTCCTGAGCAGCCAACAGTCAAAGATGGCTTTTGTCAATTCACACCGAGCTCGGCTCCGCAGAGCTCCAGTGGCGAGGGGCAATCTTACTGGGCCGCAGCATTAACTATAGTGTCTCCTTTTGCCCCAATTTCCTGGCGACTCTTTAGCTCGAATGATAAAACTCGGCCCATCGACTCTCGAAGAACTTCCTCATCACGTATCCTGCCCGTCCGACCTCGGAGTCATCTTCGTTGAAGGTCACGCAGTTGTCGAACACCAAGGTCGTATCTGTGGCAAACTCCTTGCAGCTCAGGTATCTGTGTGGAGAAACCATTTTGAAACGTTTAGTACACTTTGAAGAAAACAGCCATCATCCATTCTCCGCTGTTGCACTCTGCGGCTCAGTGAGCAGATCCGCTGCCTCGGTGTGGGACTGACGCAGACACATCGGGAAGGGTCTGAGGCTCAAAGCTAAGTGAGCCGATTTCGGAAAGGGCAGTGATCAGTTGGCCTCAGTGTCACCAAGCCAGGGAGAGAGGGAAACAATCAGACGGCCCTGCTGCAGATCCAGTGAGCCCTGCTGGAAAGTGCATGTGGCTGACAGGCTACAACAGCCTGCCGACACTCACTGTGGAGGCCCAATGATCCACACTGGCCACTTGCTACTGGAAGGTGACCTTAGCCGATAGAACCAACTGTACCCGAGCAAAGAGTCAGTAACTTCATTGATAAGATTGGAACAGAGGAGGTTTATTTGAGGTGTATAAAATTACAGTGTAACTATTTGTACTGCACTATTTTTGACAGTCCCGCGTCCTGTCAATCTCTGCTCTCCCTCCCGAATCATTCCCTCCACGTGGTGCCAAGAAGCTGGGGTGGGTGGGAGGGGAGAGAGACACGGGGGGGGAAGAGAAGAGACACGGGGGGGGGGGGAAGAGAAGAGACACAGGGGGGAGAAGAGACGTGGGGGGGAGAAGAGACACGGGGGGGAGAAGAGACACGGGGGAGGGTTGGGGAGAAGAGACACGGGGGGGGGGGGAGGGGAGACACGGGGGGGGGAGAAGAGACACGGGGGGGGAGTGGGGGGGAGAAGAGACACGGGGGGGGGGGTTGGGGAGAAGAGACACGGGGGGGGGGAGGGGAGACACGGGGGGGGGGAGGGGAGACACGGGGGGGGGGAGAAGAGACACGGGGGGGGGGGAGAAGAGACACGGGGGGGGGAGAAGAGACACGGGGGGGGGAGAAGAGACACGGGGGGGGAGAAGAGACACGGGGGGGGGAGAAGAGACACGGGGGGGGGAGAAGAGACACGGGGGGGAGTGGGGGGGAGAAGAGACACGGGGGGGGAAGAGAAGAGACACGGGGGGGGGGGAGAAGAGACACGGGGGGGGGAGAAGAGACACGGGGGGGGGAGAAGAGACACGGGGGGGGGAGAAGAGACACGGGGGGGGAGTGGGGGGGAGAAGAGACACGGGGGGAAGAGAAGAGACACGGGGGGGAAGAGGGGGGGGAGAAGAGACACGGGGGGGGAAGAGAAGAGACACGGGGGGAAGAGGGGGGGGGAGAAGAGACACGGGGGGGAAGAGGGGGGGGGAGAAGAGACACGGTGGTGAGAAGAGACACTGGGGGGGAGAAGAGACACTGGGGGGAGAAGAGACACGGGGGGGGGAAGAGAAGAGACATGGGGGGAGGGGGGGAGAAGAGAAGAGACACGGGGGGGGGGGTGGGAGAAGAAGAGAAGAGACACGGGGGGGAGGGGGGGAGAAGAGACATGGGGGGAGGGGGGGGAGAGAAGAAGACACGGGGGGGGGGGAGAAGAAGAGAAGAGACACTGGGGAGGGGGGGGAAGAGAAGAGACATGGGGGGGAGGGGGGGAGAAGAGAAGAGACACGGGGGGGGGAGAAGAGACACGGGGGGGGGGGGGGAGAAGAAGAGAAGAGACACTGGGGAGGGGGGGGGAGGAGAAGAGACACGGCGGGGGGTGTTGCGGGAGAACAATATACTTGCGTTAGAGGCTGTTCAGAGAAGGTTCACTCGGTTGATTCCGGGGATGAGGGGATTGACTTATGAGGAAAGGTTGAGGAGGTTGGGCCTCGACTCATTGGAATTCAGAAGAATGAGAGGTGATCTTATCGAAACGTATCAGATTATGAGGGGGCTGGACGAGGTGGATGCAGAGAGGATATTTCCACTGAGGGGGGAGACTAGAACTAGGGGGCATGATCTCAGAATAAGGGGCCACCCATTTAAAACTGAGATGAGGAGAAATTTCTTCTCTCAGAGGCTTGTAAATCTGTGGAATTCTCTGCCCCAGAGAGCTGTGGAGGCTGGGACACTGAATATATTTAAGGTGGAGATAGACAGATTTTTGAGTGATAAGTGAATAAAGGGTTATGGGGAGTGAGCAGGGAAGTGGAGCTGAGTCCATGATCAGATCAGCCATGATCGTATTGAATGGCAGAGCAGGCTCGAGGGGCTAAATGGCCTACTCCTGCTCCTCTTTATGTTCTTATATTATCAGCTAACACAGTGCAGGCTGGGGATCAAGCCTGGGACATTGGACTCTGCATTGACGCCAACTCAGCAATCTGTGGAACCCAAAGCAGTTCAATGTGATCCAGTGTTACAAATAAAATGGCGCCCCTCGCATCTCCGTTGAATGGGCTTACGACTGTTGGCACTTCGATCAGGAGACAAAAACAGGCTGGTTTGCACTTACAATTATTGGAAAAAAATTGTGAAAAAAAAATCAGGCAAATGATCACATTCATTTACACATGTGGGAGTTCAAAACATTGACAGCAGCCACCAATCACAATCATATTAGTGTCAATAATCTTCAAAACATTGTGTGACAGGAATACATTCTGAACAGATTTTTATCCTGTTTTATACAGCAGAGAAATGGTAAAGGATCTCATTCCCTTAGCTCGCAGTCCACTTACTCTCAAAATGGGCACTTCCAGCTCAAAGCTACGAAAGCAAAAAACTGATAGTGTATTTCCTCTGTGTGATCTGTGTATGTGTTACACCCAGGGATGCAGGGGGCTCTCGGTCAGTGTTAGTATATGGGATTCGTTTCTAGATTTCAACATAGTATTTCACATGGGAACTGTCAAATTGTTCAATACTGGGCTCTTGTGGTGAATCACTGAGTGTGGTGTGGAGTCATTTGGGCCAGAATTGTCCCATTTGATGGCCCCCAGTCTGTAACAGAGGTTGTAGAGTACTGGGGTAAAGATTTCCAAGTGCTCACTAAGGAGGCCCATTACGTCAGTGGGCATCAACTCAGGAAAGTAAGAATCCTCTCATCAAATGACCGTTAAGACCAGGTCCACCTGGGGCATACCTTGCTCCAGCGTTAGTGACTTCTGATAAATTCCCACCCACAAACACAAGGTCTCTTCCTGTTAACCAACCCCCCCCCCATAAAAGCCCCACCCAGACTCCATTCCATTTGACTGTTGCTCCCTTTAAACCTCTGGCCATCACTGAGCCTCTAGACACGGACACTTACTTCCCACTGATGAGCTTTCCCCTGATGGTGGCAAAGTCCATGGGCTTTTTGATGATCTTCCTGTAGCCAGGCACCAATCGTGGGTTCACCGGATGCAGGAAGGGCCAGGCATCCTCGTGGGATTCCATTTCCATGAGGATCACCCTGCAGGAAACAATTCTCAGCATTAGATACAAGATTGCAGACTGTGCCATCTTCTGTTTGGCAGTTAGGGGCAGATTGGATTACCCAGCGTGGGGAGTACCAGTTCTTGCCTGGAGGTTGGGGATTGGGGGAGGTCAAAGTGTGGGAGGACCTTCTCCAGCCCCTGAGACAGAGAGAAAGTCACACCAAGCCACTGTCATACATACAACAGTCAATTATAGAGCGATAATGGCAGAGGCCCGCTAGTCCAATACTTGGGCACAGTCTTGACAAAGAATAGCACCCAAATAATAGAATGGTTACAGCACAGGAGGCCGCCATTCGGCCCGTGTCGGCTCTCTGCAAGAGCACTTCAACCAGTCCCACTCCTCCACCCTTTCCCCGTAGCCCTGCACATTATTTTCCTTCGGGTACTTATCCAACTCCCTATTGAAAGCCACGATTGAATCTGCCTCCACCACCCTCTCGGGCCGTGCATTCCAGATCTTAACCACTCGCTGCGTAAAAAAAGTTTTTCTTATGTTGCCTTCGGTTCTTTGGGATAACAGGGGCTTTGTTTTTGTTTGCAATTTTGCCAATCACCTTAAATCTGTGTCCTCTGGTTCTCGACTCTTCTGCCAATGGGAATAGTTTCTCTCCATCTGCTCTGTCCAGACCCCTTCATGATTTTGAACACTTTGATCAAATCTCCTCTCAATCTTCTCTGCTCTAACTGAAAATAAGATCATCAGTGGGTCATACGGCCCCTTGAACCTGCTCTACCATTTAATACGATCATGGACTCAGCTCCACTTCCCCGCCCGCTCCCCATAACCCCTTAGTCCCTTATCGGTTAAGAATCTGTCTATCTCTGTCTTAAATTTATTCAATGACCTGGCTTCCACAGCTCTCTGAGGCAGCGAATTCCACAGATTTACAAGCCTCAGAAGAAATTCCTCCTCATCTCAGTTTTAAATGGGCGTAAATGGCTTTAAATCTTATTCTAAGATCGTGCCCCCTAGTTTTAGTTTCCCCCATCAGTGGAAACATCCTCTCTGCATCCACCTTGTCAAGCCCCCTCATAATCTTATACGTTTCGATAAGATCACCTCTCATTCTTTTGAATTCCAATGAGTAGAGGCCCAACCTACTCAACCTTTCCTCATAAGTCAACCTTCTCATCCCCGGAATCAAACCGAGTGAACCTTCTCTGAACTGCCTCCAAAGCAAGTATATCCTTTCGTAAATATGGAAACCAAAACTGCACACAGTATTCCAGATGTGACCTCACCAATACCCTGTATAACTGTAGTAAGACTTCCCTGCTTTTATACTCTATCCCCTTTGCAATAAAGGCCAAGATACCATTGGCCTTCCTGATCACTTGCTGTACCTGCATACTATCCTTTTGTGTTTCATGCACAAGTACCCCCAGGTCCCGCTGTACTGCAGCACTTTGAAATCTTTCTCCATTTAAATAATAACTTGCTCTTTGATTTTTTCTGCCGAAGTGCATGACCTCACACTTTCCAACATTATACCCCATCTGCCAAATTTTTGCCCACTCACTTAGCCTGTCTATGTCCTTTTGCAGGTTTTTTGTGTCATCCTCACACATTGCTTTTCCTCCCATCTTTGTATCATCAGCAAACTTGGCTACATTATACTCGGTCCCTTCATCCAAGTCGTTAATCTAGATTGTAAATAGTTGGGGTCCCAGCACTGATCCCTGCGGCACCCCATTAGTTACTGATTGCCAACCGGAGAATGAACCATTTATCTCGACTCTCTGTTTTCTGTTAGCCAATCCTCTCTCCATGCTAATATATTGCCCCCAACCCCGTGAACTTTTATCTTGTGCAGTAACCTTTTATGTGGCACCTTGTCAAATGTCTTCTGGAAGTCCAAATACACCACATCCACTGGTTCCCCTTTATCCACCCTGTTCGTTACATCCTCAAAGAATTCCAGCAAATTTGTCAAACATGACTTCCCCTTCATAAATCCATGCTGACTCTGTCTGACCGAATTATGCTTTTCCAAATGTCCTGCTACTACTTTTTTAATAATGGACTCCAACATTTTCCCCACCACAGATGTAAGTCTAACTGGTCTATAGTTTCCTGCTTTTTGTCTGCTCCTTTTTTAAATAGGGACATTACATTTGCAGTTTTCCAATCCGCTGGGACCTCCCCACTTTTGGTAATTTACAAGTAGTGCATCCCTGCCGCTACTTCTCTTAAGACCCTAGGATGCAAGCCATCAGGTCCAGGGGATTTATCCTCCTTTAGTCCCATTATCTTACTGAGTAACACCTTCTTAGTTATTGTGATTGTGTTAAGTTCCTCCCCCACTATAGCCCCTTGATTATCCACTGTTGGGATATTTTTAGTGTCAGATCAGTTCAGTCCCTGATTTGTGCTAAACGCTGATCACAAATGACAGCAGCAGGAGAAAAATAATCTTCCCACTCCTAATCACTAGCTGGTGGCAGATGGGACTTGGTGGTGATGCCTCCCACAGTTGAATAGGCTGGTGACACTCGTGGTCTAAGCACACACATGAAGAATGGCAATGCAGGGAGTCTGGTGCTGTGGAACCATTGCCGAGCGAGACCGGCACAGAAACAATGGGCCGAATGGCCTCCTTCTGTGCCGTAAGATTCTATGATTCTATGAAGACAACACATTCAGGAGAGGAGAAAAATTGGAAGAAGAAAATCAATGTTATTTTATTGACATCCTGGAACATAAATCTGGAATGAGTTGAAGGGGGTCAGTAATGAAACAGCCTTGTATTAGTTCCGCCAGCCCACAAGGACCCATCCTGGCTCTTACTCGCATAGCGTGAGGTCACTGGACTGGTTTCTGGTCGACATTTTCTTCCTCTTGGCAGCTGGCGTCCCTCCCCGCGACAGACACTTCCTTCTTTGTTTCTTCATGTATTTTCTGGGGCAGTGGTGGACAAAACTCTCTGTGCCACTGACTTTGTTTGCAGAACGCCTTCCGTCTCGTCTCTGTTTGCTTTGTCTGTGGAGCGCTCCACTCCGGACAGACCGGCCGCTCGCCTGCAAACAAAAACAAAGCCCCTGTTACCGTGGCCCCAAAGGCCATCATTGGGAGCAGCATCGCACAGAGCAGGCCGAAATTCCCCACACCACGAGGGCTCAATTTTGAACATATTCGCTGCTGGGTAGTGCCGAGCGGGAGATACAGTTCCAGTGGACCCAGTCACCCTGGCCGTCATTGCACTATGTTTGAGTGTCCATAGCTGCATTAGCAGATGCCTGGCAACAGGATGCTTTCACAATGTATGGGGAAAGTATAAAGAAAGTTCCCCTTCCCCCCCCACCCCCCCCCCCAAAAAAAGTGACTTATATACGGCACAGAAATAGGCCATTCGGCCCAACCAGTCCATGCCGGCGTTTATGCTCCACTCGAGCCTCCTCCCGTCTTTCCTCATCTAAATTTATCAGCATAACCCTCTATTCCCTTCTCCCCCATATGTTTGTCCAGTCTCCCCTTAAATGCATCTATACTATTCACCTCAACCACTCCCTGTGACAGCAAGTTCCACATTCTCACCACTCTCTGGGTAAAGAAGTTTCTTCTGAATTCCCCGTTGGATTTCTCGGTGACTATCTTATATTGATGGCCTCTAGTTATGCTCTTCCCCACAAGTGGAAACACTCTCTGTATCCACTCTATCAAAACCTTTCATCATTTTAAAGACCTCAATTAGGTCACTCCCTCAGCCTTTTTTCAAGAGAAAAGAGACCCAGCCTGTTCATCCTTTCCTGATATGTATACCTTCGCATTTCTGGTATCATCCTTGTAAATCCTCTCTGCACCCTCTCCAGTGCCTCGATATCCTTTTTATAATATGGCGACCAGAACTGTACGCAGCGGGATGGTGGGCTCAGATTGAAGACTGACTCAGTCAAAAGTCAGCTGAGTTCTTGTTTCTACGAGTGAGAGTCTGCCTCCGCAGTATCTACTGTCTCAGCTCTCCTCCAGCACAAAATGCAACACACTGCCCGCCCGGTGTGGTAGTGAGCCACACAGATTGGGAGGTTCCAGGTTCGGGATGTCTGGGCCGAGATAGCTGGTCCAAATGGTCAAATTCTCTTCAGCATCCCTGGGCTCTGAAGGCAATTGGAAGGGAGGCCAGCATTCATCGTCTTGATCACTAGCCAATGATTTGTGGTGGAAGTGAGGGCATCGGGAGATAACAGGGGCGGGCCTGGCTCGGACTTCCCCTGAAGAATGGGCCTCTGGCCGAGGTACTGGAGGTGGCTTGGTGCCCATGGAACCATTGCCCGAGAGGGGTCGATGCCATCAGGGAGTGGAGGGGCAGATTGGATTACTCAGTACTCCACTGATTACTACAGCAATAAAGGGATTCTGTAACTTTAAGTGCTTTTTGGAAGGAATTTACTAAAATACAGTCAGAATCTAGGTCCCATCAAACTGTAGGTCCTTACCTCGGCGATGCAGATCGGACAGAACCAGTCTCCCTCCGGGATCTCAACAATCTTGGGCTTGAGGCAGTAGGTGTGGCATCCTTGATCACAGTTGTCACACAGCAGCAACAACTCATCTTTGTCTCCCTTTCGACAAATCTGACATGACTGCAAAATAATAGATTCAGAGAATCATAGACGTGTATGGCACAGAAGGAGGCCATGCGGCCGACAAGGAGCTATCCAGCCTAATCCCACCGTCCAGCTCTTGGTCTGTAGCCTTGTAGGTTACTGCACTTCAAGTGCACATCCAAGTACTTTTTACCCAGGAAAACAAAGGCAAGATAGGACAGAGTGTCACAGTTTTAATCCAGCGGTGAATCCGGGCTCAACAGGAGGCATTAGTGAAGGAGGCCTGGTCCAGGGATTTGCACATTTGTTTCCCCGGCCTGGGAACGGTGTACTGAGGTCATCCTGTTGTCTCCAACACAGATTCAGTACCTGCTGCAGCAAGAGTATCCCACAGTTTTCAAAGCATGGATCTGTTTATAGACGCCCCAAGGATCAGTGTGCAGTTGGGCCGCATGTACCAGGAAGGTCAGTGGTACGACTTCTGCTCTGTGCTGAATGAACTGATCTTAGCCCAGGTGGCAGGACCACTCCAGTGACCCTGCTGGAAATTCTGTGCGTGCAGGGCAGTGTCGGGGGAGGACAGGATCACGCTCAGTTTGAATGCCCCCCTCTGGTCAGATCCAGCACTTGGTATCCAAGGTCACACACAATAACCATTCAGGAAAGGTGAGCCTGTGGAATCATACTTCAGCACGAATCAGGGCCTTCAGGCGAGGAGGGGGAGAACTGAAGAAGAGACAACGATATAACGTGACTAAAGTTATCTGTTTCTCACCAAGCAGCACAAAGCAGGAAACCTGGTGTAATGTGTTTGCTTCCTGGGTTCTTTGCTTAAGAATTCATAGCAACACATTGCTATTAAGAACTCGCTGGTTTATTAACAAAGGTTTAACAATCACACTACACATTACCAGTTCATCCACCAGGCTCAAAACCACCTGCCTCATTGTGGATCCCCCGAACCCAACTGGCTGGGATTTTATTGAGTCTTGTGAACATCACGTGACTGGCTAAGCCACTCACAATGCGACAGTTCTACAAACCTGTGAGCATACTCTCACGGGCATACATTACACCTGGGTTATGCATCTCCTGTACCGGATGGGTAGTTGACCACTCAGATATACAACGGCAGTGACTGTGCGAAGGACATGGACACACTGCCGTGGACAGGCCAGTCACGGGTATCCAGTCTGGTGAGTCTCAATAGCAGCCAGGCTGAAGGGAGTGCCAAAATGGAGGTTCTCCTGAGGGGGGAGGTCGCAAGGGAAGATCAGGTGTTGATAGAGGCCTGAAACAGGTTGCCCGCCCATGTGTCATTTTGGGGGAATAAAAGATAGAGAGAGACAGAGAGAAGACATAATGGTAGATGCTGGTGATAAAGACAGATGAGTAGGTAAATAGATAGAGACAGGGTGCAACAGTATGTCATTACGATAGATATTATGAGGAGCTGCATTTATAGCACTGAAATATCACGCTTACCACTTTCATTACAGATTTCTCCCAGGCAATGGCCCTCTCGAGCTGTTGGATGCACATAAATACCTGAGCAGCGTTTGTGCACTTCAGTAGGGTTTCCCGCCACACACACAGTCCAGGAGAGATGTGACCTTCATTACTGTTTGAAAGACACAAAGAAAGCCACTCAGGATTGTTCACAGTATGCTGCCCACAATCCTCATCGATGACAGTCCCTCGATGGCCCACAATGGTGCATTATTGTACCACAGAACCAATTCGAAGACCCACAAATGACAGCAGGTTAATGATCTCCCGTCCAATGATGTCAAGCATATTGTACAGCTCTCCAAGAACATGCCTTTAGAAACCAGCCAGGGCTGTATTCACTGCAGGATATGTTCCAGTTTCAAAAAGTAAACTTCCCTGGGGTGGCGGGGCATGGGATGGCTGGTTGGAGTGAGGAGGCCTAGGAATGACCTCCTCTCCCTCTATAATGGTCCCAAAGATTTGCCTGCGGAAGGTTTCAGCCCAATCCGAGGCCTTTGGGACTCTGGGGCACTTCTGCCCCTTTAATGGTGACTCTTCCTCTGCCAGCACTGCAGCAAGGCCACAATGCCTCCTTGGTAGTGGGGGAAAGAGCCTCCCGGGCGCTTTCACTGCACAGTTAATGAGGGTCTAGGAGGAAACTGGGCCAGGGTCACGGCAAGGTTGGGGATTGGGGGGTGGGAGATGGAAGTCAAGCTCTGAACCAAGCTGAGGAAAATCCAGGCCATAAAGTCAGCGAACTCCTTGAAATATCAGTGCTTCTAACACACCGAGATACTTGTCATCCTACATTTAAGGGGCGAGAAACTGCGAGCAGGCCTCCCGTGATTGTCCCGTACACAGGGGGTCCCGCACTGCCAACCCGCACTTGGAAAATTTAGGCCAGACTGTAACTACATATTATGGCCAATCAGAAACCCGACGCAAGTAATTACAATGTAAATTACCTGTACTGTTCAGCATCATTGACACACTCTGCAGGAGTGGAGCTGACTGTTCCTGCACTCTCCAGTTTCCCCGGGACCGGGATCCACAGTGGTTCCTTCAGATACCGCCGCTCTACATTTAGCTCCAACATCGCCAAGCGCGTTACGGCCAAATCCAGGGGGTTGTTGTTCCGCCGCATTAATTCCAGCTTTTCCTCGTCTTTCACCGTCCCATTGCCCAACATGAGCCACTGCTGATCGAAATACACCAGGTCGTCCCGGGTGGAGTCAGTGTCAGGACTGGTCCAGCCCTGTGCAAATCAAAGGCATCACTCACTGCTTATACGCACATACAATGGAGGCCAGCGAGTGTACTGTCAGCATAGTGCAATCCGATTACATCATGTACTGTGAGAGCAAAGCTTGAGCCATCCACATTACCTGACCCCTGGCATCATGTTCCAGTTACACATACTCAGCGCTTGGGGAATTGGTGGTGCAAACCCTTGTCCTGTAACTCCATGTAATGTGAAAAGCCAGAGCCCTTCCTTGGAACTCATAAAAGGTGCCTCCATATTTTTCTACCCACTCCCTTCCAACACGTCAAGGTGTGACCAACTCCCAGAGTCCTGTAATCATTGCAGTGTCTCCTACTTAACACATTCTTCCCCAGGGCCTCTAAACTGTGGAACTCGTCACCTCCCTCAGTCTTCCCTACAATCCACAGGCTCTTAAAATCCAGGTTTGCATCACATCGCCACTATTTCCTCATTTACCTTATCTTCTGTTTTATCACCAGGACACCAAGGGCCTTGGCCCTTCAGCAGGACACCAAGAACAACATAAGAATTAGGAACAGGAGTAGGCCATCTAGCCCCTCGAGCCTGCTCCGCCATTCAACAAGATCATGGCTGATCTGGCCGTGGACTCAGCTCCACTTACCCGCCCTCTCCCCGTAACCCTTAATTCCCTTATTGGTTAAAAATCTATCTATCTGGGCCCAAGTTTCCACATGATCAGGTCGGGGAGGGGGAGGTCAGGTCGGATCCAGTCCGGGGGCGGGAGCAGAGTCGGGTGGGAGCGGGAGCGGCAGACGGGTCGAGTCCGGTCCGGTCGGGGGGGGGGGGGGGGGGGAGCAGGACTGGCAGACGCAGACGGGTCAGGTCCGGTCCGGGGGAGGGGAGCAGCAGCAGCAGCAGACGGGTCGGGTCGGGTCCAGGGGGGGGGGGGGAAGCAGGAGCGGGAGCAGCAGCGGCAGACGGGTCGGGGGGGGGGGGGGGCGGAGCAGGAGCGGCAGACGGGTCGGGTCCGGGAAAGCAGGAGTCGGGAGGAAGCAGGAGCTGGCCGTGGGAGGAGCCTCATTCACACAGCCCCAGTGAGGCCATTCGGCCAGGGCTAGGGGCTGCGTGCTTCGGGCCCCTCCCACACAGTTTCGGGCGCCTGGAGCTACTGCACTTGCGTGCCCACTGTAGCGCGCCTGTGCAGAGGTCCCGGCACTGTTTTCAGCGCAGGGACCTGGCTCCGCCCCCTACAGCTCCTGCTGCGCCGCGCCAAGGGCCAGAGGACCTGCAGGGAGGTGGAGAATACGGAGGGTTTTTTTAGGCACACTTTGTGGCGCGAAAAACGGGCGTCCAGCTCGGAGGAGCGCCGGTTTTTTATCGCGTGGAAACTTGGGCCCTATAAGATCACCCCTCATCCTTCTGAACTCCAACGAGTAAAGACCCAGTCTACTCAATCTATCATCATAAGGTAACCCCCTCATCTCCGGAATCAGCCTAGTGAATCGTCTCTGTACCCCCTCCAAAGCCAGTATATCCTTCCTTAAGTAAGGTGACCAAAACTGCACGCAGTACTCCAGGTGGGGCCTCACCAATACCCTGTACAGTTGCAGCAGGACCTCCCTGCTTTTGTACTCCATCCCTCTCACAATGAAGGCCAACATTCCATTCGCCTTCCTGATTACCTGCTGCACCTGCAAACTAACTTTTTGGGATTCATGCACAAGGACCCCCAGGTCCCTCTGCACCGCAGCATGTTGTAATTTCTCCCCATTCAAATAATATTCCCTTTTACTGTTTTTTTCCCCAAGGTGGATGACCTCACACTTTCCGACATTGTATTCCATCTGCCAAACCTTAGCCCATTCGCTTAACCTATCTAAATCTCTTTGCAGCCTCTCTGTGTCCTCCACACAACCCGCTTTCCCACTAATCTTTGTGTCATCTGCAAATTTTGTTACAGTACACTCTGTCCCCTCTTCCAGGTCATCTATGTATATTGTAAACATTTGCGGTCCCAGCACCGATCCCTGTGGCACACCACTAACCACCGATTTCCAACCCAAAAACGACCCATTTATCCCGACTCTCTGCTTTCTGTTCGCCAGCCAATTCTCTATCCATGCTAATACATTTCCTCTGACTCCGCGTACCTTTATCTTCTGCAGTAACCTTTTGTGTGGCACCTTATCGAATGCCTTTTGGAAATCTAAATACACCACATCCATCGGTACACCTCTATCCACCATGCTCGTTATATCCTCAAAGAATTCCAGTAAGTTAGTTAAACATGATTTCCCTTCATGAATCCATGTTGCGTCTGCTTGATTGCACTATTCCTAGCTAGATGTCCCGCTATTTCTTCCTTAATGATAGCTTCAAGCATTTTCCCCACTACAGATGTTAAACTAACCGGCCTATAGTTACCTACCTTTTGTCTGCCCCCTTTTTTAAACAGAGGCGTTACATTAGCTGCTTTCCAATCCGATGGCACCTCCCCAGAGTCCAGAGAATTTTGGTAGATTATAACGAATGCATCTGCTATAACTTCCGCCATCTCTTTTAATACCCTTCAGCAGGACACCATCGGCCTTGGCCCTTCATATTCTGCTTTCCTGTTTTTGCCACCAAAGTGGATAACCTCACATTTATCCACATTATAATGCATCTGCCATGCACTTGCCCATTCACCTAACCTGTCCAAGTCACCCTGCAGCCTCTTAGCTTCCTCCTACAAATCCCGACAGCCTCACTCCGCTCCACCTCTGCAACCTTCTCCAGCCCTACGCCTTTCTCGCACCCTCTGCGGTATACCCTTCCTCCCCTCCATTATCGGGGCAGTGCCTTTAGCCATCTTACCCCAGGACTCTGGAACTCCTTCCCCCTAAACCCCTCCACATTGCTACAGCGCTCCTTGCCTTCAAAATTTTCCTTTAAACCTACTTGCGATGTTGACCAGTTCCCTCCCACTCCTGCTGGGGTCTGACCCTCAACTTCGACGCACTGTGGGATATTTTGCTATGTCAAGAGGTGCAAATTAAATGGGAGTTGTTGCCGTGTGGGGAACATGTAACTTGTGAACTGGAAAAGGGCATTTTGAATTACTAAACGGTTTAATTATCTCTCTGTCCTGTGCAGTTGAAAGACTTTAATTCCGTACATTGGTAAGAGGAGAACACGTGGGAGCCCAGGGTCAGTCAATGTGTGACTGTGCTATTTGCCCATGGGCACAGTATATTCTCCTGGTGTTTGTCAGCATTTTCTTACCTTCACCTGCAGACTTGCGGAGATCACCCTCTGCTCCAGCACCTCAAGGTACCGCAGGGCCTCGAGATCGACTGGAAATGCCCACTTCTCCGGCTTCCACTTCTCCACCATTTCCTTAGTAACTGACTGCTCCTTATTATTGCTAAAGATGGAGTCTGAGAAAGGAGAGAAATTAGGGACATAAACACGGAGTTAATAGATCTCAGATAGGGCTACTATTGGACTCAAAACCTGTGCGTTAGGGAGGGGGGTAAATCAGCTAGGAGTTTAGCTTCTGATTGCTGTTCAGTAACCCTGGCTGGAAATTGCATAGTGTGGGTATCAGGTGCATAGTGTGAGATCAGCCATGATCTTATTAAATGGTGGAGCAGGCTCGAGGGGCCAAATGGCCTACTCCTGCCCCTATTTCTTATGTTCTTATGTTAGATGCGTACAGGACTGGGCTCAGCTGTGATGCCCTCCCCAGTCAAATAGGCTGCCAATACTCACTGTCCAGGTTCGCATAGGAACAATGTCAACTGGGAGAGTTGCCCGAGGGACTTGGCAACTGTGGAACTGTAGCCCATTAATAGTCAGCACCTTTGGAAAGTTATGTATTAAAGAAAAACTGTAGATACAGCTTGCAAACTATATAGATACTTCTGCTGGTTGAGGCAGAAATAGCAGCCAACAAATTGGAAAATGTAAAACTTGCCCTCAAGAAAATGCTACCTTTTATCGTCACGGTAAACCTCTTTGTTTTGCGGGAGACTTTCAGTACAAAACACAACAGAACCTCTACAATCCTGCCCAGCAGTCAGATAAACAGAACCCTACCTGTTTTCTCTCTTGTACAAGCTTGGCTGACGTAGTCCATGTGTTTGAGGATTTGTTTGTGCAAGGCCTTTTCCCGTACTCCCCGGGGATGGAGTGCTTTCAGCAGGAAATGTAGCTCCTCCAGGCTGTCAATACACCACCAGCCTCTCTGCATCTCTGCAAAAGATGAAAAAAAACACACAATTAGTGAATGATTGTCACGGCAGATTCAAGCGCTTCTGATAGGAGGACAAATGTTGAGATGTTGCCCTTCAATCCTAATGCTTCCGTGTGCTGTTTAAATTGTAAATAAATACTACAGCCATTTTAGCGTTCAAAATCAAATGTATCTAAAGTTAAAATAGGTACTGCCCAGTTTTCTGTAACATCCAAGATGGCGGACAGGGTCCAGTCCATCTATCAGATATTTTCAGAAAAGGGGGTAAAGTGTGAACTTATGTAGGATTATCCTATAAGGAGAGATAGAATCACAGAATGGTTACAGCACAGGAGGCCGTGCTGGCTCTCTGCAAGAGAGCTTCAGCTAGTCCCACTCCCCCGCCCTTTCCCCATAGCCCTGCTGAGTAGATTGGGCCTATACTCTCTGGAGTTTAGAAGAGTGAGAGGTGATCTCATTGAAATATACAAGATTCTGAGGGGGATTGACAGGGTAGATGCTGAGAGGTTGTTTCCCCTAACTGAAGTGTCTAGAACTAGGTGTCACAGTCTCAGGATAAGGGGTCGGCCATTTAGGACTGAGATGAGGAGGAACTTCTTCACTCAGAGGGTGGTGAATCTTTGGAATTCTCTGCTCCAGAGGGCTGTGGATGGTGAATCATTGAGTATATTCAAGGCTGAGATCGATAGATTTTTGGACTCGAGGGGAATCAAGGAATAGTGCGGGAAAGTGGAGTTGAGGTCGAAGATCAGCCGTGATCTCATTGAATGGCCGACTCCTGCACCTATTTCTTATGTATAGGAGTTGGTGACTAGTGAGTGGTTTGACTGTTGGCTGTCACAGCTAAACAAACACACGAAGGTCCCGACTGAAGTTCCACGTTAACACTCTATAGTGTTTTTTTTGTAACATTGTATTTTGGGGCAATACTGGGAGGGATCATTTCACTGTCACATGGAAAAATCAGGTTGTTTCCTGGCTATGCATTTCTGGCATCAAAGGCAATTTGAGCTTCATGACCCTTTGGCTGGAGAAGAGATGATCTTGCAGTCATAAAATCACGGAACAATACAGCACAGAAAGAGGCCGTTCGACCCATTGTGCCTGTGCCAGCTCTTCGCCCCACTCCCCCTGTAAATTTTTCCCCGTATCCAATTCCCTTTTTCGGTGTAGGTGGAGTTTTGGAGATGCTTTTAAAAGACTATTTTTACTGGAGAAAAGTGTCCACAGCAGCTCAGTGCTTTAATGGACTTTTGATGTTACACATATTGTAGTGCATTTGCTTCATGGGTTCTTTGCTTAAGAATTCACAGCTACACATTTGCCGTGAAGAACTAGCTGGTTTATGAGCAAAGGTTTAACAATGAAATTGAACACGACCAGTTCATCCACCAGGCTCACAACCACCTGCTTCATCGTGTATCCCCCGAACCCAACTGGCTGGGGTTTTATTGAGTTGTGTGAACATCACGTGACTGGCTGAGCCACTCAGTGCAACAGCTCCACAACTACTTTAAACTAAACATTAAATCAAGTGCCACTTTTGGTAAGGGCACTCGAATCCATACATTTAGACATTAAACCTTAAAGGAAACTTAGCTCAAATAAAAGTTTGGTTTCCAGGGGTGATGATGCACTCCAGTCCCGCTGGCGCCCACCTCTCGCGGAAGGCCGCGAGCGTACCGGTGGACACCGTGTGCTCCATCTCCAGGGACACCCTGGTGCGAATGTAGCCGCGGAAGAGAGGCAGGCAGTCGGGCTGAACGACCCCCTCGACCGCCCGCTGCCTGGACCGGTTAATGGCACCCTTGGCCATGCCCAGGAGCAGTCCTACGAGGAGGCCCTCCGACTGCCCGTTCCCCTCCGCACAGGGTGCCCAAAGATCAGGAGCATGCAGCCAAAAATTGAGGAGCAGCCCCTTCGCTACAGCTCCACAAGCATGCTCACAGGTGCATACATTACACACAAGGGAAGTATTTTGCTTAGCTTCAGTCCTGATGCTTCTGTGTGTTGTTTAAGTTAGAAATAAATACTATAGGAAGCTTAGCCTGTAACTGTGTTGTTCCATGTGTTTGGTTACTGAGCAAACTGAAAACGTATTTACTGCAATTGTGTTCATCATAGCCTCTGCAGGGGAAGTACTGTACGACAGTCAAAAGAGAAAATTATTCTTTAAACGCTAAAGTCATAACCAATGGCTGTGTGGTACTGAGCCGTACAGACCAGATTCGATCCCCAGTCTGTACTGCATTCATTTATCTCAGGCAGGACAGCACGTGGGGCACTGCAATTGGCCTCGAGTGTCCCTGGGATAGGGAGGAGGGGAAAAGTCAGTCCGAGTTCCCCTTCCTGATCACCAGGAAGCTCAGTAGGCCTAGGTGTGTTTCACCAACTGAGCATGCATTAAGAACATAGGGACAGGAGGAGGCCATTCACTCCCTCGAGCCTGTAACATTAGGAACAGGAGGAGGCCATTCAGCCCCCTCGAGCCTGTTACACAGGAACATAGAAACATCGAAAATAGGTACAGGAGTAGGCCATTCGGCCCTTCGAGTCTGCACCACCATTCAATAAGATTATGGCTGATCATTCACCTCAGTACCCCTTTCCTGCTTTCTCTCCATACCCCTTGATCCCTTTAGCCATAAGGGCCATATTGAACTCACTCTTGAATATATCCAACAAACAAACTGGCATCAACAACTCTGCGGTAGAGAATTCCACAGGTTAACAACTCTCCGAGTGAAGAAGTTTCTCCTCATCTCGGTCCTAAATGGCTTATCCCTTATCCTTAAGACTGTGTCCCCTGGTTCTGGACATCAGGAACATTCTTCCTACATCTAACCTGTCCAGTCCCATCAGAATTTTATATGTTTCTATGAGATCTCCTCTCATCCTTCTAAACTCCAGTGAATACAGGCCCAGTTGATCCAGTCTCTCCTCATATGTCAGTCCTGCCATCCCGGGAATCAGTCTGGTGAACCTTCGCTGCACTCCCTCAATAGCAAGAACGTCCTTCCTCAGATTAGGAGACCAAAACTGAACACAATATTCCAGGTGAGGCCTCACCAAGGCCCTGTACAACTGCAGTAAGACCTCCCTGCTCCTATACTCAAATCCCTTAGCTATGAAGGCCAACATGCCATTTGCCTTCTTCACCGCCTGTTGTACCTGCATGCCAACTTTCAATGACTGATGTACCATGACACCCAGGTCTCGTTGCACCTCCCCTTTTCCTAATCTGCCGCCATTCAGATAATATTCTGCCTTCGTGTTTTTGCCACCAAAGTGGATAACCTCACATTTATCCACATTATACTGCATCTGCCATGCATTTGTCCACTCACCTAACCTGTCCAAGTCACCCTGCAGCCTCTTAGCATCCTCCTCACAGCTCACACCGCCACTCAGCTTAGTGTCATCTGCAAACTTGGAGATATTACACTCAATTCCTTCATCTAAATCATTGATGTATATTGTAAAGAGCTGGGGTCCCAGCACTGAGCCCTGCAGCACCCCACTAGTCACTGCCTGCCATTCCGAAAAGGACACGTTTATCCCGACTCTGCTTCCTGTCTGCCAACCAGTTCTCTATCCACGTCAGTACATTACCCCCAATACCACATGCTTTACTTTTTCACACCAATTTCTTGTGTGGGACCTCGTCAAAAGCCTTTTGAAAGTCCAAATACACCACATCCATTGGTTCTCCCTTGTCCACTCTACGAGTTACATCCTCAAAAAATTCTAGAAGATTAGTCAAGCATGATTTCCCTTTCATAAATCCATGCTGACTTGGACCGATCCTGTCACTGCTTTCCAAATGCACTGCTATTACATCTTTAATAATTGACTCCAACATTTTCCCCACTACTGATGTCAGGCTAATCGGTCTATAATTCCCCGTTTTCTCTCTCCCTCCTTTCTTAAAAAGTGGTGTTGCATTAGCTACCCTCCAGTTCATAGGAACTGATCGAGAGTCGATAGACTGTTGGAAAATGATCACCAATGCATCCACTATTTCTAGGGCCACTTCCTTAAGTACTCTGGGATGCAGACTATCAGGCCCTGGGGATTTATCGGCCTTCAATCCCATCAATTTTCCCAACACAATTTCCTGACTAATAAGGATTTCCTTCAGTTCCTCCTCCTCCTCACTAGACCCTCTGTCCCCCAGTATTTCCGGAAGGTTATGTGTGTCTTTGTGAAGACAGAACCAAAGTATTTGTTCAATTGGTCAGCCATTTCTTTGTTCCCCATTATAAATTCACCTGATTCTGACTGCAACGGACCTACGTTTGTCTTTACTAATCTTTTTCTCTTCACATATCTGTAGAAGCTTTTGCAGTCAGTTTTTATGTTCCCAGCAAGCTTCCTCTCATACTCTATTTTCCCCCTCCTAATTAAACCCTTTGTCCTCCTCTGCAGAATTCTAAATTTCTCCCAGTCCTCAGGTTTGCTGCTTTTTCTGGCCAATTTATATGCCTTTTCCTTGGATTTAACACTATCCCCAATTTCCCTTGTTAGCCATGGTTGAGCCACCTTCCCCATTTTGTTTTTACTCCAGAAAGGGATGTACAATTGTTGAAGTTCATCCATGTAATCTTTAAATGTTTGCCATTGCCTATCCACCGTCAACCGTTTAAGTATCATTCTAGCCAATTCACGTCTCATACCATCGAAGTTACCTTTCCTTAAGTTCAGGACCCTAGTCTCTGAATTAACTGTGTCACTCTCCATCTTAATAAAGAATTCTACCATATTATGGTCACTCTTCCCCAAGGGGTCTCGCACAACAAGATTGCTAATTAGTCCCTTCTTATTACACATCACCCAGTCTAGGATGGCCAGCCCTCTAGTTGGTTCCTCAACATATTGGTCTAGAAAACCATCCCTAATACACTTCAGGAAATCCTCCTCCACCGTATTGCTACCAGTTTGGTTAGCCCAGTCAATATGTAGATTAACGTCGCCCATGATAACTGCTGTACCTTTATTGCACACATCCCTAATTTCTTGTTTGATGCTGTCCCCAACCTCACTACTACTGTTTGGAGGTCTGTACACAACTCCCACTAGCATTTTCTGCCCTTTGGTATTCCACAGCTCTACCCATACAGATTCCACATCATCCAAGCTAATGTCCTTCCTTACTATTGCGTTAATTTCCTCTTTAACCAGCAACGCTACCCCACCTCCTTTTCCTTTCTGTCTATCCTTCCTGGATGTTGAGTTCCCAGCCTTGGTCACCCTGGAGCCATGTCTCCGTAATCCCAATTATATCATGTTCCTTAATAGCTGTCTGCGCAGTTAATTCGTCCACCTTATTACGAATACTCCTCACATTGAGGCACAGAGCCTTCAGGCTTGTCTTTTTAATACACTTTGCCCCTTTAGAATTTTGCTGTAATGTGGCCCTTTTTTGATTTTTGCCTTGGGTTTCTCTGCCCTCCACTTTTACTTTTCTTCTTTCTGTCTTTTGTTTCTGCGCCCATTCTACTTCCCTCTGTCTCCCTGCATAGGTTCCCATCCCCCTGCCATATTAGTTTAACCCCTCCCCAACAGCACTAGCAAACACTCCCCCTTGGACATTGGTTCTGGTCCTGCCCAGGTGCAGACTGTCCAGTTTGTACTGGTCCCACCTCCCCCAGAACCGGTTCCAATGTCCCAGGAATTTGAATCCCTCCCTCCTGCACTACTCTTCAAGCCACGTATTCATCTTAGCTATCCTGCAATTCCTACTCTGACTAGCATGTGGCACTGGTGGAGGCCATTCAGCCCCTCGAGCCTGTTACATTAAGAACAGGAGGAGGCCATTCAGCCCCTCGAGCCTGTTACATTAAGAACAGGAGGAGACCATTCAGCCCCTCGAGCCTGTTACATTAAGAACAGGAGGAGACCATTCAGCCCCTCGAGCCTGTTACATTAAGAACAGGAGGAGACCATTCAGCCCCTCGAGCCTGTTACATTAAGAACAGGAGGCGGCCATTCAGCCCCTCGAGTCTGTTCCACCATTCGATGAGATCATGGCTGATCTGTGATCTAACTCCATATACCCGCCTTTGGCCCATATCCCTCAATATATTTGATTTAAAATTAACAATTAACATCAACTGACATTTGCGGAAGAGTGTTCCAAACTTTTATCACCCTTTCTGTGTAGAAGTGTTTCCTAATTCACTCCTGAAAGGTCTGGCTCTAATGTTTAGACTATGTCCCTAGTCCTAGACTCCCCAACCAGCGGGAATAGTTTCTCTCTATCTATTCTGTCTGTTGCCCTTAATATCCTGAAAACTTCCATCAGATCACCCCTTAACTGTCTAAATTCCAGGGAATACAACCCTAGTTTGTGTAATCTCTCCTCGTAACATAACCCTTGAAGTCCGGGTATTATTCTGGTAAACCTGAGCTGCACTCCCTCCAAGGCCAATATATCCCCCCTACAGTGTGGGGCCCAGAACAGCTCACAGTGCTCCAGGTGTGGTCTAACCAGGGCTTTGTACAACTTTAAAAAAATAATTCAGATGTGGGCATCGCTGGCAGGGCCAGGATTTATTGCCCCATCCCCAGTTGCTTTTGAGGTGGTGGTGGTGAGCCACTGTCTTGAACCGCTGCAGTCCGTGTGGTGAAGGTACTCCCACAGTGCTGCTAGGGAGGGAGTTCCAGGATTCTGACCCAGCGACGATGAAGGAACGGCCGATATATTTCCAAGTCAGGATGGTGTGTGACTTGGAGGGAAACTTGGAGGTGGTGGTGTTCCCATGAGCCTGCTGCCCTTGTCCTTCTAGGTAGTAGAGGTCACGGGTTTAGGAGGTGCTTAGCAGCATCTAATGTATTCTACATTGTATGTTCGGTATTGTTTCTTGAAGCTCTGAGCTGCTCTGGGGTTCCTGTCAGTGTCAGAACAGCTGATGTTAAAGAGCTGCAGTACCACCGCTGTCCAGTAGAGAGAGTTCTAACAACAAGTATTTACAGAGTTGGGCTTGGCATGAAGCATTAAGTTTGGCTACGGTTGAGAATTAAAAACATTCATTTCAAGCAAGGCAGGTTAAAGAAATAGCTCCATATCATAATTTTTTTGTACAAAATTCTGTTCCATCTTCTTCAAATTTACAGCGACGCTGAAAAGTGCACACAATAACTTATGTAATGTATACCAGATGATCACCCATGGCGATGCTCACAGTGAGTCAGAGAATACGCTGTTATATAACAACAAAGTGTGAAGGAAAGTGTGACACAAGAAGTGCATGTTAGGTGTCAGTTGTGGCTTAGTGGGCAGCACTCTCGCCTCATAACATCAAAAGGTTGTGGGGGTTCAAGGCCCACTCCAGAGAGCAAAGCACAAAATCCAGTGCAGTACTGAGGGAGTGCCGCACTGTCGGAGGGGCAGTGCTGAGGGAGCGGCGCACTGTCGGAGGGGCAGTGCTGAGGGAGCGGCGCACTGTCGGAGGGGCAATGCTGAGGGAGCGGCGCACTGTCGGAGGGGCAGTGCTGAGGGAGCGGCGCACTGTCGGAGGGGCAGTGCTGAGGGAGTGCCGCACTGTCGGAGGGGCAGTACTGAGGGAGCGGCGCACTGTCGGAGGGGCAGTGCTGAGGGAGAGCCGCACTGTCGGAGGGGCAGTGCTGAGGGAGCGCCGCACTGTCGGAGGGGCAGTACTGAGGGAGTGCCGCACTATTGGAGGGGCAGTACTGAGGGAGCGCCGCACTGTCGGAGGGGCAGTACTGAGGGAGCATAGAAATGTAGAACATAGAAAATAGGTGCAGGAGTAGGCCATTCGGCCCTTCGAGCCTGCACCGCCATTCAATAAGATCATGGCTTAACATGCAACTTCAGTACCCCATTCCTGCTTTCTCGCCATACCCCTTGATCCCCCGAGTAGTAAGGACTACATCTAACTCCTTTTTGAATATATTTAGTGACTTGGCCTCAACAACTTTCTGTGGTAGAGAATTCCGCAGGTTCACCACTCTCTGGGTGAAGAAGTTTCTCCTCATCTCGGTCCTAAATGGCTTACCCCTTATCCTTAGACGGTGACCTTGGTTCTGGACTTCCCCAACATTAGGAACATTCTTCCTGCATCTAACCTGTCTAAACCCGTCAGAATTTTAAACGTTTCTATGAGATCCCCTCTCATTCTTCTGAACTCCAGTGAATACAAGCCCAGTTGTATGTCAGTCCCGCCATCCCGGGAATCAGTCTGGTGAACCTTCGCTGCACTCCTTCAATAGCAAGAATGTCCTTCCTCAAGTTAGGAGACCAAAACTGTACACAATACTCCAGGTGTGGCCTCACCAAGGCCCTGTACAACTGTAGTAACACCTCCCTGCCCCTGTACTCAAATCCCCTCGCTATGAAGGCCAACATGCCATTTGCTTTCTTAACCGCCTGCTGTACCTGCATGCCAACCTTCAATGATAGATGTACCCCATGACACCGAGGTCTCGTTGCACCTCCCCTTTTCCTAATCTGTCACCATTCAGACAATAGTCTGTCTCTCTGTTTTTACCACCAAAGTGGATAACCTCACATTTACCACATTATACTTCATCTGCCATGCATTTGCCCACTCACCTAACCTATCCAAGTCGCTCTGCAGCCTCATAGCATCCTCCTCGCAGCTCACACTGCCACCCAACTTTGTGTCATCCACAAATTTGGAGATACTACATTTAATCCCCTCGTCTAAATCATTAATGTACAATGTAAACAACTGGGGCCGACGGCGCACTGTCAGAGGGGCAGTACTGAGGGAGTGCCGCACTGTCGGAGGGGCAGTACTGAGGGAGTGCCGCACTGTCGGAGGGGCAGTACTGAGGGAGCACCGCACTGTCGGAGGGGCAGTACTGAGGGAGCGGCGCACTGTCGGAGGGGCAGTACTGAGGGAGCGCCACACTGTCGGAGGGGCAGTCCTGAGGGAGCGCCGCACTGTCGGAGGGGCAGTACTGAGGGAGCGGCGCACTGTCGGAGGGGCAGTACTGAGGGAGCGGTGCACTGTCGGAGGGGCAGTACTGAGGGAGCGGCGCACTGTCGCAGGGGCAGTACTGAGGGAGCAGTGCACTGTCGGAGGGGCAGTACTGAGGGAGCGGTGCACTGTCGGAGGGGCAGTACTGAGGGAGCGGCGCACTGTCGGAGGGGCAGTACTGAGGGAGCGCCGCACTGTCGGAGGGGCCGTCTTTCGGATGAGACATCTTTCAGATGAGACTTTAAACCGAGACCCCATCTGCTCTCTCCGCTGGACGTAAAAGGTCCCATAGCACTATTTAGAAGAGCGAGGGAGTTATCCCCGGTGTCCTTTGGCCAATATTTGTCCCTCAATCAACATCACTAAAACAGATTAGAAACATAGAAATTTACAGCGCAGCAGGAGGTCATTTCGGCCCATTGTGACCGCGCCGGCCGACAAAGAGCCACACGGCCCTCAGTCAGCAGCCCTAAAGGTTACATATAAACCTGTGAACAATGGCAGAAAGGCAAAGAGCACCCAGCCCAACCAGTCCGCCTCACACAACTGCGACACCCCTTATACTGAAACATTCTACACTCCACCCCAACCGGAGCCATGTGATCTCCTGGGAGAGACAAAAACCAGATTAAAAACCCAGGCCAATTGGGGGAGAAAAAATCTTGGAACATTTCTCTCCGACCCATCCAGGTGATCGACACTAGTCCAGGAGATCACCCTGGACGTATTCGATTCCCTGCTGTACTTACCATTACATCTGCGCCGTCCAACAAAAGGTCATCCAGTCTAATCCCAATTACCAGCTCTAGGTCCGTAACCCTGCAGGTTACTGCACTTTAAGTGCCCATCCAACCATCGCTTAAAAGTGGTGAGGGTTTCTGCATCCACCACTCTTCAGGCAGCGAGTTCCAGATCCCCACAACCCTCTGCGTAAAGAAGCCCCCCCTCAAATCCCCTCAAATCCCCTCTAAACCTTCCACTAACCACCTTAAAACTATGCCCCCTCGTGATAGACCCTTCCACCAATGGAAATAGGCCTTTACTTTCCACTATGTCCAGGCCCCTCAATATTTTGTACACCTCAATGAGGTCACCTCTCAACCTCCTCTGTTCCAATGAGAACAAACCCAGCCTATCCAATCTGTCCTCATAGCTAAGATTCTCCATTCCAGGCAGCATCCTAGTAAATCTCCTCTGCACCCTCTCTAGTGCAATCACGCCTTTCTTATAATATGGTGACCAGAACTGCACGCAGTACTCCAGCTGTGGCCTAACCAAAGTATTATACAATTTAAGCATAACCTTCCTGCTCTTGTATTCTATGCCTCAGCCAATAAAAGCAAGCATTCCGTATGCCTTCTTAACCACCTGGCCTGCTACTTTCAGGGATCTGTGGTCAAGCACTCCAAGGTCCTTTTGTTCATCTACACTATTAAGTGGCCTACCGCTTAATGTGTATACACTTTCCTTAGTAGCCCTCCCAAAGTGCATCACCTCACACTTCTCTGAATTAAATTCCATTTGTCACTGCTCTGCCCACCTGACCAGTAGATTGATATCCTCCTGCAGCCCATGACGTTCCTCTTCATTATCAACCACACAGCCAATTTTAGTGTTGTCTGCAAACTTCTTAATCATACTCTCTATATTCAAATCTAAATCGTTGATATATACCACAAAAATCAAGGGACCCAGTACTGAGCCCTGCGGAACCCCACTGGAAACATCCTTCCAGTCACAAAAACATCCATCAATCATTACCCTTTGCTTCCTACCTCCAAGCCAATTTTGGATCCAACTTGCCATTTTGCCCTGGATCCCATGGGCTTTAACCTTCATGACCAGTCTACCATGTGGGACCTTATCAAAAGCCTTGCTAAAGTCCATATATACCACATCATACGCACTACTCTCATCGACCCGCTTGGTTACCTCCTCAAAAAATTCAATCAGGTTCGTCAAATACGATCTTCCCTTAACAAATCCGTGCTGACTGTCCCTAAATAATCCTTGCCTTTCCAAATGTAGATTCATCCTGTCTTTCAGGATTTTTTCCAATAATTTTCCCACCACTGAGTTTAGGCTGACAGAGCTGTAATTACTCGGTCTATCCCTTTTTCCCTTCTTAAACAAGGGTACTACATTAGCTGTCCTCCAATCCTCCGGCACCATGCCCAGATCCAAAGAGGACTGAAAAATGATGGTCATTATCACATTGCTGTTTGTGGGAGCCTTCTGTGCGCATATTGGCTGCCCTCTTTCCTACATTACAACAGTGACTGCACTTCAAAAAATACTTCATTGGTTGTAAGGCACATTGGGATGTCCTGCGGTCGTGAAAGGCGCTTTAGAAATACAAGTTTTTCTTTTAACATAGATAGCTACAGTCATTTTACAAGGTTCTGCTCCCAGTCTGCAGCCTTGCCCTTGTCAGATGTGAGTGCAGGTCACAGAATTGACGCTATAGTGTTATACCCCTCTCCCCGTCCCTTGCTCCTGTCTAGTGATGCTCTGCGCTAGGAATGGAGCTGTGCCATTATATAGACTCATTAGCCATAAAACGTAGCTTAATAGCAGCATAATTCCCTTATCAGTCCTCTGGTTAATGATTGCTTCTTACTCCTTAGCATGATTTTCTAACTTGTCATTTTAGTGAAACCATGATACATTTTAATCGAAGATATCGAGTGGCTAGGCGTGAGTAAAAGGCTGTAATTTAATATCACAAGTTGTCTACAACCAATCGTTAAGTGTACTCATTGTTTATGACACTATTTAAACACTGAAGTTAAATGACACCATAAAATTCGGTGGATTCTGGGGCGGTCCCAGCAGATTGGAAAACCGCAAATGAAATGCCCCTATTTAAAAAAGGAAACAGACAAAAAGCAGGAAACTATAGACCAGTTCGCCTAACATCTGTCGCTGGGTAAATGCTGGAGTCCATTATTAAGGAAGCAGTAGCAGGACATTTGGAAAAGCATAATTCAACCAAGCAGAGTCAACATGGTTTTATGAACAGGAAATCATGTTTGACAAATTTGCTGGAGTTCTTTGAGGATGTAACGAGCAGGGTGGATAAAGGGGGAACCAGTGGATGTGGTGTATTTGGATTTCCAGAAGGCATTCGATAAGGTGCCACATAAAAGGTTACTGCACAAGATAAAAGCTCACGGGGTTGGGGGTAATATATTAGCATGGATAGAGGATTGGTTAACTAACAGAAAACAGAGAGTCGGGATAAATGGGTCAATTTCCGGTTGGCAAACAGTGACTAGTGAGGTACCGCAGGGATCGGTGCTAGGTCCTCAACTATTTACAATCTATATTAATGATTGGATGAAGGGACCGAGTGTAATGTAGCCAAGTTTGCTGATGATACAAAGATGGGTGGGAAAGCAAATTGTGAGGAGGACACAAAAAATCTGCAAAGGGATATAAACAGGCTAAGTGAGTGGGCAAACATTTGGCAGATGGAGTATAATGTGGGAAAATGTGAGGTTATCCACTTTGGCAGAAATAATAGAAAAGCAAATTATAATTTAAATGGAGAAAAATTGCAAAGTGCAGCAGTACAGAGGGACCTGGGGGTCCTTGTGCATGAAACACAAAAAGTTAGTATGCAGGTACAGCAAGTGATCAGGAAGGCAAATGGGATGTTGGCCTTTATTGCAAGCGGATAGAGTATAAAAGCAGAGAAGTCCTGTTACAACTGTACAGGATATTGGTGAGGCCACACCTGGAGTACTGCGTACAGTTTTGGTCTCTGTATTTAAGGAAGGATATACTTGCATTGGAGGCTGTTCAGAGAAGGTTCACTAGGTTGATTCTGGAGATGAGGGGGTTAACTTATGAAGGTAGGTTGGGCCTATACACATTGGAGTTCAGAAGAATGAGGTGATCTTATTGAAACATATAAGATAATGAGGGGGCTCGACAAGGTGGATGCAGAGAGGATATTTCTACTCATAGGGGAAACTAAAACTAGGGGGCAGAGTTTCAGAATAAGGGGTCGCATATTTAAAACTGAGATGAGGAGGAATTTCTTCTCCGAGGGTTGTAAATCTGTGGAATTCTCTGCTCCAGAGAGCTGTAGAGGCTGGGTCATTGAATATATTTAAGGCGGAGATAGACAGATTTTTGAGCGATAAGGGAGTCAAGGGAAGTGGAGCGGGTGGGGAAGTGGAGCTGAGTCCATGATCAGATCAGCCGTGATCTTATTGAATGGCGGAGCAGGCTTGAGGGGCCAAATGGCCGCCTCCTGCTCCTATTTCTTATGTTCTTAACTATTCTTCAGTCTCACAGACAGAAGGTGGGCTGAGTTGAAGGGTGAGGACAGTGCAGGGCGTTGATGGATGTGGGGCAAGTTGGCAATATTGAGGTGTTCAAGAGGCAAATGGATTTGTGCAAAGATTAAATTCATGTCTAATAGGGAGATTCGTATATTGTGGCAATAAGTAATCAACACTGGGATCACCTGTAAGGGACACACGCCATAAAATGATCTTGTATTTCTTTCCAAGGGGGCCAGTGTTCTCCTTATAGTTTTTTGACCTGAGTTTGTTTGGTAAGTGCGTTGAAAGGCTGGAATTAGAACAAGGTCTACAGACCCATGATTTCCTCTCCAGTGCTCCACACAAGCACCACTTGTTACTGGGAGTGATCGGTCTGTGAAATCAGCCCTTGAGTGCACAGCAATCTGACTTTGTGGCCTTAAAAGGAAATGTCAGAATAATCCATCCCACATTTCATGGTGTAACACTCCTCCCCTCGACTTAGTGTGAGCACAATTATTACCAACGAATCTCACCTGCTGGAATAGGCTTCAATTGACGCTGATTATTAACCTCTTTCAGCAATTTTGATGGTCGCCCACGGCGCCTAGGTATCCGTGGCAACGGGCTTTCATTCTGAGGAGGACTGCCAGACTGATGAGATTTGACCTTTCCTATGGCCGCAGTGGGGCCAGCCCGGAGAGATGCTGCGATTGAGGTCCCATAGGTAGCAGCGGCATTCAGTGAGCCCACCGATTGCGCAGCAAACGGAATGTCCATAAATGGCATAAACTGTAAGAAAAAGGAGGAGAATGAAGAGAAGTTATGCTAAACCTGTATCGAACCTTGATCAGACCACACTTGGAGCACTGCGTGCAGTTCTGGTCGCCATATTATAAAAAGGCTATAGAGGCACTGGAGAGGGTGCAGAGAGGATTTACAAGGACTATACCAGAAATGCGATGTGTATATAGGATGTGGAAAGGATGAACAGGCTGGGTATCTTTTCTCTTGAAAACAGAAGGCTGAGGGGTGACCTCATAGAGGTCTTTAAAATTATGAAAGGTTTTGATAGAATGGATAGAGAGAGAACGTTTCCACTTAAGAACATAAGAAATAGGAGTAGGCCATTTGGCCCCTCGAGCCTGCTCCGCCACTCAATAAGATCACGGCTGATCTGATCATGGACTCAGCTCCATTTCCCTGCCCACTCCCCATAACCCTTTACTCTCTTAGTGTTCAAAAACTTGTGGGGAAGAGCATAACTAGAAGCCATCAATACAAGATAGTCACCAAGAAACCCAATAATTCAGAAGAAACTTCTTTACCCAAGAAATGGTGAGCGGTTTTTGAATAGAACATGCACGGAAATTTGAATGGGCTGCCCAACCAATTAAAGGGATCGTTCATGAAAAAAACGAATCACAGCGGGCATTGGTGTGGGTATGTGTGGCTGTTAGGGGAAGGACAGGATCAGCCAAGACTGCATTGCTGCCCATGGTGTTCTAGCTTGCTGACACACACTGCCTGAGGAACGGGAGCTTGGGTGAATTATTGGAGAACAGCCAGTGCCTTTGCAACCACGTTCCATAGGGAACCAGCCTTCAGGAGACCAGGAGGTAACACAATCAGAAAACAAAAGCCAACCATCAGTCAAGGAGACGGATGTCATTACTGGGAAATGGAAACTTTCCAATTCCTTTATCCCAGTGCCAGCATGAAGCAGTCCCAGGTCAGGTGGACTATGCTTTTGTTGCTAAGTTCCTGCTCCATGGTTCATAGGTTCCTCAAGTGGCAATTCTTCATTTGGGGCCTTACACAGTGCGGGGTTGGCAGACAACTCGAGGGTCGACAGGTTCGTAGCCATCAACAGAGAGACAGAAATCCGAGGTCATGAACATTAATTAATTAACCACATTACAGGAAGGATGTGATCACACTGGCGAGGGTACAAAGGAGATTTACAAGAATGTTGCCTAGACTGGAGAATTTTGGCTATGAGGAAAGATTGGAGATGCTGGATCTATTTTCTTTGGAACAGAGGAGGCTGAGGGGAGACCTGATTGAGGTGTATAAAATTATGAGGGGACTAGATAGAGTGGATAGGAAGGATCCATTTCCCTTAGCAGAGGGGTCAACAACCAGGGGACATAGATTGAAAGTAATTGGGGGGAGGTTTAGAGGGGAGTTGAGGGGGAAATGTCTTCACCCAGAGGGTGGTGGGGGTCTGGGGCGGAACTCACTGCCTGAAAGGGTGGTAGAGACAGAAACCCTCACCACATTTAAAAAGTACTTGGATGTGCACCTGAAGTGCCGTAACCTGCAGGGCTACGGACCGAGAGCTGGAAAGTGGGATTAGGCTGGGTAGCCCTTTGTCGGCCGGCACAGACATGGTGGGCCGAAATGGCCTCCTTCCGTGCTGCAAATTTCTCTGATTCCACGATCACCTGACATCACACACACTTTCCAGCATGGGTTTGCTGGACAGCGACCAGGAGCTGGAACTGGGGCTGGTTTTACATTCTCACCCAAGAGGGCTGAGACCAACCAACAGCTCCCATCCTGGCTGAGACCAACTAACTCAGCATAGGCCAAGGATCGAATTTGGACCTGGTGTTGCTCAGGTATTCACTGCTTTAACCAGCTGGACCATCAGGATAGGCACCAGGCAGTCTTACTTGCATAACAAAATTCCCTATGGCAACAGTTGTTACCCATACGCCTTAGTGGTTGTGCAACTTCCCTATATTCCTGACCATGCACTGACCTATTTAGACTTCAGCACTACTATTAATATTTTCTCATAAAATCCCAGATTTGACAGCCTTGAAACGCTGCACTGTGCACTGCGCATGTGATCATTTCTAATAGAAGTAACTTTTTTGTTTTTTTTCGTTCTAATTAAGGTAAAAGGTGTCAGTGTTGGGGATATGGAACACTATCCATTTTTTGTCCTCAGTGTCACTCTACATCAATCACGTCCAGGTTAGGTTTGTACGTCACAGTTACGTACAGAGTAAAGCTCCCTGTACTTCGTTCCAACAATGCGCTAAGTGTCAGGCGTGGCTTAGTGGGTAGCACTCTCGCCTCTGAGTCAGAAGGTTGTGGGTTCAAGTCCAGAAATCTAGCACAGAAATCTAGGCTGATCTGTCCCAGTGCCAGTACTGAGGGAGTGCTGCACTGTCGGAGGGGCAGTACTGAGGGAGTGCTGCACTGAGGGAGTGCTGCACTGTCAGAGGGGCAGTACTGAGGGAGTGCTGCACTGAGGGAGTGCTGCACTGTCGGAGGGGCAGTACTGAGGGAGTGCTGCACTGTCGGAGGGGCAGTACTGAGGGAGTGCTGCACTGTCAGAGGGGCAGTACTGAGGGAGTGCTGCACTGTCGGAGGGACAGTACTGAGGGAGTGCTGCACTGTCGGAGGGGCAGTACTGAGGGAGTGCTGCACTGTCGGAGGGGCAGTACTGAGGGAGCGCCGCACTGTCGGAGGGGCAGTACTGAGGGAGTGCTGCACAGTTGGAGGTGCTGTCTTTCAGATGAGACATTAAACCGAGGCCCCACCTGCTCTCTCAGGTGGACGTAAAAGATCCCATGGCACTATTTCGAAGAAGAGCAGGGGAGTTCTCCCCGGTGTCCTGGGGCCAATATTTATCCCTCAACCAACATCAGTAAAACAGATTATCTGGTCATTATCACATTGCTGTTTGTGGGAGCTTGCTCTGCGCAAATTGGCTGCCGCATTTCCTACATTACAGCAGTAACTACACTTCAAAAGTACCTCATTGGCTGTAAAGCACTTTGGGACGTCCGGTGGTCATGAAAGGCGCTAGAGAAATGCAAGTCTTTTTATTCATTTCAATCCTGCCAGTGCACCATGGAGATTTTCCAGTTCCTGCCATCATTATGGCTTTTCCAAGTGGGATTGGTCACCAAGTGATATTTGTGCTGAAGTTTGGGTGATTCTGTAAAGCCCACTAGGAACTGCATTGAGACAGCCCAAATTCAGTTCATCTGGCACTCTGGCAGCCATCAGTCTCTGTGTGGCTTTCAATTCAAGACCCAGAGGCGAAAGGGTGTCTCTGGAGTAGTCAATATGATGAAGTGCATAGTTTAAACATCCCAATTTAACTTTATATTCTTCATCTCCCCCCCCCCCCAAGAAAACAAATCACATACCTGTGACGTCGCAAAAG
This sequence comes from Pristiophorus japonicus, assembly GCF_044704955.1. NCBI lineage: Eukaryota > Metazoa > Chordata > Chondrichthyes > Pristiophoridae > Pristiophorus > Pristiophorus japonicus. Next base: position 36,703,143 of record NC_092010.1, read on the forward strand.
CAGCCGAGGGAGGCAGCTTTAGCGGACTGCGGCTGAGTTGATTCGGATCGGAATCCAGTCTCTGGTATTGATTCAGCAATGTCTGTTGTGAGGAAAATGGCAGCTGGGTAAGCGAAGAGGAATCACAGGGCATTCTGGGTAGAAGGCTGAACCACTGTCCGTGTTTCTCGGCACAGTCCTTGACCTTTTGCTCCGAGTTGGGGACACTGAGGTCAAACAGCTTGCGATTACTGGCCAGCAGCATCTCTGGGGAGATGGCACTCGGGCTGTCTTTGCTGGTGCTGCACTGAGGCGTAGGGAGCGGGAGGTTTGGCACCGAGTTCTGCAGGAGGCTCAACCACGCTAAAAAAACAGCCGATTGGTCAACGTTATGATGTGTCTGATTGGTGGAATGTGCGTCTTGTGCAGTGCCACTGCAATGTTTGGCATTGGCAGCAGCGCAGTGCCGCTTTGGGTTCTCTGGGTTGACCAGTTCTGCCTCACACTTCCTGCGCCGGCTATCCTTTGGCCTGCCCGGGGTGTTCGGTACGTCCCTTGGCTCCACTTTAACTGGGGTCGTCTCAATGGGCTTGAGCTGGTTCTTTTCTGCATCCAACTCTTCAGTACCTGGGGAGAGGAATATCAAGATTGAAGTACAACATTTCCTCATCAAAAATATGTTGTCCAGATCAGCATGCTGAGAGGTGACTATTCTCTACTCTACTCAATATGCCCAATAAATGTAGAGTTTCAAAACCCTAAACCTCTGCCCTCCCAAGGCTGCCGTTTCTTTCTGTTCCTCTCGAGTAGATTGGGCCTATACTCTCTGGAGTTTAGAAGAATGAGAGGTGATCTCATTGAAACATACAAGATTCTGAGGGGGATTGACAGGGTAGATGCAGGGAGGGTGTTTCCCCCGGGCTGGAGAGTCTAGAACCAGGGGTCACAGTCTCAGGATAAGGGGTCGGCCATTTAGGACTGAGTGAGGAGGAATTTCTTCACTCAGAGGGTGGTGAATCTTTGGAATTCTCTGCCCCAGAGAGCTGTGGATGCTCAGTCCCTGAGTATATTCAAGACTGAGATAGATAGATTTTTGGACTCTAAGGGAATCCAGGGGATCAGCCATGAACTTAGTGAATGGCGGAGCAGACTCAAGGGGCCGTATGGCTGACTCCTGCTCCGAATTCTCATGTTCAATCGCCTTCCCTCCTCTCCTAAAAGCAGTGACTCATGCTGGGGCACATGTCCATGGCCAGAGTTCTTGGAAAATACGTGGGTGTGTGTGGAGATTGGTTATGGTCAGGATCGGGCTCACTCTGATGCCTCCCACAGTCGAGTATTCTGCCAACGCTCACTGTCTCTAGATCCATATCTGGTGAACTGGCCGTGGGGTGAGGTGCTGGAGGTCTGCTAGGACATGTGGACCCGTACCTCAGGCTGGGGGGGGGGGTGGGGAAAGAGAGGAAAATTGGCGGGAAAATAGGGCTGGTGAAATTATGGATTTTGGTGGGAAAACGCCCTAAAACAGAAACCGTATGCATTGTGGGTTTGCACGCACTTGACCATTTACCACAGAACAGTTGACATTGTTAGTCTTACCTAGTGATCCCTCTGAGCCTTCCACAAACACACCGCTAAGGTGTGGGAAAACCCAGTAGCGACGCCTGAATCGGTCCTGCCCCAATAACAAGGCACGTAGTGTCTGGGAGACTTGAAGCAGCTTTCGTGCAAAAAAACTTTGTCGCTATGGAAACAAGAAGTCGAGAAATTGGTTACCAAACAGCAAAGTCGTACATTGCTAATGCGCTCTTGTGTAATGGAAACATCGCAGAGCACTTTACAGGGAGGAGAAGGTGGACAACAGGCAAAATAGATCAAATTCAGTGTGTGTGGTTGATAACACTGCTGAAGAGAAGGGTTTTTCGGAGGCTCTTGATAATGGCTCATGGAATTTCAGGGAATGCAGTCACATGGATTGAGAGATGGTCAGAGGGCAGAAAGCAAAGGGAAGTGTCTCAGACTGGAAAGATGTGGCGAGTGGCAGGGCTTTGTATTGGGCCTGCTGTACTTGTAGTCATTTACTGTAGACACAATTGATCTGGATTGAAAACTAAGGGAACAATATAAAAATTTGCTAATGATACTAAATTGGGGGATTTGGCATGTTGCAACTGTAATGTATTTGCTTCATGGGTTCTTTGCTTAAGAATTCAGAGCAACACATTGCTATTAAGAACTAGTTGGTTTATTAACAAAGCTTTAACAATCACACTGCACATTACCAGTTCATCCACCAGGCTCATAACTGCATACCTCATCGTGGATGACCTAGACCCAACTGGCTGGGGTTTTATTGAGTCTCGTGTACATCATGTGACTGGCTAAGCCACTCACAGTGCAACAGCTCTACAACTATTTTGGTAGAACCTTAAACAAGTGCCCCCTTTTGGCACTAGAACCCACAAATTAACAATTTTAAACTGTAACGAAAAACCTTTAATCAAATTAAAATTTGGTTGCCGGGGGTGATGATGCACTCCAGTCCCTCCGGCGCCCACCTCTCGCGGAAGGCCGCGAGCGTACCGGTGGACACCGCGTGCTCCATCTCCAGGGACACCCTGGCTCGGATGTAACCGCAACAGCTCAACAAACCTGTGAGAATACTCACAGGGGCATACATTACAGTGACCATGATTATTAAAGCTTTTAGAGGACATGGATAGATTAGTAAGATGGAGTATATGGAGTAATCCATCTTGGAAGTAAGAATAGGGAAAGGAAGTCTATCTCAAATGATAAAGAGGAACAGAGATACACAGGTTAAAACATTACAGCACAAGTAGATAAGGACACAAAAAAGAAAAACACTCTCCTTGGATTTGTAATTAGAGGTGTGGAATACAAAAGCAAAGAGATGATGTTGACCTTGTACAAGACCTCAGTCAGACTGCTGTTGTAGTTTTGGACACCCCGTTATAGGAAGGATATCAAAGCAACGGAGAAGGTGCAGTGTAGATTCACTAAGATATTACCAATGGTGACGGATACAGAGATTAAGAGAGATTTGAGAAGTTAGGGCTTTTTTAAAAACTGGAGTGTTGAGAGGTAACCTAATCGAGGTCTTTAAGATTATGGTGGATTACAAGAAGGTAAACACTGATAGCATGTTCCACTGGCTGGGTGATTAGGATGTGGAATTCTCTGCCACAAACCATTGTTGAAGCCGAGTCTATAAATTATTTTAAAAGGGAATGGGATAGCTGCTTGAAGAGGAGGAATATTAAAGGGTAAGGGAGGGTGGGATTAGACTAGGTGACTCATATGAAGACAAACACAGACAGATTTAAAGGGCCTAATGGCCTGTTTCTGGGCTGGACCATTCTATGACTCCACCATCACTCACCTTACTGAGCTTCTCAATCTGCCGATTTAGTTCAGCCACACTGGCAGAAGGGTGATCATCGGCCTAAGAAGGGCACAGCGTACATTAACAGCAGGAACCAATACCCACACCATACTCATTGCTTTTACAATCGATTATTTTGCTAAAGGTTTTTATTCTTAATCTTCTAACCTCTTCTTTCTCTGGACCATGTGCAAACTATGACCAAGAGGCCAAGCAGGCAGCCTACTGTCCAATCTCTATCTACACTACTCATGAACTGACCATGAAAAAGTGGCCAGAAATTCGGAGTAAATTTAGAATTTCATTATCGCAGGATAGAAGGATGTCTGCTGTGTGCAATGGGCAAATATTACATTGGTGCATTTGGAGGCGTTCTTATCAGGTTAGGCTCGAGACATATTGTTAGGACAGTGTAGAGGGAGCTTTACTCTGTATCGAACCCCGTGCTGTACCTGCCCTGGGAATGTTTGATGGGACAGTGTAGAGGGAGATTTACTCTGTATCTAACCCCGTGCTGTAACTGCCCTGGGAGTGTTTGATGGTGACAGTGTAGAGGGAGCTTGACTCTGTATCTAACCCTGTGCTGTACCTGCCCTGGGAGTGTTTGATGGGACAGTGTAGAGGGAGCTTTACTCTGTATCTAACCCCCTGTACCTGCCCTGGGAGTGTTTGATGGGGACAGTGTAGAGGGAGCTTTACTCTGTATCTAACCCATGCTGTACCTGTCCTGGGAGTGTTTGATGGGACAGTGTGGAGGGAGCTTTACTCTGTATCTAACCCCCTGTACCTACCCTGGGAGTGTTTGATGGGGACAGTGTAGAGGGAGCTTTACTTTGTATCTAACCCCGTGCTGTAACTGCCCTGGGAGTGTTTGATGGGACAGTGTAGAGGGAGCTTTACTTTGTATCTAACCCCGTGCTGTACCTGCCCTGGGAGTGTTTGATGGGACAGTGTAGAGGGAGCTTTACTTTGTATCTAACCCCCTGTACCTGCCCTGGGAGTGTTTGATGGGACAGTGTAGAGGGAGCTTGACTCTGTATCTAACCCGTGCTGTACCTGCTCTGGGAGTGTTTGATGGGACAGTGTAGAGGGAGCTTTACTTTGTATCTAACCCCGTGCTGTACCTGTCCTGGGAGTGTTTGATGGGACAGTGTAGACGGAGCTTTACTCTGTATCTAACCCCCTGTACCTGCCCTGGGAGTGTTTGATGGGACAGTGTAGACGGAGCTTTACTCTGTATCTAACCCCCTGTACCTGCCCTGGGAGTGTTTGATGGGACAGTGTAGAGGGAGCTTGACTCTGTATCTAACCCGTGCTGTACCTGCCCTGGGAGTGCTTCGATTTAATCGCTCCACCATTGGTGGCCGTGCCTTCAGCTGCCGAGTCCTTAAGCTCTGGAATTCCCTCCGTAAACCTCTCCGCCTCTCTAGCCTCCTTTAAGACGCTCCTTAAAACCTCTCTCTTTTGGTCATCTGCCCTAATATCTCCTTATATGATTCAGTGTCACATTTTGTTTGGTAACGCTCCTGTGAAGCACCTCAAGTCATTTTGCTACATTAAAGGCACTATATAAATGCAAGTTACTGTTGTTGTTGATGCCGACACTGGGTGCCCACAATGTTCCATTCCCAGCCCGAACATCCCTTACCTTGCTGAGCGCAAAATGCACATTTATTTTTAAACATTATCTGGTCATTATCGCATTGCTGTTTGTGGGAGCTTGCTGTGCACAAATTGGCTGCTGTGTTTCCCACATTACAACAGTGACTGCACTTCAAAAGTACTTCATTGGCTGTAAAGCGCTGTGGGACGTCCGGTGGTCGTGAAAGGCGCTATATAAATGCAAGTCTTTCTTTCTTGTATTTATTTTTTCCCCTTTGTCTAACTTCCTGTATGTGTCATGTACGTTCCCTACCTGATCCAGCGAATAAAGGAGCTCTTCCTCAAGTGGCCCTGTGTAATTGGTGCGATGAGGTTTTGAAAAAGTGAAGTGAAGCCACGCTCCCGACCCCTAAAGTCATCATTCTCTGCACATCACTCTGGCAGATATTTGATGCTCATGTGTAACAGGCGTGATCCATGACACGTGCCACTCCATCACACAGTCCATTTAGATTTGATTAAGATTGAAATTTAATTAAAGGAAATTACTTAAGCAAATCTAAATGTTAAAATGAAGCCCACATTTGATGTTTGGTCGGCGGAATTGTCGTCTGATATTGTATTACCATAGCTACTGAGTTTCTAGCCCTCATTGCCACCAGTGTTCTCCAGTGCACGCTTAATCCGTTTGGTGCAAAAACCGACATTAACATGACTTTTAATTAACAACGTTTGAGAGAGGCTGAGACACCAATGGACTGTGTGATGGAGTGGCACGTGTCATGGATCACGCCTGTTACACATGAGCATCAAATATCTGCCAGAGTGATGTGCAGAGAATGATGACTTTAGGGGTCGGGAGCGCACCAATTACACAGGGCCACTTGAGGAAGAGCTCCTTTATTCGCTGGATCAGGTAGGGAACGTACATGACACATACAGGAAGTTAGACAAAGGGGAAAAAATAAATATAAGAAAGAAAGACTTGCATTTATATAGCGCCTTTCACAATCGCCGGGCGCTTTACAGCCAATGAAGTACTTTTGAAGTGTAGTCACTGTTGTAATGTAGGAATCGAGGCAACCAACTTGCGCACAAGCAAGCTCCCACAAACAGCAATGTGATAATGACCAGATAATCTGTTTTAGTGATGTTGATTGAGGGATAAATATTGGCCCCAGGACACCAGGGATAACTCCCCTGCTCTTCTTCGAAATAGTGCAACGGGATCTTTTACACCCACCTGAGAGAGCAGACGGGGCCTCGGTTTAATGTCTCATTTGAAAGACTGCCCCTCCGACAGTGCGGCGCTCCCTCAGCACTGCACTGGAGTGTCGGCCTAGATTTATGTGCTCAAGTGTCTGGAGTGGGGCTTGAACCCACAACCTCTGACTCCGAGGTGAGTGCTACCCACTGAGCCACAGCTGACCCTGGTGGTTAAAAGAACTAGCCTGAAGCATCGCTTACCTTATTAATCCCTTCAGTCCTTCTTTCTGATGATTTCTCTTTAGTTTCCTCCTTCGCACTCTCCTCGTCCCCGTTGCCCGGGTCAGCGCTGTTGTGGTCTTCTTCGGCACCGAGTCCTTGTTTCCTTCTCCTGCCCTCCACAATGCCATCAGGCTCTCGGATTCCTTTCTTCTTTGCCAGAGCTCTCTTTAACCTACCAATCACCAGCAGAAAGAAACCAAAAGAAAAAAAAAGCCGTTCACACTCGGTTTGTGTCCCCTTAAAGATACGCAGATAATGGCAGCCCAGAGCTGGGAGATTCTCCTCAATAACACGTCCTGCAGCTTGGCTTTTCACTTGTAGCGAGGCTCAGGAACAAATCAACTTGCTGCATGTAAATGACTCCAAATAAATCCCCACACGTCGCTTTCTCCATTCCGCATCCTGCAATCTTGGGTCGCAGCGAGGAATCGCATAAAAACCTTAAATGTTAGGGACAAATAGTCCACATCTGGGGGACTTGTGCATGAACCACAAAAGGTTAGCATGCAGGTACAGCAAGTGATCAGAAAGGCCGATGGTATCTTGGCCTTTATTGCAAAGGGGATGGAGTATAAAAGCAGGGACAGTTATACAGGGTATTGGTGAGGCCACACCTGGAGTACTGCGTGCAGTTTTGGTTTCCATATTTACGAAAGGATATACTTGCTTTGGAGGTAGTTCAGAGAAGGTTCACTAGGTTGATCTGGGGATGACCGAGATGAGGAGAAACTTCTTCACTCAGAGAATTGTGAACCTGTGGAATTCTCTACCACAAATAGTTGTTGAGGCCAGTTTGTTAGATATATTCAAAAGGGAGTTAGATCTGGCCCTTAAAGGGATCAAGGGGTATGGAGAGAAAGCAGGAATGGGGTACTAAAGTTGCATGATCAGCCATGATCATATTGAATGGTGGTGCAGGCTCAAAGGGCCAAATGGCCTACTCCTGCACCTATTTTCTATGTTTTTATGAGGGGGTTGACTTACGAGGATAGGTTGAGTAGGTTGGGCCTCTACTCATTGGAGTTCAGAAGAATGAGAGGTGATCTTATCGAAATGTATAAGATTATGAGGGGGCTGGACAAGGTGGATGCTCCTGTTCCTATTTCTTATGTTCTTATGCACAGAGGTTATTAGACTGCGGAGGGCATCACAGCCAAGCCCAATCTTTGCTCACCTGATGTCAACGCATACTGAAATAATGATAAACACTGGCTGGTTTCTGCGCCCTGACCCAGAGGCTGCGGAGGCCGATTGTATACGCCCACTCCCGCCACGATTAGGTAAGTCAGGACGGACCTGGGATTGAACCAGGAACCTTTTGGTGCACTTGGGCTCAGTAATGCAGCGGGCAGTGCTCGAGCCACTGAGCCAACAGGAGCGCCGCGATTCTGATTTACAGTTTGAGGACATCATGAGAAATACTGGATTGGAAGGATTACTGAGCCTATGAAAGGGTTACATAAGAAATAGGAGCAGGAGTAGGCCATTTGGCCCCTCGAGCCTGCTCCGCCATTCAATAAGATCACGGCTGATCTGATCGTGGCCTCAACTCCACTTCCCCGCCCGCTCCCCATATCCCTTGACTTCCTTATCGTTCAAAAATCTGTCTATCTCTGCCTTAAATATATTGAATGTCCCAGCTTCCACAGCTCCCTGGGGCAGAGAATTTCAGAGATTTACAACCCTCAGAGAAGAAATTCCTCCTCATCTCAGTTTTAAATGGGCTTATTCTGAAACTATGCCCCCTTGCGTTGAATTAACAGCTAGTCCTGCTTGGTTAATGTGTACGTACTAAAGTTAGTTCAGATCCCGCCCACAGTGAGCTTTTAATAATACTCTGAAGGCAACACTTGATGATGTCAGCATTCACAGCTTGAAAAAACAAAAAAAAATGGTTGGAATGAACAATGCCAGGCATATCCACAATTCACCACTCTGCTAAGTTGCCAATCTTAGTTGTGGCATTCTGGGAGTGGTACTGAGTGCTAGAATGGTTCCCACACCAAGGGGTTAAAAAAAAAATCAGAGGAACAGTTGTCACTACCTCACTCTCGCACGTCCATCTGACTAGCTCAGACACCAGGGTGTGCATCACTCGTTTACCTGCCGTTAATGCCACAGTTGCTGTATTGCCTGGGGCAAACAAGAAACAAGGATGTAGGAGATTAACATACTTGGCCTCTGGGGGGAGTCCCTGAGGTCCAGACTCGCTCTTTAAACGAAACCTTCTTTTGCTTCAAGTAGACAGGAAGTGGAATGCCTTACCTCCTAAGTTTGCCTTCCACAATCCACTTGTTCTTCCGAATGTTGGCTCGATGGTCTATGTTTTTATCGATTTCCCTGCACAGAGTTAAAACAAATCGAGAGACATGCTTTAATATCAGAGCTTTCTTCACAGGAAGGTTTTAGATATCGTCTTTGAATCTTTTGTCTTGGTTATTTGCTTTCTTTGAGGTTCTCCATTCCCATTGGTTGGTGCGGAGGGCAAGATGACTTGGTGCAAGGCCTCTGCCAAGGCTGCCCCCCAAAACAACGACGAGGAGTGTGGCCCAGGCTGACTTGTCCTCCAACTTGCGCCTATCCCAACTCACGTTGGAGAAGGATATGGGTCCACGCCAATGTTCCCTCCAATTTTTATTTTTGGTGTGCGGTCCCTTTAACTGGCTGCGCAGCCCATTCAGGTTTTCGGGCCTGTGCGGTTTTCTTCTATATCGAAGCCGGTGAGCGGCCTGGGCAGGACCTCCAGACCGCTGAGCAGTTGTGCAGCTTAGCAGGAACTTTGGTTCACGCCTCAATTTTCCACTCCGATTAGTTGCCAATCTCAACCACATTGGCACCAACTCGGAGACAGAGTAGAAAATCAAATGAGTCACCCCGAGCCTGGCTTTAGACGCACAAGAAGAAAGATTCACAGCTCCAGGAGAGACACACCCACAGCTATGGCAACTCCTGCCAGAGCCAGAGAGAAAGCCACTGAGATCAGCCAACACAGCATAGGCCAAGTGTTAACTACATTCGATGGCGGTCTCTTCTGTAAGTTAAGCATGTTGCATGTTTTCTCTCTTACCTGATTACCACGCTGCTCCCCAGCAGCTCATTGACGAGGAAGGCCAACACCGCTGCCTTTCTCTCGCAACAATGTGCCTGGAATGATTTGCTCTTCAGACCTTCGCACAACTCGGTTTCAGCACCATAAGCCTCCAGGAAAATCCGCAGCACTTCCGACACATTCTCCCTGTTAATTCCAATGTCACAGATTCGCTCCCCGAGAAACGTTACTGACTGGAAAAGTGAAGGATTTTAATTGGTTATCTTTTGCTCAGGATTGTAGAGGTATGGCAACACACAACACGTGTAGGGAACAAGTGTGCAGGCGACTCGGCACGTGCGGGCGACACGTGTGCGGCAACACAACACATGTAGGTAACACGTGCGGCAACATACAACATGTGTATGTAACATGTCAGTTAACACGTGTGCTGTTGATATAAATGTGTAGGTAATGCAACGCATGTAGGTAACACATGTAGGTAACAGTGTGCAGGCGACACACAGCACGTGTAGATAACACACAACACGTGTAGGTAACGTGTGCAGGCGACATACATGTGTAGGTAACATAACACGTCGGTAATGTGTGCTGTTGACATACAACGTGTGTAGGTAACATGTGTAGGTAACATGCGTATGCAGACAACATGTAACATACAAGGCTTTCTCTAGTTAAATAAACAGCACAGTGGTATAACAAGATTCTACTGTAAAGCGATTGCACAGAGGATAACACATAGGGTGAAAGGTATAACACGTGGAATAACACCGTTTGAAGATTGCTATGCACAGGGTAACACACAGGCTGGTATGTTATATTGGATCATACACAGGCTGCAGTATTTTATATACACAAAGCCCAGAGACAGAGACATATATATATGCTGTATTTTACATAGTCAGGACGCCCCAAGGCGCCACACAGCCAATGGATTGGTTACTTTTGAAATATAGGGAGGGGATTGGACTCTGATTTGAAAATTCCCAAACAGAGGGAATAATCTATTCACCTATCAAAACTCTTCATAACTTTAAAACCCTAGGTCTTCATTTTTTTCATCCACCCCCTTTCCATGGAGTGTATAGACCCCATCCAAAATGTGTTACATCACACTTCTCCACATAACACTGCATCTGCTAACTGTTCGCTCATCTCTATGTCCTCCTGAAGTCTTTTATAGTCTTTCTCCCTGTTTGCCAAAACCCCTACCTTTGTATTGTCAGAAAATGTCAATAGCATACTCCCTAGGCCCAGTCCAAACACTGTATATTGAGCACACAAGTGGGCCCGGCTCCGACTCCTGGGGTACACCAGTCCCAAGCTATACCCATTAACCCTAATCCTGGTTTTCCTGCCCGGCGACCAACTTTCTTTCTGAGCTGCTCCATTTCCCCATGCTTGGTTTGAGTGGAGAATTTAGAACACATTTGTCATCACTGGTTCAGGCTCCGTACCTGATATTTATGAGGCAATCCTGGATCGACCACTGCAATGTGGAGTAATCTAATCAGCAGGTCCTGGATCTCGCCCATATTGTCGCCAACGTTCAGCAGGCCTTCCTGTAGTGTGTTCAAGGTGGGCACATCCTTGCTGGTATCGAAACCTAGCACCTTGCCATAGTTGTGCAAAAACTCAATGACTGTGAGACAGTCAGAAAAGGCACGGCCGGAAAGCACCAGGCCTGGAATGGGGACAAACTCTGGTAACGGCTGGAAGAAAAAAATGGCACGAATATCTATTAATATAGCGGAGTTCCACCCACCTAGTTATTATAGCGTCTGCATCACTACATTGTTAGTTGCTTGGTGCAACCTGCTGCAATATACAAAGCAAAGTTAAACAGCTACCTCACCAGGGGGGTGGTCATGTGATGAAACCTCCAGGAATACATCTAACTAGAGTTGGCAACTACCTCTGGTACCTCACTCAAGTAGCCATTCTCCTTATTTAGGCCTCAATAGTGAGTGTAATATATGTACCTGTGAGCATGCTCACAGCTTTGTAGAGCTGTTGTCCCCTGGCAACCAAAGTTTAATTTGTTTAATGTGTCGGTTTTAGTGCCCCCCTTTAATCAGGGGGCACTTGATTTACAGATCAACTTAAAATTGTTGTAGAGCTGTTGTGGGAGTGGCTTAGCCACTTGAGAGCTTTGAGCCTGGTGGAAGGAGGTGTCGCAACTGCTGCCTGCCTGCAACCCGAGTCTCCAGGAGAAGAGAAAGAGGTCTGCTGGATTAACACCTTGGGGGAGAGGAGGAGAGCAAGAGCTGCTAGCATCACTGCTGCCACAGAGTTGGAGAGAGGGGAGAAAAAAAGCTGTAGAGCTGTTGTTACAAAAATAGTGTAGAGCTGTTGCATTGTGAGTGGCTAAGCCAGTCACGTGATGTTCACAAGACTCAATAAAACCCCAGTCAGTTGGGTCTAGGTCATCCACGATGAGGTATGCAGTTGTGAGCCTAGTGGATGAACTGGTAATGTGCAGTGTAATTGTTAAACCTTTGCTATTAAAAGAACGAGTTGATTTATTAGCAATGTGTTGCTATGAATTCTTAAGCCAAGAACCCATGAAGCAAATACATTACAGTGTGTGTTTACTGAATTCTCACACACACCCATGTGTAGGGGGTGTGTGTGTGTGTGGGGGTGGGGGGGGGGGGGGAAATGAACATTGTGATCTATTAAAGGAGTATTCTGTGTATTAACAACTTGTATTTATAGCGTCTTTAATGTAGTGAAACGCCCCAGGGCACTTCACAGTAGTATTGAGAGAGTTAAAAAACACCGAGCCACATAAGGAGACATTAGGGCAAATGACCAAAAGCTTGGTCAAAGAGGTAGGTTTTAAGGTGCGTCTTGAAGGAGGAAAGAGAGGTAGAGAGGTGGAGAGGTTTAGGGAGGGAGTTCCAGAACTTGAAGCCCAGGCAACAGAAGGCACGGCCACCGATGGTTGAGCGATTATAATCAGGGATGCTCAAGAGGACAGAATTAGAGGAATGCAGAGATCTCTGGGGGTTGTGGGGCTGAAGGAGATTACAGAGATAGGGAGGGGCGAGGCCATAGAGGGATTTGTAAACAAGGATGGGAATTTTGAAATCGAGGCGTTGCTTAACCGGAAATAAATAGAATGTATTGCGGTCCCTGTTTACTCTGTGGGTTTGGCCCGCAGTCATGGCTTACCTTGTGATCAGTCAAATACAGGTCTTCAGTGGGCTTCCTCATTTCCTGCAGGAGCTGCAGCCTCTGCTGTTTCTGTCTCAGCCTCTGCTGCCTCTTCACGTGCTTCTCCTTCGGATTCTTTTTCACCCTTTGTGCTTGTTGTACCTTCGGTCCTGGTTTGAGCTTGGTCTGCCCCTGTTGTAAAGGAGGGAAAAATGTCATCTTTATCTTGACAATCGTCACGCTCCCGAGGGTGTTGACTCCTGCTGGTGTACAGTTCCATGCACGCTCTCTGGCCATAAGTCATAAAATTTTGCGATACAATATTAGATTAAATTGGGGAGTTTCTTGTGTTTTTTCTCCATAATGCTCTGGAGTAATTGAACCAACCAGCTGGAAATCTTAACTTGAAAGTGCACTGATATTACATAAGAACATAAGAAATAGGAGCAGGAGTAGGCCGTGGGCCACCTGGCCCCTCAAGCTTGCTTCGCCATTCAATAAGATCATGACTGATCTGATCATGGACTCAGCTCCACTTCCCTGCCCGCTCCCCATAACCCTTTACTCCCTTATCGCTCAAAATCTGTCTATTTCCGCCTTAAATATATTCAATGACCCAGCCTCCACAGCTCTCTGGGGCAGAGAATTCCATAGATTTACAACCCTCTGAGAAGAAATTTCTCCTCATCAAGATCCTGCAAATCCCCTGGGAGGACAGACGCACCAACATTAGCCTCCTCAACCAGGCCAATATCCCCAGCATTGAAGCACTGACCACACTTGATCAGCTCCGCTGGGCAGGCCACATTGTCCGCATGCCAGACACGAGACTCCCAAAGCAAGCGCTCTACTCGGAACTCCTTCACGGCAAACGAGCCAAAGGTGGGCAGAGGAAACGTTACAAGGACACCCTCAAAGCCTCCCTGATATAAAGTATTACATCCCCACCAACATGGAAAGAGCGTGCGGCAAATCTGTCCCACCCTCCCCTTCCCTCAACGACTATCTGTCCCACCTGTGACAGGGACTGTGGCTCTCGTATTGGACTGTTCAGCCACCTAAGGACTCATTTTAAGAGTGGAAGCAAGTCTTCCTCGATTCCGAGGGACTGCCAATGATGATGATGACACAACACTTCAAAGCCAAACCCAATCCTGTAATCACTTGACAGCCACACACACTCTCACGTTATAGCAGGAGTCAGGAGCAGGAACATTAGCTGATTTCCCCCTCCTCCTTAACTCAAGGCCGCTAAGATCAATTGCAGCACTCCAACTACCACACCATCTGAGATCAGCACAGCCCAAGGATTGAACCAGCAACCTTCAGATCTGCATGGCTCAGTTACATGATGTAACCAGTAGGGGAGCCAGAATTCAAGGTGGCAATTCCTCACCTGTTGGTAGATTGGATATCCCATTGTCAACAGAGAGTATCATTTTGACAGTGACATTCAATTTTCAGAGATGGATACAACAGACTGAGACTTTTCTTTAATTTGTTCCTGGGATGTGAGCGTCGCTGGCAAGGCCGGCATTTATTGCCCATCCCTAATTGCCCCTTGAGAAGGTGGTGGTGAGCCGCCTTCTTGAACCGCTGCAGTCCGTGTGGTGAAGGTGCTCCCACAGTGCTGTTAGGGAGGGAGTTCCAGGATTGTGACCCAGCGACGATGAAGGAACGGCCAATATATTTCCAAGTCAGGATGGAGTGTGACTGGGAGGGGAACGTGGAGGAGGTGGTGTTCCCATGCGCCTGCTGCCCTTGTCCTTCTAGGTGGTAGAGGTCGCGGGTTTGGGAGGTGCTGCCGAAGAAGCCTTGGCGAGTTGCTGCAGTGCATCTTGTAGATGGTGCACACTGCAGCCACGGTGCGCCGGTGATGGAGGGAGTGAATGTTGAAGGTGGTGGATGAGGTGCCAATCCAGCGGGCTGCTTTGTCCTGGATGGAGTCGAGCTTCTTGAATGTTGTTGGAGCTGCACCCATCCAGGCAAGTGGAGAGTATTCCATCACACTCCTGACTTGTGCCTTGTAGATGGTGGAAAGGCTTTGTGGAGTCGGGAGGTGAGACACTCGCCGCAGAATACCCAGCCTCTGACCTGCTCTTGTAGCCACAGTATTTATGTGGCTGATTCAGTTAAGTTTCTGGTCAATGGTGACCTCCAGGATGTTGATGGTGAGGGATTCGGCGATGGTAATGCCTCTGAATGTCAAGGGATGGTGGTTAGACTCTCGCTTATTGGAGATAGTCATTGCCTGGCACTTGTGTGGTGTGAATGTTACTTGCCACTTATCAGCCCAAGCCTGAATGTTGTCCAGGTCTTGCTGCATGTGGGCATGGACTGCTCCATTATCTGAGGAGTTGCGAATGGAACTGAACACTGTGCAATCATCAGCGAGTATCCCCACATCTGACCTTATGATGGAGGGAAGGTCATTGATGAAGTAGCTGAAGATGGTTGGACCTAGGACACTGCCCTGAGGAACTCCTGCAGCGATGTCCTGGGCCTGGGATGATTGACCTCCATCTTCCTTTGTGCTGGGTATGACTCCTGCCAGTGGGGAGTTTTCCCCCTGATTCCCATTGACTTCAGTTTTACTGGGGCTCCTTGATGCCACACTCTGTCAAATGCTGCCTTGATGTCGAGGGCAGTCACTCGGCTGTGATGAGGTCTGGAGGAGAGTGGTCCTGGCGGAACCCAAACTGAGCAACAGTGAGCAGGTTATTGGTGAGTAAGTGCCGCTTGATAGTACTGTCGACGACACCTTCCATCACTTTGCCGATAATGGAGAGTAGACTGATGGGGCGGTAATTGGCCGGATTGGATTTGTCCTGCTTTTTGTGGACAGGACATACCCGGGCAGTTTTCCACAGTGTCGGGTAAGTGCCAATGTTGTAGCTGTTGTACTTTGTGGTATGGCACAGGTTTTTTAATAGGTAAAGGTATCGAGGGATATGAATCAAAGGCGGATAAATGGAGTTGAGCTATGGATTAGCCCATAATCTAATTAAATGGGGGAACAGGCCCGAGGGGCTGAATGGCCTCCTCCTGTTCCTATGCCTACGTTCTACTGGGACTCTGCAACCATGACATTATTCCAGCAAGTGCAACAGGATTAGCGAGGTAAAACCAGCCGACAGTATATTCCACTTTCTACAATTGTTACAGGGCCAATGAATGATTGTTACAGCAATGAAATGACATAGAATGTACAGTACAGAAACAGGCCATTCAGCCCAACCAGTCCATGCTGGCGTTTATGCTCCACTCGAGTCAAATTATCATCTCTAGATCTCCTCAAGCCTCAGGGGTTACTGCTGTAGTAGATACACTGGGTTACAGTGATAGATACACTGTCTGGTACAGTACTGAGCCATACAGAGCAGGAAAGTTCCAAGGTCAATCCCTAGGCTGTGCTGAGTGAATTGAGTTAACGCTTCAATTGGCCTTAGTATCCTGATGCAGTAACAAGTACACATGTCCAGGCTCATACATAAAGAATGGGCCCTTGAGTGAGGTACCAGAGAACTGCTGGCACCTGTGGACCTTCAGGAGAGGAGAAGATAAAAGGTAATCCTTATTTAAGGTGTATAGGTTCCATCAGCTTCGGTTTACTGTTTCATTTTCGCACAGAGCAAACATTAATCAAAACTCTGAGTGGGGACGAGAACCTCTCTGCACCCGGTGTCAGATCCAGGCACGGGTTAGATGCAAGTCAGAGCTCCCTCTGGACTGCCTTAACCCCAATCTCAGCAAACACCAACATCAGTGTGGCAATTTACTGCACAAGCTGCCCTTGCAGCCTCTCTGACGAGCTTGGCCAATTAGTGTCAATTAGCACTGAATTATGTTTTATTTCCCGCGTACTCGGGTCTCTAGGCAACTGGGTTGAAAACCCACCTAAGCTCATTTCATGTCGAACTTTTAGCAGCTGTCAGACTGAGAAGGCCTTTATCCCCACCAGCCAGCCTAGGACACACTCAAACCCAGTACCAGCCCCCCGTGTCCTGTATCCCTGCTGGCTGCATTCGACTGACATTTTAATGAGGTTTTCCATTTCAAATACCTTTTGCTTCAATTTATTCATCAATGCTTTCAGCTTCTGCTTCTCTTTTTCGTTCAGAACAGCTAAAAGTAAAATCACAAAGAAAACTGGATTAATCAATCAGTTTTCAATTATGCTGTGTAAAATCTAACCAGAAAAAACAGGGGGCAGGAAGTAAATTCAACTCTGCAGGGCGGGGGGCGCAAAACGGGCAGCGCCAGATCTGCTGCCCGTTATACACCTGCCCGAATCGGATAACGGGCGGGCAATCTGGCAATGCCCGTTTCATGCCAAACATCTTCCTGTGGCAAAACACAACTGTTCTATAGGGGGTGTGGGAGAGATTGCCCTACTTAAAATGCTAGAGGTCTGTATCACTCGCCAGTTGTGAGGGCTGGGCATATAACCTGCACCTGGCCTTTAACAATGCCACTCTGTGTGACCACCCTCGAAAAGGTCAAAGGGACTGGGCTGCACCCAATGCCCCCTCCCCTCTGGGCAAGCACCTCGCCCTAATCGTCCTGGTCCTGGGAAGATAACGAACAATCAGGAAGCAGATGAATGCAATAAAATTGAGAGCTATATTTCAGCAAAGGCAAACCACAATTCAAATCAGCCTTAATTATAAATAATCTGTTTACTGGGCTTCATTGTGAAATGCTGAACAGACTGCGGAAGGATCCATTATTGAAAAGCCCGAGGGAGCCTCTCGACACTCAATACAGTTTCACCTTTACCCTGGTAAATGAGCAGAAACCCCACAGGATTAGCAGGATCATTCCTGCATCTAGCATTAAAGCCCCACTTGCCAGGCGTTTATTGGTTTGCAAGCAAGAAAACAGACAACAGGAAAGAGAGCGTCGCAATCAGTGTCACTGAAGGCAATATTGTTACATCAGCTTCCTTATATGGCCAGCCATGTGTTCTTAGTGTGGGGGACAATACTTGGCCTATCTCGATATGGGAATTGTAACTTGGGTTGTTGCGACAAAATGACGGACAGGATCACACCGACTCTTTAAAGGAATCCTCCAGGTAAGGCCCCAAAATGGCTCTATTGCCACAAAAAAAACACTTGCCCTGTATTTAATTTTTAAACTAAAACAAATACAGTAGTTCATAAATTAAAAGAAAAGTTACAAATCCTGTTATGCACCAGTTAGTCTCCTCAGGCCCCAGCATCTTTGCATCACTGGCGCAGGTTTTTAAAAAAAAATTAATTCACGGGATGTGATTCCTGACTGATTCCTGGATTGGGGGGGCCTATATTCTCTAATGTTTAGAAGAATGAGAGATGATCTCACTGAAACATACAAAATTCTTACAGGGCTTGACAGGGTAGATGCAGGGAGGATGTTTCCCCCGGGCTGGGGAGTCTAGAACCAGGGGTCACAGTCTCAGAATATGGGGTCGGCCATTTAGGACTGAGATGAGGAGAAACTTTTTCACTCAAGAGGGTGGTGAATCTCTGGAATTCTCTACCCGAGGGCTGTGGAGGCTCAGTCTTTGAGTATATTCAGGGCTGAATTCGATAGATTTTTGGAGTCTAGAGGAAACAAGTGGAGTTGAGGTCCATGATCAGCCATGATCTTATTAAATGGTGGAGCAGGCTCAAAGGACCTTATGGCCTACTCCTGCTCCTAATTCTTATGTTATGTGGCCGTCGCCGGCAAGGCCAGCAATTTATTGCACTCGAGAAGGTGGTGGTGATCCACCTTGTCTCGCTGGACCATTTCAGAGGGCAGTTAAGAGTCAACCACATTGCTGTGGGTCCGGAGTCACATATAGGCCAGACCGGGTAAGGGCGACAGATTACCTTCCCTAAAGGACATTAGTGAAACAGATGGGTTTTTACGACAATCCGGTAGTCACCAATACTGACACTAGCTTTTTATTCCAGATTTGTTTAAATTCTCCAGCTGCTGTGGTGGGATTTGAGCTCATGTCTCCGGATCATTAGTGCAGGCTTCTGGATTAGGAGTCCAGTAACATGACCTCTATGCTACTGTGCCCATAAAGGTGAAAGGTGATGTCACAGTGGGCAGCTTCGCCTCTCCTCTCAATTGCTCTACTCAAATCAATGAGCAGTGCAGGGTGTTGGGAATCAAGGCTGTGTATCGAAACATCCTGTTACAGAATGTCTCGGCTTGCCAACGGTGTAAAGATGGCAGCTCTGGAGGCCAGCAAGAATATTCTTTTAAAAAAGGTAACCAGGAGGTTGGTAGGATTCAGATTTTGACTGTAATTCTGCTCAGAATGAAAGACTTGTGTTTATATAGCACATTTCACAACCTCAGGACATCCCAAAGCACTTTACAGCCAAAGACATATTCCTGAAGTGTAGTCGCTGTTGTAATGTAGGAAACATGGCAGTTTGCACACAGCAAGCTCCCACAAACAATGTGATAATGAGCAGATAATCTGTTTTAGTGATGTTGATTGAGGGATAAATATTGGCCAGGATTTCTTCGAATAGTTTCATGGGATCTTTTTACGTCCACCTGAGAGGGCAGACGGGGCCCAGTTTAAGGTCTGATTCGAAAAATGGCACCTCCGACAGTGCGGCGCTCCCTCAGCGCCGCCCCTCCGACAGTGCATCGCTCCCTCAGTACTGACCCTCCGACAGTGCGGCGCTCCCTCAGTACTGCCCCTCCAACAGTGCGGCGCTCCCTCAGTACTGACCCTCCGACAGTGCGGTGCTCCCTCAGCACTGCCCCTCCGACAGTGCGGCGCTCTCTCAGCACTGCCCCTCCGACAGTGCGGCGCTCCCTCAGCACTGCACTGGAGTGTCAGCCTAGATTGTGTGCTTAAGTTCCTGGAGTGGGACTTGAACCCACAACCTTCTGACTCAGAGGTGAGAGTGCACAGTGATTTCCCAGTCACTTCATCAGGGGACAAGCTGAACAGAGACAAACAAACAATCGAGCCCCAAGGTCTACTCGAGGCTAGAATTGGTGGAAGCTTGAGGAGCAGGACGCTTAACTACGCTCTTGAATGGGGAATGGTATGCGGCCAAGAGAGACATAAACAGAAGAGAACGGGCTCCTCCAATGATTCAATGAATAATCTGGTGTGGTATGGAACCAGGAAGCCTCGAATCTCGGCCTGTACTGAGTCAGCCGGGATGGCAGTAAGGACACTAATTGACGCTGAGCTCGGGAAGGAGAAAATCAGCCAGGATTCCGACGGCTCATTGATGTCTAGTGCCCGCTATGCCCATCACTGCGATGTGCACACATATGGAAGATGGGCGAGACAGGGTCCAGCTTTGACTCTCTGTCTAAGTTCACAGAATGGCCGGGCGAGATACTGGGACACACTGGCACCTTTGCAACTGCACCCCAGCATAAGCCAAGGACCTTCAGGAGCAAAAAGGAGGAAAATAGAAAAATAAAGTTGGGAGAAGAGTGGGAACAGGGAACTTAAGAACATAAGAAATAGGAGCAGGAGTCGGCCATTCGGCCCCTCGAGCCTGCTCCGCCATTTAATACGATCATGGCTGATCTTCGACCTCAACTCCACTTTCCTGCACTATCCCCACATCCCTTAGTATCCAAAAATCAATCTCAGCCTTGAATATACTCAAAGATTGAACCTTCAAGGCCTCTGGGATAGAGAATTCCAAAGATTTACCACCCTCTTAACCAATTTTTAGAATTACAAAAATTTAAAACATGCACTTTATATCGATAAATGTAAGCGTCAAGGAGGACCGAGAAACGGGGTTATATTGCTTTAAGAAAAGAAATGAAATCAGATTGTACCTTGAGTTTCGAGTTTTTTCATGAGTTTGGCATCAGTGTTGTTAAGCAATGTCACGGTCTTGACCTTTGGTGGCCTTCCTTTACCTCGCTTGACCTTTGGCTGTTTTGGGGCTCGCTGCTTGTTGGGGTTTGGTGGTCTGCCCAGCCTGCCCATCATGGCTTTAATCCGTAAAGGGATTTCATCCGCATTGAGCTTACACCACTGCCCATCCTAAATAAGGAAGACAAAGAGCAATCGCTGCTTCAGACAGGACCCAAAAAAGGGATAAAATGGAGACCTTTGTCTGTGTGAGGAGCGCTACATAAATGTAACTTGTTGGATTGTCTTTTGAGGTATGTTCACTGGGGGGAGATGCCAGGGGTTTGCAAGGCCAATGGGCAGGGAGTGGCAGGATATGGGCTTGTGCCAGCCATTCCTTGCACCTTCTGTTCCCAATCTTGACTGTTGTCAGGGAGAAGTGCCAGCTGAAAGGAAAATGGTTCGACATAAGGAGAGAGGATCAACAGGCAAATGACCCGCCTCCAAGTCCCCCAAGTTAAATTGCACAGCACACGGACTGAATCTTGGGTGAAGACTGCATCTTCACTCTCAACATTAGGGAACAGTAGGTGGTGCAGAAATCCCCTCTTTCTTCAAAGGCTCTTGCTGATGTCAAATTTTGGTTAAAAGCAGAAGCAGGGCACAGAAACCTGAATGAAGGGGAAAGAAATGAATGAAGTTCGATTCTGGAACAAAAGCCTGTACAGACCTCGGAGGACTCGCGTGCTTCAAAAAACTCGCCCACGTTCATCCTGGGACTGAAGCTGAAATGTTCCCGACTGACTTCAGTCACTGCGTTTCGGACCAGGTACTGAAAAAGAACAAAAATAATCCTCTCAGCTCATTCCAATTGATAGTTCGTGGCTTAACTCTGCACCGTGAAACGAAGGGTAACTGGATAGAATTGGACAGGGCGAACTTTTACAGCCGTTCACTCTGTTGTTAGAATTCTCACTAGAAATAAGCACAAGATTTCTACAACTTGTAAAATGTCGAAACCCCGCGAGGTTTAAAAGATCTCGTCGCATTAGAATTTGAAGCGGGGAAGCTTGGTGACCTCCGTGGGGGAAGGCTGGTCATTAGTGGAAACCCATTGAAACACTTTCCCATCACTAACAGGGTTTTAACACTCTCCAGTAAAGTGCATGAGGGACAAAACCAATCCTGGACATTCGAGCCACGCAACATTGGGCTCATTAAAAGGAGACGGTCAAATGTCAGCCACTGAATGAGGTAGCCTCGCGGGAAAGTCTTGTTGATTCTCGCTAGCACCATTACCTGGGAGTGCCTCCCACAGCCAAAAGGAGCAGCACTGACAGCGAAGATGAAAAAGTCTGCACCGAGTTAGTCCCACCTACGCAGTGGCAGAAATATAAAAAGGACCAATCCCGTTGTTGGTGAGGTACACCACATGCTCAGAGATCATTCTCAACCTGCCTGCTAAAAAAAATTCTCAAGAATAAAATTAAAATAAAGGTGTGAACTAATTGTCCATGAAGCTTCTTATGAAGGTGGAATGTTGTTGTCTGGAATTAAACTGCTTAAAAAAAAAAATTCCCTTTCATTTTTCTTAACAATCTTCCTTCTTCACATGACTCCTAGCTGGGGTCCAGTTTCATGGGTGCTGGCTGCCCTCTAGTACCTTGTCCAAATGGTCAGTATTCATATCCAAACCTACAGAGGGAGTATTGGCAGGCTATTTGACCATGGGGGGATCGCATAGCTGCCCGATCCTCTCCTCAGCCAATGTCTACCTTCCAACTTTCCAGCAGGAAGCACTGGATAATGATCAGGAGCGTGAATCCGAGCTGATTTTCCCTTCTCTAACCCGGGGGCGTTGCGGCCCATTGTAGCATCAACACCACCCTGGTTGAGATCAGCAAGCGCAGCACAGACCAAGGATCAAACCTGGGTACGGCCAGTCTTTGGGCTCACTTTTCCCCAGTGATTTGCGCTGTTTTGTTTAGGCTTTTTTTGGCCTAAGTTAAAAAAAAATCACAGTTTCCCCAATCAATTTGCACCAGTGTAACTCAGCTAGTTACAATTTTTTTAGGTTAGTTTTTTTTTCAGTCAAAGGGGGCGTAACCTGCCACCAGAGAGAGAGAGAGAGAGAGAGTGACAGAGAGAGAGTGACAGAGAGAGGACCTGCAAGCCCTTCGGCTGGGGGCATTGGAGGTAAGTTGCAATGTGTTCTAGTGTGTTGGGAGCTGGCTGTATGTTTCACTTTGTAGCCTCAGCTCGCATTGTGTCCCTGGTTACCATGGCAGCTCGATCTTTTTGGCGCTGATCAAGGCTCCACCCCCAAAACTAAAGGACAGGTTAGGCCACACCAAAATGAACATTTTTTTGGGACGTACTTGGGCCCCCAAAAAACGGGCGTAACTCTTCAAGTGCGCCAAAAAAGAGCTCGAGGAAAATTGAGCCCCTCGTCTGTACACCTTCTATTGACAGGATTAAGAGCAGGACTGACAGACAGAGGTCTGCAAACAATGTGAGCATCCCAACCCGCACGCCAACTAATGGCAACTGGCGGAAAACAACGCCTCGAATGTCTCGGTGTGTAACTGCACCATTTGGTGCAGTATTAAGCCAGAGGTGCTGAGTTAACTGATCTTAGTCGAGGCAGCAACTTGGGTGCTTCAGTGGCCCTGGGCTTGGGTGGGGAAAATTGTCCCTGCTCCTGATCGCCACACAAGGACCTCTGCATGTGTGGGGACAGGATTTAGGCTCAAGTGTCCTTCCCCCCCCACCCCCACCTCCCCTCCCCCCACCATGTTCAAACAGCCCCATGGCACTCCCTGTTGAGGCTCACAGAAGGCACTGGGGAGAGTAAATAGAGAGTAGCACCAGTAAAATGCAAAACTACATTCCAGTAAGAAGTCAATGTCCTCAGGAGAGCTGGGGTGAAACCCAGACAGGATAAAAAACCTTTATTGTTGTATCTCCCAAAGGCAACTTCACTAGAATTATAATTCACTAGAAAGCTATTCACATTGTACAGTGTTTTTTTGTAATAAAGGTAATTACCTTAATAACTTCAGGGAATTGACGTAACCTCTTTCCGCAGGGGGCGTAATATGTAGTTTCCCCATGCAGACGGCTCCCCACAGTCCTTATTCTGATCTCACGCTTCCACCTGACAAACACAATATCGTCATCATTTGGGAATCAAAAATCAAATGGAAATTTATTTTAAAAGGCATTTATCATTTTTTTCCATGTCCCTTTCAGCTTACGGTGTGTGTCTCTGAATCACAAACCATTCCTGTCGGAGGGGCTGGGCAGACACAGCTTACCCACCCCCCCCCCCACCCCCCGACCTCTGCCTAGGGCGCACTTCAACTGACTGCGAGAGCCTGGACGAGAACGGCCCCTTGCCGCTGCTTCATAGAATCAGACAGCACAGAAGGAGGCCATTCGGCCCATCGTGACGGCAGCCATTTTCCCTCCTCCTCTATGGGGAGGTGCCTGGCCTTTGCTTGCCACCTCCTCCGGGCGAGGTGTGAGAAAGATGCACCAGCAACCATTTGCATTTCTATCGCACTCCTTATGTGCAGAAAGAGCTCTCAGTGCATGTAATACTGCAGAGACGAAGCTGCACATTGAGCAGGAAGGAAGTGAAAGCGTTGTTGAAGGGAAGGGTTTTTCAGGAGGCTTTTGAAAATAGGAAGTGGAGGTGGCAGGGTGGGTGGATATAGGGATGAAATTCAAGAGGATGGGGGAAGATAGTGGCTCAAAGAATGACCAGTAAAGTGGGAAGTGAGGAGTAAACTGGTAACGGAGGAAGAAAGGGTACTTGCGGGGACATTTGGTTGGAGTAGATGCTGAGGTAGGGCGGAGCGAGGCCACAGGAGATCTGAAATCAAGTGACTGTGGCACACAGAGCTAGCGGTGAAGGGACACCAGGACTTTGTGCAGAGGGATAGAGTTCTGGATGAGTTGTAGTTTATGGAGAGTGTAGGTGGGTCACAGAAAAGGAGAACGTTGGGGAAATCCAGTTCATGCAGGGCTTAATGTCGCTCGGGTAGGTTGCAGCAACAGCCTTGGGGTTGGAAAACTGGAGCTGGGAGGAGAACGGTGTCAAAGGCAGTAGAGCAGTTGAGGAGGATGGGGAGAGACAATGAGTCGCATCCAATGTCCTGCAACTTTGCCCAGTGCACTCTCAGTGGTGGGGCAGAAACTGGTCTTGAATAGGGAAGAGATGGGAGTGCAATTCTGAAGCAGTCCTGTGTTCCAGGGCTTTGGAAAACAAGGGGAAGTTGGAGACAGGACAGTAGTTGGAGACAATGGAGGGATTGAACATGTTTTTTGGGAGAGGAAGGGGATGACAACAGCAATTTTGCAGGAATTTGGGGCAGTGATAAGAGGGTAAAGATAAGTTAATGATGAGCATGGGACTGAAGAGGGAAAGTAGAGAGAGGGTCAAGGGAGAAAATGGTGGACTTTGTGGACAAGATGAATTTAAACAAAGGCTGAGGGGTTTATTTAATAGAAAGATGAGGAAATGATTGGAGAGAACTCTGTGGGTGACAGATCGCTCTAATGTCTCAAGGCCATATGTTGAAGGAGTAGGTGTGTTATAGGCGTCAATGTGGAGAGTGAGACTGAGGCATGAGGAAAGCAAGTGTCAGCGGGGGTGGAGGAGAATGAGCTCAGGTGAGGCTAAAACTGTTGAGAATAAGGAGTTGTTCAGTGTAGAGGCTGAAGGCAGACAAGAGGGGGCGGGGGTGGAGGACGATTGCAGTAAGGAAAGTACTTGGAGGTTGGTGAGGGGAGGTGGCAGAAATGAAGAATCGCGCTGGAGAGGTAGAACTGAATGAGGTGTTCGAAAATGGAGAAAGGAATGGAGGAGTGAGAGGATAGGCTACGGTGGGATCTGGGGATAACGCATGACCGGTGATTTGGACAAAATATATGGTGGAATGTGAAGCTGGGAAGGAGGGTGGCCAGTGATGGAGAAGGAGGTATCATTGGCGAGTCAAGTTTCAGTCAAGCCCAGTATGTGCATGTGTTTCTATCGGAAAAGGGGGCGGGGGATGGGGAAGATCTTGTTTGTGAGAAGCAGACATTATTAAAGCGTGTTGCAGAGAGGAAGGGTAGCTGGAGGTTCAATAAGGGGGTGGGAGCAAGGGAAGACTCGCTGGGGCTAGAGGGGGATTCAGAAGCGCACACGAGGGGGAAAGTTTGAGAGATTTATCCCCGAGCGATTAATGATGAAGGCATTGCGAGAGAGGAATATAGCAGTTGGGCGATGATTAGGGTCGAGATACCAGTATGTGTCATGATGGGTGTGGTGAAGGATGCCCAGTTTGAGGCAGAGGAAAGCTGTCAGCCTGTTCGGAAGGGAGGAGTGCATTGTGCCAGCAGACAGAAAGGAGTGCAGCAGGGGTTGGTGATAGAATGGGCTGGGGAGCAAGGAGAGAGTCATTTTTTTTTAAATGAGGTGGGAACATAGAGGAGAAGAACTGGAAAATGGGAGGAGAATGAGGTGAGTAGGGTAGAGAGGCATCCATTATGTGTGCGCGGGGAACAGAAGCAATAGCGGTTACAGAATTAGCAGCAATTGGAGTTCAGGTGCAAGGGGTCATGACAGACATTGTGATTAATGCTTCAGGTCAAATAGGAATTGAATTAAACCTGTTGGGAGGTTGGGGGCGAGAGTTTAGGGCACAACTGCAATTGCCACGGTCAACATTGTTCAAAGTGAAGAGTATATACAAACCATAAGAATAACCTGTACATGGCTACAAAGTCTTTTGACTAGAGGTTCGAGAAAGATGATTGGAGTCTGGGGCCAGTCTAACAAATGAGGTCTGGGGGTTCCCAGGCAATTGGGGTAGTCCTGGGATTGGCTGGAGAGGTCGGAGGGTGTGGAATTGGCCAGGGGATTGGAGGGACTGGTGTCAGCCTGGGGGGGGGGGGGGGGGGGGGGGAGGGAAACAAAGATCTGGATGTAGTCTGGAGCTCAGCGACATCCAGGCCTTGGCCTGGAGCTTAGAAAGTTCTGGGGTTAACACTGGAGGGATTTGCGTGGAGGTCAGGCAGTCTGTGTTGAGCAAGATGAGCCGGGGCAGCAACAGCAGCAGAGAAGCCAGGGCCAGCAGACCCACCAGCACCAGCAGGGGAGCAGCCATGGCCAACACCAGCAGGAGAGCAGCCAGGGCCAACACCAGCAGGAGAGCAGCCAGGGCCAACACCAGCAGGAGAGCAGCCAGGGCCAACACCAGCAGGAGAGCAGCCATGGCCAACACCAGCAGGAGAGCAGCCAGGGCCAACACCAGCAGGAGAGCAGCCAGGGCCAACACCAGCAGGAGAGCAGCCAGGGCCAACACCAGCAGGAGAGCAGCCAGGGCCACCAGCAGCAGGAGAGCAGCCAGGGCCACCAGCAGCAGGAGAGCAGCCAGGGCCAACACCAGGAGAGCAGCCAGGGCCAACACCAGGAGGAGAGCAGCCAGGGCCACCAGCAGCAGGAGAGCAGCCCTGGCCAACACCAGCAGGAGAGCAGCCATGGCCAACACCAGCAGGAGAGCAGCCATGGCCAACACCAGCAGGAGAGCAGCCATGGCCAACACCAGCAGGAGAGCAGCCCTGGCCAACACCAGCAGGAGAGCAGCCATGGCCAACACCAGCAGGAGAGCAGCCATGGCCAACACCAGCAGGAGAGCAGCCATGGCCATCACCAGCAGGAGAGCAGCCATGGCCAACACCAGCAGGAGAGCAGCAATGGCCAACACCAGCAGGAGAGCAGCCATGGCCAACACCAGCAGGAGAGCAGCCATGGCCAACACCAGCAGGAGAGCAGCCATGGCCAACAGCACCAGCAGGAGAGCAGCCATGGCCAACACCAGCAGGAGAGCAGCAATGGCCAACAGCACCAGCAGGAGAGCAGCCATGGCCAACACCAGCAGGAGAGCAGCCATGGCCAACACCAGCAGGAGAGCAGCCATGGCCAACATCAGCAGGAGAGCAGCCATGGCCACCAGCAGCAGGAGAGCAGCAATGGCCAACAGCACCAGTAGGAGAGCAGCCATGGCCAACACCAGCAGGAGAGCAGCCAGGGCCAACACCAGCAGGAGAGCAGCCAGGACCAGCACCAGCAGGAGAGCAGCCAGGGTCAGCACCAGCAGGAGAGCAGCCAGGGCCAGCACCAGCAGGAGAGCAGCCAGGGCCAGCACCAGCAGGAGAGCAGCCAGGGCCAGCACCAGCAGGAGAGCAGCCATGGCCAGCAGCAGCAGGAGAGCAGCCATGGCCACCAGCAGCAGGAGAGCAGCCAGGGCCACCAGCAGCAGGAGAGCAGCCAGGGCCACCAGCAGCAGGAGAGCAGCCAGGGCCAGCACCAGCACAGGAACTAAAGCAGCACAACCAGGAAGCAGTTTTTAGTACAGACTACTTGCAATGGGAAAGAGAAAGATTTTCTCCTTGAACTTTATAGTTTTCTGCTGGGTCTTGTAGCAGGAGATTCCTTAGGAGGATTTCGGCGATAGAGTAACTCACTGCCTTTGGAGCCACATTATTGCCATTCTTGATAGGAATGCTGAAAGGTGCAGGAGGAAGAAGAGTAGTCTGAAGGAGCGATTACAATCATTCCATTGAAACTGCTGGCAGGATTACGGAGTCGGGTACACAGGAGCAGTGGGAGGAATGCCACCACGGACAGCCAGATGGCAATGGATTTTGGATTTTGGAAATCCACTGCAGGAGCCGCAGTGTGCGCGAATCAGAAAACCCTCGTCCAAAAACCTATTTCTCCCCATCATTGCAGATAGCTTTATTCTATTGAAACACAGCAAAAAGATTACCTCCCCCCAGTGCTGCAGTTGGTAAATACGGTGCAGTGCTGAGCCATATAGACCAGGAAGGTCTCCGGGGCGATTCCTGCTCCGTGCAGAGCTCGCTGGACTCCGCACCAGACTGAGCCATGCATTGATCCACTGTCCCAGTGGGACCGCCAGCACAGGCCTGCTCCAAACCAATGCTACAGGCGACAAGTCACATTGCTGAAAGCAATCAGTAAAGATCCGAGGGCAAGGACACTCTGGGGACCTTTAGCTTTAATGCTCTGTCAGAGCCCAAGTAGCTGAATGCCAGTCCGATCGCCCAAGTGAAAAATGGTGCGTGTGTGTGTGTGTGTGTGTGTGTGTGTGTGTGGCAGGGAAATAAAGTTAAAGCAGAGAAACCACTTTATCAAAAGGGGGTCATTTTATTTTGAAATGAACTTACAAACAAATAACTCGA
This sequence comes from Pristiophorus japonicus, assembly GCF_044704955.1. Taxonomy (NCBI): domain Eukaryota; kingdom Metazoa; phylum Chordata; class Chondrichthyes; family Pristiophoridae; genus Pristiophorus; species Pristiophorus japonicus. Next base: position 36,731,907 of record NC_092010.1, read on the forward strand.
TCAGAAACGGAACTGCATATGAATGGATTACAGCTCAGCTGGAATGGTAAAGGGAGGTGGAGAAGCTGGCAGCCCAGGGAAGCACGAAAATCAGTCAAAGGACTGAAAAGGGCACCATGAAAGCAAAGGAGCCAGAGGATCCACAGGGCGGGATCCTGTCAGCTTTGCCAGAAAAAGCTTCTGTGCCATTCGGACCACACGGGATCAGAGACACAACGGATCCCGAACTGTTGAGAATCAGACTTCGATCGGGGAAGTCATGTGCAGGTGCAATCTTTTGCCCGAGAGAACAGAGAAGTGGCGGGAGTATCAGCTGTCATCAAGAACATGAGCACAAGGCAGCAATTGATCGTGTGAGCCTGATGAAAGATCGAGAGACTGTGTGGGTTGTCTCCAAAGACCGGAAATGAAGTGGGCCCCATAGTGCGGTGTTGCTAAGCCGTCCAGACCAGTGCTGTCCCAAGTTCACTCCCTGATTTGCGCGGAACTACCTGATCTTCGCCACGGGTGGAGTAGGGAAGCTACAGCTGGCCTCAGCGTGCCTGGGCTAGAGAAGGAAACAAAAACAGCAGCCAGGGTTCTTGGCACTGAGCACTGTTCGGTGACTCCTGCTGGACAGTGTGGGTGGGCATACACTGCGAGAGAACAGGGCTGGGCTCAGCTGTGATGGCCCACTTGGTAAAATAGCCTGCCTCACACGCAGCGTTGAGGCTCAGACATTTGCGCGAGGTACCAGGGGACTGCTGGTGCCCGTGGAACCATTTCTCAACATGCGGCAGCACCTTTAGGAAAGCAGGAGAGAGAGAAAACGAACGCCAGGAGTAAAGCTGCTGAGTAACCAGAGGTGCGTCAGAGCAGCAGCAGCTTCTCAGGGGTTATGCATAGCGAACATAGAAAGACAAAGGACAGTGGGGTCACCACTACTGTGCAGCATTCTCATCAACCGGTCACTGTGGCATTGCTTTGGAAAAGAAGCAGGCATCTTGGCTGGAGACCATCTCCTTTGGAGTTTCAATTAACACCATGGGCATAAAATGCCTCTGTTAAGCTGACACGAGTTAACATGTTGATTTTAAATAGACTTCATAAAAATAGCGCAGACGGGAATTTCATGTTATTGTGTTAGCCAATGCTGTAAAATTAGCGCAGAGAGGAAATCAGACCCTTTGATAATAATACCGCCTCATCACATTGAAATGTCTCAAAGTGCTTCACACAATGAACTATTTTGAAGTGCAGTGACAGTTCTTACGCAGAACGCGAGAAGATGACACATTCTGATTGACGCCAACAAAAATGATAGTTATTGATGAAAATATCAGAACTAGACAAATAGGCAACCAGCTGCAGATCAGCCATGATCTTATTGAATGGCGAAACAGGCTCGAGGGGCCAAATGGCCTACTCCTGCTCCTAATTCTTATGTTCGCAGGGGCCATCACGTAACTGTGGGAGGGAGCCCGGAAGATAGGGAGTCCAGCAGTTACCTTCATTTAATTGCTACACAGAATTAGTCAATAAAAGAAGCTAATGCAATGCTCGGCAGATGAAGCGTTTGGAGTGTTAGGAAAGGTCCAGGATCAAGAGCCGGCCATTCCCAATCTAATTCAAGACCTACAATGCAGTGCACACCATTGCTCCAACAGAGGAACAAAGGCGTGGTTGCTTTTGATCAGAGATGCCTCAAAGGAACTTTGAGACTGAGTGGCGACAGCAAGCCAAGAATTATGTCGTCAGGGAAAGAAGGTAAGTTGGAATCAATGCGTCAGATAATCAAGCCAAAGAAATTGACGTGGTTTAGTCAGACGCTTAGAATCTCTGGTCAAGACGTCCTCAGCAGGTCTGCCTAGGAACTGGAACAAAAAAGACACACATAAAGGAAGAGCCCAGGCTGGATACGGCGACAGAGCCATTAAAGATATCGAAAATATATGTATCGAGTTGGAAGAGTTACAAAACTGATTAAGCGACCATGACATTAACAGTTGGGGATTTCAGTTGGTCCTGAAACCAACACCTGGTCGAGATAGAGATCCACGCAGTGATCAGATGTGCCTTTACCGAAGACCTGACTCTTATGCGAGTTGCTCTCGATTGGGAGCTGCCTGGGCCTCCCTGCGCTCTTAGCAAAATGTGATACTGGATCCTGTGTCTGACAGCCTTAATAAACATCAGAGAAAATTACCCGTATTGCAGTGGAATGCGCAACTCGCGTTCGTCAGTTACTCTTCTACGTATGCATTCGCCTGTGGGGGAAAAAAGCAAGGACATTTTACTTCCACATACAAGCCGTTCTACTGCTAGCACGTGGCGTTTATGACACACCCTGCTCGAGTCCTAGCCCTTTATGCATTGCTCCAATATACTCTCACTTAGGTAGCATTGCTAGTAGATACCAACATTCTGTAAGATGCATTATTTGTAAGTTCCCTCCCATCCCCCAGTCAACATCTTCGCTATGCTGCCTTGTTTTTTGCCTTGATCTTCGGTACTTTACCGTTAATTCACCGAGCAATAAACTCTTGAACGACTACAGGTGTTTGCCCAGGGAGCATCAATGGGTAAAGGGCCCCATTCTGCTCAAAACCTTGCCCTTCCCCTCAGCATAGTCACCAGCACAAAAATAGGAGCAAACCCAGTAACAAGCAGAGTTGATTTGTGTCTCTGTGCAACACATTTCCTCACTGGGCACAAGAAAAAGAAGCGATTTGTAATTTAGTTTGTTGTGGGTGTGACTACTTTTCTCTCTTTCTTTTGAAAGGTAATTTTTGGCTCTGCTCACGCTAGGTACTGACCTCAGCCAACAGGATGAGCATGCATCCCGTGCAGCCAGCATTACTCTGATGTTGGCCTCCCGGGAGCCGTACAAGAGCAGTCCCGTATGACTCTCACAGCAGTGCAATTGATAGCAGAGCCAAATCTGCCTCCCGTCACGCTCTGGTGTATTGGTGCAATATTGAGGCACCGAGTCAGATCGAAATCTATTTTCAGGAGATGCCACCCAGATTGCCCGTTTCTCGTGTTACACACTGGGGGAAGGCACAAAGGGCGCCTGTCAAAGCAAGCCGTGGAAGGAATCAGTGTCTTTGTGTTTAAACAGTCATATTAAAAATGTGCTTAATAGCCGTTGGCGGCAGCTAAGATACAGTCCAGGTGGACCTCAGCTACACATGGACCCAAAAGCTACTTTAAGGCCCCTGGGTGAAGTGGAGGTTACCTTGCTGCCTGCTCTCAGCATCACTCCATGTCCACCCTCAGACCTGGTCACTTGTGTGTAGAACGTTAGTGGGAACACCTGGAAAATATCCCTTCCAGTTGAAATTACACAGGAGATATGAGCATACCAAATCTGTTGACGCTTTCGCATGAAATTCCTTTGACTATTTCCACAAAGATGTCCACACCAAAGAAAGCGGCCAACGCCTTTGTTAAAATAGCGGACAAAGGGATTTCACACACCGCGTTCTTATGCCAATATCTCACACCGCAATTGCACTGCAGCCGAGTGGAAGTTCTCAACTTCACCTTCACAACTGCCTCAATTACACGAGAAAACGGAGCACTGCACGGTTAGGTGAGCTCAGTCGCTTTTTTCGCTCCTGCCTTTTTAAAATAATCGATTTACGCTACTTCCCAACTGAATAATCCTTACCCGCATTAGTTCTTGCACACACTAGCCCTCACTCTGCTGAATAGATATAAACTCCCAACAATATTAGCACAATAAATACAGTGACCAGAGTCTTGAGGGTTACGTTGGTTGTTGACAATGATAAATATCGGAGGAAGGATTAGTAAATGCCTGGCGGTGAATGTTTCAGGATTTGCCTCAACTTTTGGGAAATGTTATTCACTCCTTTTAAGGAGTTTTCTCCTCTTCATCTTGGCTGGTGGTGGCCAGGAGTGGGACACGGCTCGCGAGGGCCGGGCGGTCGCGAAGGGGTGTTTGAGAGTTGCTCAGAACGACTCTCTCCCTCTCTCTCTCTCTCTCGCGCTCATTTTTCCTTCCTTCTCGCAGGGAAGCTCCCCTCAGCACTATGACGAGACCAAGGGACTCCGTGCGTGAGGCACGCTCGGTGCAGACTGCCTCACCAGACTAGGCTGTGGTGCAATGTGTTGGAGCGCAGTGCCAGTCAGAATCTGCAGCTTTCAAAAGTTTGGCATCAACCAGACCGAGAAGCTGACCTCGAGCAGTAATCAGAGTCGCCAACCCGCCAGGATTGCTCGGGAATTACAGACTAGTCTCCAGGACTCCGCGGTGAGCAAACCCGGAGAAAAGTCATCAGGGCATTTCAAAAATGGTTTGGGAAAAAAAAATTCTTTGGACACACTTGTGATAAAAATATCAGACATAGGGGGGCGGGGGGGGGGGGAGGGCGAAGGTTGTTTGACTGACAGTGAAGAATCATCTAATCAGGTAATGAAGAGTCTATTGACTTTCCGATTGGTGCAGGAAGGCGGAGCGCCAAGAGGATGGACATGTTGGGCGACCAATGGTGGGGCGATCGGAGGTCATGTGATGAAACCTCCAGGAATACGTCCAACCAGAGTTGGCGCCCCGAGGGACAATCAGAGTGAGGCCAGCCTCACTAACAACCTGCTCAATACTAACACTGACAGAGGCCTTGCAGTAGCTTGCCGGCATGCCCTTTTGTCTGGTACATAACCAGGGCCCCTAGAGCTCTGTGATTCCACGGCTGCAGAAAGTGCCCCAGAATTTCTCCCCCCTCCCAGTCACAAAATGTCTCCCTTACGACTGGTTTCCTTCTCAAAATAGTTTCCTCCCATTGCAACCACAGTGGAACCAATGCCTGGTGTATCAATACCAATACCTGGTGTTCTGAGTCGGAAGGTATCAATTGACACCAATATTCTAATCCCCACTGATGTGCAGCTGAAGCGTTCAAAGTGTGAAATATATGGGGATTAACAAACTACAAATCAATGAGGATTGCAAAGAAAAGCAGAGAGAGAGAGAGAGAGAGACAGGAAGAAAGAAGGAGGAAAGATTTGCATTTATATTGCGCCTTGTCTTGTCTCTCAGAAACATCTCAAAGTGCTTCACAGGCAATGAATTACTTTGAACTGCAGTGACTGTTGCTTTGTAGGCAGGCGCGGCAGCCATTTTGCGCACAGCAAGATCCCACAAACAGCGGTGAAATAACTGAGCAGTTAAATATGTTTTTGGAGGTGTGAGTTGAGGGACGAAACGATGGCCAGGACACCGGGGAGAACGCCCTGCTCTTCTTCCAATAGTGCCGCGGGATCTTTAATATCCCCCTGACCGGGCAGACGGGGCCTCGTTTGAACGTCTCATCCGGCAGACAGCACCTCCGACAGTGCTGCGCTCCCTCGGTACTGCGCTGGGAGTGTCGGCCTAGATTTGGGGCTCGAGTCTCTGGAGTGGGGGGCCTGAACCCACAACCTTCTGACTCAGAGGCGAGAGTGCGATCCACTGAGCTATCAGATGAGCCACGCTGGCACACAGCATTTGGATTTGTTACACCAGGTATTGGTTACCCGCTCGGCAGGTGAAGTGTGCAAGGTGTGAAACGCATGGAGATGATCTAACCCCATTAATTTCAGCTCCTTAATCAGCTGGCTTTGTAGCAGGTCTGAGCCCAGCCTCGTGTCCGTTGTGTTTAATGTGCTGGCGAGTTGAGTGTATGTTGCTGAATGTAACACCGAGTAGTGACTGTGTCTGATGGTCAATCGGCCCTGGGCTCACCAGCACTCCAATCTTGCCATTTTAAATTCACATTTGAAAGGGAAATTGCAGTTTGAACATGCTTGGGGGCTCTGCACACCATAGTAGAAAATGATGCATTGCCGTAAATACTAACATTTCAATCATAAAAGCCAACAGTTTCGCTAGCTGCCACTTAGCACCTTAGCAGTCTCACTTATCTCGGTATAAGGTCAGGTGAGATGGCGAGGCGTTAAGTGGCAGCTATTTCTGTAAATGGCTAAGCAATAGATGGACTTTCAGAGGCGGAGCACAGCAAACCACTTTTGAACAATCCCAATTTTTCTAAATATTTTAAGAGCCACCCCCAAACCGTGGACAGACTTCCCACTGCGTTCTCATGCCACAGGATTTGCCGCAGAATTCTAGGGGCCCTGAATATAACAGGGAGACCACAAAAAAATAAAATCGGGAGGGAGAGAAATTTTAAAAAAAATTAAAAAGCGTGTGGTGGGGGAGGGGAGCTTGCCAGTAGCCATGTGAGTAAATGCACTTCCCATTGTGAAACGGAGCAGCACAGACCAGAACGGCCCCTGGTCTGTGCAGAGCGAGCTGATTTTAGCCTGGGTGGGGGGGGGGGGGGGGGAGGGGGGGTGACAATTGGGCCCTCAGTGCCTCCTCGGAAATGGAGGGACCGTTTTTTGACACAGAGCAGCTCGAGACCACCTCACACACCTTACAGACCACAGCTTGGGAGCCATTCACCTGCCTGCTCTCTCGCCTGTGGAAATAGGCATCGGGAGAGAAGTAGCCCGAGAGAGAGAGAGAGAGAGAGGGAGAAATCTCTAAAGGGGGAATGCACTAGTGTGTCGCAATATTCTGTCTTTGGACAGGCCTCTTGAAAAAGCGAGGCAAGTATTTCTCGACAGAATTTGCTGAGGCGTGACTCACCCTTACTCGTGGCGGAGGATGATGGTGTGGGAGGCGTCACCGGGACAGGGACCTGCTTCTTTGCCTTCTTCACCGGGGTTTTGAAGAGGGTCGAGGAGTCCAGCGAGCGGGTGCAGCCAGCGTCGGGGGCAGCAGGGCCCTCGCTGTCGCCGTCAGACAGCGTCAGCGTTGACATGACCAGTTTCGAAAGGATTTTCACGGCTGCTGCATCGGGGTCCTCGCACTCATCCGTTTCACTGTCCGAGACACTTAGATCTGCACAGGATTGCAAAGGCAGTGCCATTAAACGCGACAGAAAAAGAGCTTTTCGCAGATGCACAACAGTAAATCTCAAAGGACACCAGTAACATTTTTGCTCCAAAATAGTAACACTTGCTCAATTTGTACAGTGCCCCCCCCCCCCCCCTCCAGTAACACAAGTGCTGACTCATAACTCAAAGACACCCAAGCATTGGTTCCAGCTTGAATTATTGCTGTGGCCCGAGGAGCACGCAGGTCTATCCAGGACCCAGTTGCCTACCTGGGCACCCCTTTCTTCAAATGGATGTGTGAACATTGTTTGCTGCTAAACCATTTATCACATTTGGTATCTAATATCGCTAATACTGGGAGCATTGTAATAGCAGCTGTGGTTGCCATTTGGGAATTGCTGTTGATGCATCATGTTTTTTCCCTTCATTGTTCTGGTTTACACCACCTCAATCTTATGCTGGCTCCTGGGCGAGGCACTACAACAACACCTTGCATTTATATACCACCTTTAACGGAGTGAAACATCCCAAACCGAGGCGCTGCACAGGAGCGTTAATCAGACTGAAATTGTGCTGGTAATTTAAAAGGGAGGTGCTGCACTTCCGTGCTCGCAATGTGTGCTATCGGGAACTGGTGCAACCTCAGTCCGTGGTTATTTTGCCCATTAGCCTTCATGCGCCATGTGGCAAAGACGTTGAGGGCAGTGATGCTCATCATTGCCACTGCTCGGGCATGGCAGACGGTGGACGACAGATCTCCATGCAGTGCCGTCACAGCCTCCCGGTGAGCTTGGGCCTCCTCATGCGCTTTTCCTTGGCCAGACAGCTGCCACACTCTCGCCAAGATTTTAGTGAAAGTGTAGACACACGTAAAGAGGGGTGCAATGTATAATAACAACAACAACTTGCATTTAGAAAGAAAGACTTGCATTTCTATAGCGCCTTTCATGACCACCGGACATCTCAAGGCGTTTACAGCCAACGAAGTACTTTTGGAGTGGAGGAAGAGCATCCGGGAGGGCGCTGAGCACCTCGAGTCTCGCCGCCGAGAGCATGCAGAAATCAAGCGCAGGCAGCTGAAGGAGCGTGCGGCAAACCAGTCCCACCCTCCCCTTCCCTTCCCTCCAACCACTGTCTGTCCCACCTGTGCCAGAGACTGTAAGTCCCGTATTGGACTGTTCAGTCACCTGAGAACTCACTTTTGGAGTGGAAGCAAGTCTTCCTCGATTTCGAGGGACTGCCTATGATGATGATGGTGTAGTCACTTGTAATGTGGGAAACGCAGCAGCCAATTTGCGTACACCAGCTCCCACAAACAGCAATGTGATATGTTTTTTGTTATGATGATTGAGGGATAAATATTGGCCCCAGGACACCGGGGATAACTCCCCTGCTCTTCTTCGAAATAGTGCCGTAGGATCTTTTATGTCCACCTGAGAGAGCAGAAGGGGGAGGGGGGGGGAAGGAGGAGAAGGGGGAGGAGGAGGAGAAGGGGGAGGAGGAGGAGAAGGGGGAGGGGGGGGGGGAGGAGAAGGGGGAGGGGGAGGAGAAGGAAAAGGGGGGGGAAAGGAGAGGGGGGGGAAAAGATGAGGGGGGGGAAAGGAGATGGGGGGGGGGGGAAAGGAGATGGAGGGGGGGAAAGGAGAAGGGGGAGGGAGGTTGAATGGGCCAGGCCCGAGATTTCGGGCAGCGCCCGTCCCCAGCACCAGATTTACAGGTAGGTGGCGTTGGGTCGGGTCGGGATCGCGGGTCGGGTCGGGGGGAGCGCGGGTTGGGGTCGGGAGCGCGGGTCGGGTCGGGAGGTGGTGGGTTCGGGTCGGGGGGTGGTGGGTTCGGGTCGGGTCGGGGGGAGGGAGGGAGGTCAGGTTGGGTCCAGTCGGGATGGGGGAAGTGGGAGTCGGGTCGGTGTCGGTGTCGGTGTCGGGTTCGGTCCGGAGGCGGGGGGGGCGGGGGGGAAGCGGGAGTCGGGTCAGGTCCAGTCCGGGGGGTCGGGTCCGGTCCAGGGGCAGGGGGGGGGGGGGAGCGGGAGTTGGGTCGCTGTCGGGTCCGGACCGGAGGCGGGGGGCGGGAAGCGGGAGTCAAGTCGGGTCGGGAGGAAGCAGGAGCTGGCCGTGGGAGGAGCCTTATTCACGCAGCCCCAGTGAGGCTGTTCGGCCAGAGCTAGGGGCTGCGTGCTTCGGGCCCCTCCCACACAGTTTTGGCCGCCTGGAGCTACTGCACATGTGCGCCCACTGTAGCGCGCATGTGCAGAGGTCCCGGCACTGTTTTCAGTGCAGGGACCTGGCTCCGCCCCCTACAGCTCGTGCTGCGCTGCGCCGAGCTGCAAACGACCTGCAGGGAGCCGGAGAATCTGGAAGTTTTTTTTAGGCGCACTTTGTGGCGCGAAAAACGGGCGTCCAGGTCGGGACTGCGCCGTTCTAGGCGCGGCTCGAAACTTGGGCCCAATGTTTCAGGTCGGCGAACCTTCGTCAGAACGTGAGGATCTCGCTCCAAATCAGACCTGGGCTGAATGAATTTAACAAAGGGGAGGGTTGGAAGTGTCACCACAGCAGTGAACGTACAGAGCCATGTTCTGCCCCAGAGCATGGGAACAATGGCCATTAGCAAGTTTACTGCAGTTGCCCCAACAAGAATCGCAGATTACCTTTTCTTGGTGAAGATGTGCGTGGAGTCATCAGAAGGGAGGCTGAAGTCTGCGTTTCATTGAGTGAAGATTTGAAAAGATTTAAACTTTCGAGAGAAGGAGCAAGCGTTGAGTCGGAGAGGGAGAGGGCGGAGACATCCTGCTTCAGAGACATTTTCACTTCTGCATCATGACAGTCATTCATTTCATTATCCGACTCACCGGTGAGCTCTATAGAGTTCGTGAAGAAAGAAAAGCATCAGATAGTGAGCAAGTTTAGAAAGTGGCATCTTTGCCATTTAGACCCTAGGAGTAACAACTTCCAAAGGTTATGGGGTAAAGACTTGCATTTATTGAGCGCCTTTCACAACCACCGGACGTCCCAAAGCGGTTTACAGCCAATGAGATACTTTTTGAATTGGAGCCACTGTTGTAATGTAGGAAACGCAGCAGCCAATTTGCGCACAGCAAGCTCCCACAAACAATAATGTGATAAATGACCAGATAATCTGTTTTTAGAGATGGTGATTGAGGGATAAATATTGGCCCAGGACAGCGGGTACAACTCCCCTGCTCTTCTTCAAAATTGTGCCACAGGATCTTTTACGTCCACCTGAGAAAGTAGATGGGGCCTCGGTTTAATGTCTCATCCGAAAGACGGCACCTCAGACAGTGCAGCACTCCCTCAGCACTGCACTGGAGTGTCAGTCTAGATTTTTGTGCTCAAGTCTCTGAAGTGGGAATTGAACCCACAACCTTCGGACTCAGAGGGAGCGTGTTGCCCACTTAACCACATCTGACACAACTGTAGTGCCCCAACCTCTGCCCCAGCTGAGATAGGCAGGGAATCTGGGACCTTGCTGTGTATGGCTCAGTAATACATTGGATAGCGCATTTACCATCCGAACCACTGGGGTTGTTCGGTTTACTTTCTCTCGATGGCAGTGTGTACAACGACAGAGAGCAGCACAGGTTCACAACCAGGATTCCTCCCATATAAACTCACAATCCTAACTATACGGTCAGCGAAAGGCTCGGACGCCTAGCTGCAATGTCCAAATCCTGTAGGGTGGAAATGCAATGATATTCCACGCAAAAACACACACAAGGTACTGGGGATCTTGAATAGAACTGCACCCCTCATGGAGTGGGGAACAGCCGGCGAGAGTAAAGGAGGCACTGTTCTCTCCAGGAGCCTGCCATCCCTTCTCGTCAGAGTCATCGTTTTCATTATTTGACTGTTTTCTAGACTCTGCAGAATGTGGGAAAGGTTGGATCTGACAGAATTATGAAGAGGAGTTAATGGAGGCGGTACCCTTTTAACAAAGTGACCAATTAGACGGGAGCCTACCCAGCAGCTCAGAGGATAAATGCATGACCTGGCTTACGACTGAGCCAATCAAACCCAGGTTCAAGGTACATTGGCAGAGCTCTCTGGAGTTCAGTCTCCAGTCTGTATTAAGTTGGTTGATTACAGCCAGGGCAGAAGTTTAGTCGCTACACTGTTCTCATGCACCAGATTAGGGAGTGGGGACAGGGAGGAATATCAGCCAGGGTGCTCAGTCCTGATCACTGTAATATATGCCCCTGTGAGTATACTCACAGGTTTGTAGAGCTGTTGCATTCGAGCCAGGGTGTCCCTGGAGATTGGAGCACGCGGTGTCCACCGGTACGCTTGCGGTCTTCCGCGAGAGGTGGGCGCCGGAGGGACTGGAGTGCATCATCACCCCCGGCAACCAAATTTTAATTTGATCTGTTTAATGTCTAAAGTTTAATTTGTTCATTTGTCGGTTTTGGTGCCCCTTTAATAAGGGGGCACTTGATTTACAGGTTCAACTAAAATAATTGTAGAGCTGTTGCACTGTGAGTAGCTTAGCCAGTCACTTGATGTTCACAAGACTCAATAAAACCCCAGCCAGTTGGGTCTAGGTCATCTACGATGAGGTATGCAGTTGTGAGCCTAGTGGATGAACTGGTAATGTGTCGTGTGATTCTTAAACCTTTGTTAATAAACCAGCTAGTTCTTAATAGCAATGTATTACTATGAAGGAGGCGGGAGCTCGGAGCAGCGCGAGTCCGGGGTCGGCGAGAGGCCTATAAAGGCCAGCGGGAGCTCGGAGCAGTCAGTCGAGGAGGCGGGAGCTCGGAGCAGCGCGAGTCCGGGGTCGGCGAGAGGCCTATAAAGGCCAGCGGGAGCTCGGAGCAGTCAGTCGAGGAGGCGGGAGCTCGGAGCAGCGCGAGTCCGGGGTCGGCGAGAGGCCTATAAAGGCCAGCGGGAGCTCGGAGCAGCGCGAGTCCGGGGTCGGCGAGAGGCGTGCCGGTGCAGCTACAGGGAGAAGGCAAAAAAACAAAGGTGACGTCACAGCCTAGGGGGTAAGTGATTGGCTGGTGATTGGTGAGTAGTTTTTCTTTTTCTTCTTATATTGGTCAGTAACTTTTAACATTGTTATTACCAGTTTAAGTGTATCTAAGGGTTAAGTCATGGCAGGAGAGCTCGGTCGGGTGTTATGCTCCTCCTGTACCATGTGGGAACTCAGGGACGCTTCCGGTGTCCCTGACGACTATGTGTGCGGGAAGTGTATCCGCCTCCAGCTCCTGACGGTCCGCGTTACGGAATTGGAGCTGAGGGTGGATTCACTCTGGAGCATCCACGATGCTGAGAATGACGTGAGTATCACGTGTAGTGAGTTGGTCTTACCGCAGGGAAAGGGTCCACAGCCAGATAGGGAATGGAAGACCAGCAGGAAGAGTAGAGCAAGGAAGGTAGTGCAGGGGTCCCCTGCGGTCATCCCCCTGCAAAACAGATACACCGCTTTGGGTACTGTTGAGGGGAATGACTCATCAGGGGAGGGCAGCAGCAGCCAAGTTCATGGCACCGTGGCTGGCTCTGCTGCACAGGAGGGCAAGAAAAAGAGTGGGAGAGCGATAGTGATAGGGGATTCAATTGTGAGGGGAATAGATAGGCGTTTCTGCGGCCGCAACCGAGACTCCAGGATGGTATGTTGCCTCCCTGGTGCAAGGGTCAAGGATGTCTCGGAGCGGGTGCAGGACATTCTGAAATGGGAGGGAGAACAGCCAGTTGTCGTGGTGCACATTGGTACCAACGACATAGGCAAAAAAAGGGATGAGGTCCTACGAAACGAATTTAAGGAGCTAGGAGCTAAATTAAAAAGTAGGACCTCAAAAGTAGTAATCTCGGGATTGCTACCAGTGCCACGTGATAGTCAGAGTAGGAATCGCAGGATAGCGCAGATGAATACGTGGCTTGAGCAGTGGTGCAGCAGGGAGGGATTCAAATTCCTGGGGCATTGGGACCGGTTCTGGGGGAGGTGGGACCAGTACAAACCGGACGGTCTGCACCTGGGCAGGACTGGAACCAATGTCCTCGGGGGAGTGTTTGCTAGTGCTGTTGGGGAGGATTTAAACTAATATGGCAGGGGGATGGGAACCAATGCAGGGAGACAGAGGGAAACAAAAAGGAGCCAAAAGCAAAAGACAGAAAGGAGAGGAGGAAAAGTGTAGGGCAGAGAAACCCAAGGCAAAGAACAAAAAGGGCCACTGTACAGCAAAATTCTAAAAGGACAAAGGGTGTTAATAAAACAAGCCTGAAGGCTTTGTGTCTTAATGCAAGGAGTATCCGCAATAAGGTGGATGAATTAATTGTGCAAATAGATGTTAACAAATATGATGTGATTGGGATTACGGAGACGTGGCTCCAGGATGATCAGGGCTGGGAACTCAACATTCAGGGGTATTCAACATTCAGGAAGGATAGAATAAAAGGAAAAGGAGGTGGGGTAGCATTGCTGGTTAAAGAGGAGATTAATGCAATAGTTAGGAAAGACATTAGCTTGGATGATGTGGAATCTATATGGGTAGAGCTGCAGAACACCAAAGGGCAAAAAACGTTAGTAGGAGTTGTGTACAGACCTCCAAACAGTAATAGGGATGTTGGGGAGGGCATCAAACAGGAAATTAGGGGTGCATGCAATAAAGGTGTAGCAGTTATAATGGGTGACTTTAATATGCACATAGATTGGGCTAGCCAAACTGGAAGCAATACGGTGGAGGAGGATTTCCTGGAGTGCATAAGGGATGGTTTTCTAGACCAATATGTTGAGGAACCAACTAGGGGGGAGGCCATCTTAGACTGGGTGTTGTGTAATGAGAGAGGATTAATTAGCAATCTCATTGTGCGAGGCCCCTTGGGGAAGAGTGACCATAATATGGTGGAATTCTGCATTAGGATGGAGAATGAAACAGTAAATTCAGAGACCATGGTCCAGAACTTAAAGAAGGGTAACTTTGAAGGTATGAGGCGAGAATTGGCTAGGATAGATTGGCGAATGATACTTAGGGGGTTGACTGTGGATGGGCAATGGCAGACATTTAGAGACCGCATGGATGAAGTACAACAATTGTACATTCCTGTCTGGCGTAAAAATAAAAAGGGGAAGGTGGCTCAACCGTGGCTATCTAGGGAAATCAGGGATAGTATTAAAGCCAAGGAAGTGGCATACAAATTGGCCAGAAATAGCAGCGAACCTGGGGACTGGGAGAAATTTAGAACTCAGCAGAGGAGGACAAAGGGTTTGATTAGGACAGGGAAAATGGAGTACGAGAAGAAGCTTGCAGGGAACATTAAGGCGGATTGCAAAAGTTTCTATAGGTATGTAAAGAGAAAAAGGTTGGTGAAGACAAACGTAGGTCCCCTGCAGTCAGAATCAGGGGAAGTCATAACGGGGAACAAAGAAATGGCGGATCAATTGAACAAGTACTTTGGTTCGGTATTCACTAAGGAGGATACAAACAACCTTCCGGATATAAAAGGGGTCAGAGGGTCTAGTAAGGAAGAGGAACTGAGGGAAATCTTTATTAGTCGGGAAATTGTGTTGGGGAAATTGATGGGATTGAAGGCAGATAAATCCCCAGGGCCTGATGGCCTGCATCCTAGAGTACTTAAGGAGGTGGCCTTGGAAATAGCGGATGCATTGACAGTCATTTTCCAACATTCCATTGACTCTGGATCAGTTCCTATGGAGTGGAGGGTAGCCAATGTAACCCCACTTTTTAAAAAAGGAGGGAGAGAGAAAACAGGGAATTATAGACCGGTCAGCCTGACCTCAGTAGTGGGTAAAATGATGGAATCAATTATTAAGGATGTCATAGCAGTGCATCTGGAAAATGGTGACATGATAGGTCCAAGTCAGCATGGATTTGTGAAAGGGAAATCATGCTTGACAAATCTTCTGGAATTTTTTGAGGATGTTTCCAGTAAAGTGGACAAAGGAGAACCCGTTGATGTGGTATATTTGGACTTTCAGAAGGCTTTCGACAAGGTCCCACACAAGAGATTAATGTGCAAAGTTAAAGCACATGGGATTGGGGGTAGTGTGCTGACGTGGATTGAGAACTGGTTGTCAGACAGGAAGCAAAGAGTAGGAGTAAACGGGTACTTTTCAGAATGGCAGGCAGTGACTAGTGGAGTGCCGCAAGGTTCTGTGCTGGGGCCCCAGCTGTTTACATTGTACATTAATGATTTAGACGAGGGGATTAAATGCAGTATCTCCAAATTTGCGGATGATACTAAGTTGGGTGGCAGTGTGAGCTGCGAGGAGGATGCTATTAGGCTGCAGAGTGACTTGGATAGGTTAGGTGAGTGGGCAAATGCATGGCAGATGAAGTATAATGTGGATAAATGTGAGGTTATCCACTTTGGTGGTAAAAACAGAGAGACAGACTATTATCTGAATGGTGACAGATTAGGAAAAGGGAAGGTGCAACGAGACCTGGGTGTCATGGTACATCAGTCATTGAAGGTTGGCATGCAGGTACAGCAGGCGGTTAAGAAAGCAAATGGCATGTTGGCCTTCATAGCGAGGGGATTTGAATACAGGGGCAGGGAGGTGTTGCTACAGTTGTACAGGGCCTTGGTGAGGCCACACCTGGAGTATTGTGTACAGTTTTGGTCTCCTAACTTGAGGAAGGACATTCTTGCTATTGAGGGAGTGCAGCGAAGGTTCACCAGACTGATTCCCGGGATGGCGGGACTGACCTATCAAGAAAGATTGGATCAATTGGGCTTGTATTCACTGGAGTTCAGAAGAATGAGAGGGGACCTCATAGAAACGTTTAAAATTCTGACGGGTTTAGACAGGTTAGATGCAGAAAGAATGTTCCCAATGTTGGGGAAGTCCAGAACCAGGGGTCACAGTCTGAGGATAAGGGGTAAGCCATTTAGGACCGAGATGAGGAGAAACTTCTTCACCCAGAGAGTGGTGAACCTGTGGAATTCTCTACCACAGAAAGTAGTTGAGGCCAATTCACTAAATATATTCAAAAGGGAGTTAGATGAAGTCCTTACTACTCGGGGGATCAAGGGTTATGGCGAGAAAGCAGGAAGGGGGTACTGAAGTTTCATGTTCAGCCATGAACTCATTGAATGGCGGTGCAGGCTAGAAGGGCTGAATGGCCTGCTCCTGCACCTATTTTCTATGTTTCTATGTTTAATTCGTAAGCAAAGAACACATAAAGCAAATACATTACAATCGCCATCCAGTGACCCTCTACCGGGGAGGGAGTGTGTGTGTGTGTGAGTGTGTGTGTGTGTGTGAGTGTGTGAGTGTGTGTGTGTGTGTGTGTGTGTGTGTGTGTGTGTGTGTGTGTGTGGGAGGGCGAGCAGGATCAGGGTCGGCTGTGGTGCTCACCACCGTTAAATGCCCTCCCAACATTCCCGGCCAGTGGTTGCACATGAAGAACGGCCGCTTGCCCGAGGTAGCAAAGGGCTGCTGCCACCCATGGAGCTGAGCGCAGCATAAATCAACACCTTCGGCAGGGGGATGGAAAAAAATGAGATAAAAGCTCCCCTATGATTCTTCTCCCACTGATTAACTGGTAGTAGGAAACCTTTTATAGTAAGTGGTCTGCAGTGAAAGTCTGCAATAACAAGGACTGGGCTTCAAAAGCCAGCAGTGCAGAGAGAATGTATTCAGTAAAATGCGAAGCTTCAGCCCCATTTAGAATTAAGTTCGTACACATCTAGACTGCAGAGAATGCTGCCTTGGATGAAAGTGATGTTATGTGGTACCAAAGTCGAATTACCCATGAAATATGATGAGGTATACGGCACCACGACTACTGAGGCAGCATCATGAGGAAATTCCTTGAGTGGAATGTTGAAGGTTATAGAGTTTTCTAGAGAGTGGTCACCATCATAGTCAAAGAACGGATGGGTCGAGATGTCTTGGTTTGAGGGCATTTTCAGTTCCTCCATCTTTGACTCGATGCAGCCATTAATGTCATTGTCGGAGCTCCGTCTGGACTCTGTAAAATATACAAACCTTGGCTAATTCTGCAGCATCCAATTTTATTTTTAAAATAACTGACAGTACAATACACAAGTCATGGGGCTGGCCGGGATCGAAGCCATTACATCTCACGGGGAGGGGGGGCACGACAAAGCTGTAGCTGTCAGTTTATTTTAACTTGGGAAATAGAAAGGGTTGGAAGGCAATTTACAACACTTAGATAAATCGATGAACTTGAGGTGTTACCTTACAAACACTTCACACTGCCACTATTTTAACAGATGTGTTAACCTTTTTAAAATAAACATATTGAAAGCTGCTGGTCAGCGCGGCCTGTTTATATCCCCACGAGGGATGCATACGTCCCGCCTCTTCTGTCAAACCCAATCTGAAAGGTTCCATTTGAACATTTTTGTTTCCTCCCCAATGTTCTCCTCACCGCACCCCACACTCACCCTCCCAACCTTGAAGTCGCCGACTCTTGATGGGGGAGACTAGAACTAGGGGGGCATAATCTTAGAATAAGGGGCCACCCATTTAAAACTGAGATAAGAAGGAATTTCTTCTCTCAGAGGGTTGTAAATCTGTGGAATTCTCTGCCCCAGAGAGCTGTGGAGGCTGGGACATTGAATAAATTTAAGACAGAGATAGACAGTTTCTTAACCGATAAGGGATTAAGTAAAGGGTTATGGGGAGCGGGCAGGGAAGTGGAGCTGAGTCCATGATCAGATCAGCCATGATCTTATTAAATGGCGGAGCAGGCTCGAGGGGCCGTATGACCTGCTCCTATTTCTTATGTTCTTATGAAGGCGCCGACTCTTGCTGGGGAGTAAATAAACAGCACAGAAGGAGGCCATTCAGCCCATCATGGCAGTGCTGGTGCTAGCTCGTCAACTGGAGCTGTCTACTCTCATTCCATTTCCCTGCCCTTGCCTCATATCCTTTTATGTTCCCCTGTACTGACTCTGATAATCCTCAGGATTATCACTAGAAGGCTGGCGGGGGAAGTTAGAAGGCATTTTTCCCCATCCAGAGTATTAGATCGTGGAATGCTTTGCTACGTGCCAATGAGCCTCGCAATGCCTGCTCTTACCAGCTGACCCACAATGGACCTAAAACTAACTGGCCTATTATTTTGTGGCTTATCCCATTCCTCCTTTCTGCACAGGGGTGGAGCACATGCCACCCTCCAGGCCCTTGGCACAACCCATGTTTTCAAACCTTTTTGCGACAGTGCCTTCGGTACCTCTGATATCTCCTTCCTGACCTCCCTCATCGGGGCACGGTGACTTTTCTGTTTTTAGTCCCCATTAAGTGCTTTCGGTCAAAGTGTCAATGCCTGAAATGTGAACGTGTCCTTTCTCTTTTACAGGTGCGGGCGGAGCTGCTGTGCCTTTCCAGGACTTTTTCGGTTTTATTTCTTGGCAAACCAGCTGCGTGTTTATCAGGAACTAGTGCCCTTCACATCAAGACTGAAGTATTGAGTAATCATACCATCCATTTTTCTATCCCCCCCACGGCACTCAAAATGAAAAGTGAAAGTCACTGGAGAGCAGTACTAGTGATTGCAAAGGATGCCCGTTTCCTGCCTGTGGTATACCACACTGCAGTCTTACAGTTTCTCTTGATCCGATAAAGCCATTTTGATGACTCAAAGGGCCTGTTGCCTTGTGAGGTTTATAGGTAAACTTATATAATATGTTTGAAGTCCAAGAACTCAAAACCCGGCACCAAGCTCATGGTTTACAGAGCAGTAGTGATACCCGCCCTCCTATATGCTTCGGAGACATGGACAACGTGCAGCAGACACCTCAAAGCACTGGAGAAGTACCAGCAACGCTGCCTCTGCAAGATCCTGCAAATCCACAGGCAGGATAGGCGCACCAACGTCAGTGTTCTCTCTCAGGCCAACATCCCCAGCATCGAAGCACTGACCACGCTCAATCAGCTCCGATGGACGGGCCACATTGTCCGTATGCCCGATAGTAGATTCCCAAAACAAGCGCTCTACTCTGAGTTCCGTCACAGCAAGCGATTTCCAGGAGGGCAGAGAAAACGCTTCAAGGACTTTCTCAAAACCTCCTTGAAAAATGTAACATCCTCATCGACTCTTGGGAATCCCTGGCCCAAGACCGCTCAATTTGGAGGAGAAACATTCGAGAAGGTGTTGAACACTTTGAGTCTCTTTGTCGGGAACACGTGGAAGTCAAGTACAAACAGCGGAAGGAGCGCACAATAAATCAAGCACCCCACCCACCCGTCCCTTCAACCACCACCTGTGGCAGAGTCTGTAGATCCCTTATAATATTGGTGTGGAAACAAGTCATCCTCGACTCTGGGAGACTGACAAAGGAGGGAGTAGGTAAACTATCCCTCCCTTTCCTTCTCGACCCCGCCTGAAGCCTTTGACATGGTTGCCGGCTTTTCAATGAGGAAAAACTGCACGTGCGCGGTATTTTGAATGGCCCACGCAGCCACCTAACGGAGCTGTGAGGCGGCAAACAAAATTACAAGGAACATTGCCAACCACATATCCGCGCCAACACTAAGGCTGCCTAACATCGCCCATCTCCGCCACTGCCTCAGCTCATCTGCTGCTGAAGCCCTCATCCGTGCCTTTGTTACCTCTAAACTTGACTACTCCAACGCACTCCTGGCTGGCCTCCCACATTCTACCCTATGGAAACTAGAGGTCATCCAAAACTCAGCTGTCTGTGTTCTAACTCGCACCAAGTCCCGCTCACCCATCACCCCCTGTGCTCCCTGACCTACATTGGCTCCCGGTTAAGCAACGCCTCGATTTCAAAATTCTCATCCTTGTTTACAAATCCCTCCTTGCCCTCGGCCCTCCCTATCTCTGTAATCTCCTCCAGCCTCACAAACCCCCGGGATATCTGCACTCCTCAAATTCTGTCCTCTTGAACATCCCCAATTTCCATCGCTCCACCATTGGTGGCCGTGCCTTCAGCTGCCTGGGCCCTAAGCTCTGGAATTCCCTCCCTAAACCTCTCCACCTCTCTACCTCTCTTTCCTCTTTTACAGATGCTCCTTAAAACCGACCTCTTTCACCAAGCTTTTGGTCATCTGTCTTAATATCTCTTTGTGTGGCTCGGTATCAAATTTTGTTTTATAACAGTCCTGCGAAGCGCCTTGGGACATTTTACTACGTTAAAGGCATTTTATAAATACGAGTTGTTATTGTTGATAAAACTATCTCCTTTTAGTGTAGATCAGTCTGGTATTAATATATAAATGAGAAAAGACTGAGGGAGAGAAATCCGCGTGGTTTGTGCCTCCCGTTAGCGCCCCGGGGCGAAATTCTGCGGGAGTTTAGCGGAGGCGCTAACCAGTAGCGCCCCAGGCCACTGCGCCGGTGATGATCACCGTGCGAAGCGACGGGTTTTCACCCGAGCGAAAATTGGGTAGTGCCCCGTGAGGTCGCCGCAGGCAAACCGGGCCGCACTCCGCTCGCGGGGCGAAAATTAACAGGGAGGTGCGACGGGACACGCACCTTGCCTTTTCCAATTCACGGGGTCCGTGCCATGACGTTGCAGCCCAGCGCTCCGCTTCTGTGCCGGGCTACTGCCACGGCGCCCCGCTCCCCAGTGGTGAAGCGGTGGTCCCCTTCTCCCCGATGCACAGTTGGTAGCGTGCCCTCCCCTTCCTTTAATGCTCCGCATAGCGCTGGAAAATCCCCGCGGTTAGTGCACCAGTCCCGCCCCCGAGAGGAAGTGGAGCGTGCGGCATTGCCAAATCATAAACCCCAAACTCACTGCCGGAGCGGGACTTCGGCGCCTGAAAGGATGGTGAAGGTTACCACCACCAAAACGGATTTCGCCCCCCCGAGTGTTGCTGGGTATAACACCCTTTTACTTATTATATAACAGCCCGTTCATCATCATCATAGGCAGTCCCTCAGAATCGAGGAAGACTTGCTTCCACTCCTGAAGTGAGTTCTTTGGTGGCTGAACAGTCCAATACGAGAACCACAGTCCCTGTCACAGGTGGGACAGATAGTCATTGCGAGAGGGATGGAGTACAAAAGCAGGGAGGTCCTGCTGCAACTGTACAGGGTATTGGTGAGGCCGCACCTGGAGTACTGCGTGCAGTTTTGGTCACCTTACTTAAGGAAGGATATACTGGCTTTGGAGGGGGTACAGAGACGATTCACGCGGCTGATTCCGGAGATGAGGGGGTTACCTTATGATGATAGATTGAGTAGACTGGGTCTTTACTCGTTGGAGTTCAGAAGGATGAGGGGTGATCTTATAGAAACATTTAAAATGAAAGGGATAGACAAGATAGAGGCAGAGAGGTTGTTTCCACTGGTCGGGGAGACTAGAACTAGGGGGCACAGCCTCAAAATACGGGGGAGCCAATTTAAAACCGAGTTGAGAAGGAATTTCTTCTCGCAGAGGGTTGTGAATCTGTGGAATTTTCTGCCCAGGGAAGCAGTTGAGGCTAGCTCATTGAATGTATTCAAATCACAGATAGATAGATTTTTAACCAATAAGGGAATTAAGGGTTATGGGGAGCGGGCGGGTAAGTGGAGCTGAGTCCACGGCCAGATCAGCCATGATCTTGTTGAGTGGCGGAGCAGGCTCGAGGGGCTAGATGGCCTACTCCTGTTCCTAATTCTTATGTTCTTATGTTCGTTGAGGGAAGGGGTGGATGGGGCAGGTTTGCCGCACGCTCCTTCCGCTGCCTGCACTTGATTTCTGCATGCTCTCGCCGACGAGGCTCGAGGTGCTCAGCGCCCTCTCGGATGCACTTCCTCCACTTAGGGCAGTCTTGGGCCAGGGACTCCCAGGTGTCAGTGGGGATGTCGCACTTTATCAGGGAGGCTTTGAGAATGTCCTTGTAGCGTTTCCACTACCCTATTATGTCAGTAGGGACAGTGCCAGCAGCCTACATCTGCTCTGATTTCCAGCCCTCACCCCAGTGCAAAGCCCACCTTTGGGGGCGGGGGGGGGGGGGGAGTGGTAAGAGCGTCCTGTACCAGAGGCCACGCAGGAAGTGCAATGCTGTGCCAGTCTACTGCCTGGCAGGGAGCTAAAGAGGTAAACAAAGCATAAAAATCTTCACGTTCTTAATATTCACATGCCCTAGATAGCACATCAATCTGGAGAAGGATAATTCTCTCCCCTCCCCCCCTCCTTCTCTGCCTATAATCTAACCCCACCTCTCCTCCCAGTCCAGAAGGCATCGATACACAAATCTTTGCAGGTGACAGGACAAGCTGATAAGGCTGAAGAAGTGTACGGGATCCTGAACTGTATCAATAAAGGCATCGAATACAAGGGAAGGAAAATCGACGAAACCTTTTATAGATCACTGGTTAGGCTTCAGCTGGAGTATTGTGTCCAGTTCTGAGCACCACACTTTAGGATGTCAAAGCCTTGGAGAGGGTGCAAGGAGATTTACGAGAATGGTAGCAGGGATGAGGTACGTCAGTTACGTGGAGAGACTGGAGAAGTGGCTTCCACCGGTGGGCGGGATACAGATTTATGGTCATTGGCAAAAGAACCAGAGGGCAGGCGAGAATTTTTTTTAAACCAGCGAATTGGGATGCAAGGCCTGGAAGGATGGTGGAATTAGATTAATAACTTTAAAAGGGAAATGGATATATGACTGAAAAGGACAAATATGCAGGGCTATGGTGTAAGAGCAGGGGGGGGGGGGTAAGACACTAATTGGACAGCTCTTTTAAAGAGCTGGCACAGACACGATAGGCCAAATGGCCTCCTTCTGTGCTGTATGATTCGCTGATCTTTTATTTATTGCATTGCCTGTACAATTGCCCCTGGTAGTGTAGGGGCCGGGAGGACAGCTATGACGTTTCATTGCGAACCTGTCCTGTTCCTTTAAGGCGACTGCATTTAACAGGTTAATCTAGGTGACTGCAGCTAACTGCTACAGTCAGAGAGCAGTGGAATTGGCTTGTAAACTTCAAGGCTCCAGGTCAATGACTGGCTTTCCTGCTCTTAAAACAATCACAAGGCAATGCTTTGAAACATGGCAGCTGTAGTGTGACAAGACAGGTGCTTGATGCAAGATTTTGATATTGCCATTATAGGAATATGAAATTTGAGTAAATCGAATGAAAACGGGACACAGAAATATACATACAGACAGCGTGACAACTGAAACGTGATGGGCAAACACGCACTATACATACCGCTTTTATTCGATTATTTAGATGGACACTAACAATCTCCTATTGTCACACTCCTGGCAAATCTGAGGACATGTTTTTTGTAAGGTCAGGAGTGTTATACCTTGGAATGGACTATATATTATTCTGCTAAAGCGGCACCTTTTCCTGTTAAGGCCACAAAGTCTAACTCCTGTTAAGTAAACATAGGGTGAGGTCATTCAGAGTGTAATTGCTTGGTGAGGGAACTTTGAAGATTGGGATAAACTTGTCAGGACACAGCATTTTTAGACTGTTTTGCATCTGTAATAAGTGTGATGTCTGCATGTGTAGACATACTTGTTATCAATACTTTAATTAATACAGATATAACATTCTGCATGATACGGAGTAAGAACATAAGAAATAGGAGCAGGAGTAGGCCATACGGCCCCTCGAGCCTGCTCTGCCATTTAATGCGATCATGGCTGATCTGATCATGGACTCAGCTCCACTTCCCTGCCCACTCCCCATAACCCCTTATCGGTTAAGAAACTGTTTATCTCTGTCTTAAATTTATTCAATGTTCCAGCTTCCACAGCTCTCTGAGGCAGCAAATTCCACAGATTTACAACCCTCAGAGAAGAAATTCCTCCTCATTTCAGTTTTAAATGGGCGGCCCCTTATTCTAAGATTATTCCCTCTAGTTCTCGTCTCCCCTATCAGTGGAAACATCCTCTCTGCATCCACCTTGTCGAGCCCTCTCATAATCTTATACGTTTCGATAAGATCACCTCTCATTCTTCTGAATTCCAATGCTTAGAGGCCCAACCTATTCTCATAAGTCAACCCCCTCATCAACCTAATGAACCTTCTCTGAACTGCCTCCAAAGCAAGTATATCCTTTCGTAAATATGGAAACAAAAACTGCATGCAGTATTCCAGGTGTGGCCTCACCAATACCCTGTATAACTGTAGCAAGACTTCCCTGCTTTTATACTCCATCCCCTTTGCAATAAAGGCCAAGATTCCATTGGCCTTCCTGATCACTTGCTGTACCTGCATACTATCCTTTTGTGTTTCATGCACCAGTACCCTATATTTATTCTACAATAACACAAGTGCTATTTATACATAAACTTTTCCCGTCCCATCTTCCATGCCCTACTGGGCCTCATGACTATCCCTGATCGGGAGTACATCCTCTTCTGATCTCTTACTGCCAAGCCCAGCGCACCCAGCTGTGGTCCAGCTTAAGCGTGCATATAGAAGGTTTATGATTCCCTCTCTTGGCTTGCTGCCTTTTGTTTCAGCATGAGCAACTAACATGCAACAAGAATGATCGCAGCCAACACATCCACACCGAGTGTTTCTGGGCTTCACACCCACTCGAGTCACAGCACCAAACCCACGTCAGCTATTTTATCGCGCTCATCAAACCAATGCGGTTTGTTTTCCAACGTGTGTTTATTCATTATCATTTGGGTTGTGGTTGCTGTTATTTTTCTCTTCCAAATGGCTCGCAGTAAAAGTCCTCGGCAAAACCACCATCAGCTGCTTCACCACTGATTGTCCCTTCGTCACAAGGTCAGGAGCAGGATTGTTCATAATTCCACTGTTCAGCTCCATTCACAACTCCTTCAATAACGAAGCAGTTCATGCCAGCCGACAGCAGAACGTGGGAAACATCTCGGCCTGTGCTGACAAGTGTCAGGTAACATTCATACCACTTAAGTGCCAGATAACGACCATCTTGATCAAGAGAAAGCCCAGCTCTCTAGAATCATTGGGGGGAAATTGCCCCCCTTCTTTAAGGCCCGTTACCAATGGGGCGGTAAGGCCTTACTGACCGAGGCCCGACCCATGCTGAATTGCCGCCGGGGCTGCGGAAACGGGTTTGCGCCGTGCCCCATGTTGCTGTCCCCCCCCCGGCGCTCCGGCCTGGTGTTGGACACGCGCCGACTCCTTTCTGTCCCGCGAGGGAATTTACCCCGTGGGAGTGCAGCCCCGCCGGTCGGTGCCACTGACAGCTTCGCGCGGCGGGAGCCCTCCCTGCTCCCAGTGGGCGTCAAGTAGGCCTCATAGTTTCCCTCCCCTTTAAGTGAAGGGCGGCACTGATGACATCGCCCGCCTTCCGCCCCGATGAATTTTTCCGGGAAAAGAGGGCAATTTCCCTCTATTCCCCACCCCATGGATTCCGGTAGTAATTATCTAATTCCAATTATCCACCCCAAACAGAGCAGAGGACAATTTCGGCCCCATAGAATCAGAGAAATTTACAGCACGGAAGGAGGCCATTTCGGCCCATCGTGTCCGCGCCGGCCGACCAAGAGCTACCCAGCCTAATCCCACTTTCCAGCTCTCGGTCCGTAGCCCTGCAGGTTATGGCACTTCAGGTGCACATCCAAGTACTTTTTAGACATGGTGAGGGTTTCTGCCTCTACCACCCTTTCAGGCAGTGAGTTCCAGACCCCACTTCCCTCTGGGTGAAGACATTTCCCCTCAAATCCCCTCTAAACCTCCCTCCAATTACGTTAAATCTATGCCCCCTGGTTATTGACCCCTCTGCCAAGGGAAATAGATCCTTCCTATCCACTCTATCCAGGCCCCTCATAATTTCATACACCTCAATAAGGTCTCCCCTCAGCCTCCTCTGTTCCAAAGAAAACAAACCCAGCCTATACAATCTTTCCTCATAGCTAAAATTCTCCAGTCCCGGCAACATCCTGTTAAATCTCCACTGTACCCTCTCCAGTGCAATCACATCCTTCCTGTAATCTCCCCGACTTTCAATGGTACCACCATGGTTGAGACCCACCACCAACATCTTGGGGCTCACCATTGACCAGAAGCTGATCTGGGTCAGCCATATCAACGTATGACTACAAGAGCAGGGCAGAGGCTGAGCACTCTGTGACAAGTGGCTCACTTTCTAAACCTCGAAAGCCTCTCCACCATCTTCCAGGCTCAAGTCAGGAGTGTGATGAAATATTCTCCACTTGCCTGAACAGGTGGGGCCACGTCACTCAAGTAGTAAATTGCCAGTGTTGATGTTACTGATAAAAATGCTGGTGTTTTCATTCACTACCAAAATGTGTTCTATATCACAAAAACAAAAGTTTGAGGTGCTTGTACCAGGATTTTATCATGACTGACAGCTAAACTGGCCATTCACAGACTACCATGTAACTTCTTGCTTTTAAGCCCTGCCCCTGACAACTTTGACTAAGCATAAAGTGGCAGCCTTAAGTAAATTCTTAAAGTTATAGTGCACGTAGAGAGTGAGACATGCATTTAGAAACATAGAAATTTACAGCGCAGAAGGAGGCCATTTCAGCCCATCGTGTCCGTGCCGGCCGACAAAGAGCCACACGGCCCTCAGTCAGCAGCCCTGAAGGTTACATATAAACCTATGAACAATGGCGGACAAGTAAAGAGCACCCAGCCCAACCAGTCCGCCTCACACAACCGCGATACCCCGTGTATCGCAACATTTTACACTCCACTCCAACCGGAGCCATATGATCTCCTGGGAGAGGCAAAAACCAGATTAAAAACCCAGGCCAATTGAGGAACAAAAAAATCTGGGAAAATTCCTCTCCAACCCAGCCAGGCGATCGAAACTAGTCCAGGAGATCACACTGGCCGTATTAGATTCACTGAAGTACTTACCACCGTGTCTGGCCATCCGAGACTGGGTGATGTGTAATGAGAAGGGACTAACTAACAATCTTGTTGCACGAGGCCCCTTGGGGAAGAGTGACCATAATATGGTAGAATTCTTTATTAAGATAGAGGGTGACACAGTTAAATCAGAAACTAGGGTCCTGAACTTAAAGAAAGCTAACTTCGACGGCATGAGGCACGAATTGGCTAGAATAGACTGGCAAATGATACTTAAGGGTTGATGGTGGATAGGCAATGGCAAACATTTATAGATCACATGGATGAACTTCAACAATTGTACAGCCCTGTCTGGAGTAAAAATAAAACAGGGAAGGTGGCTCAACCGTGGCTAACAAGGAAAATTAAGGATAGTGTTAAATCCAAGGAAGAGGCATATAAATTGGCCAGAAAAAGTAGCAAGCCGGAGGACTGGGAGAAATTTAGAATACAGCAGAGGAGGACAAAAGGTTTAATTAGGAGGTGGAAAATAGAGTATGAGAGGAAGCTTGCCGGGAACATAAAAACTGACTGCAAAAGCTTCTATAGATATGTGAAGAGAAAAAGATTAGTGAAGACAAACGTAGGTCCCTTGCAGTCGGACTCAGGTGAATTTATAATGGGGAACAAAGAAATGGCAGACCAATTGAACAAATACTTTGGTTCTGTCTTCACAAAGGAAGACACAAATAAACCTTCCGGATGTACTAGGGAACCGAGGGTCTAGTGAGAAGGAGGAATTGAAGGATATCCTAATTAGGCGGGAAATTGTGTTGGGGAAATTGATGGGATTGAAGGCTGGTAAATCCCCGGGGCCTGATTGTCTGCATCCCAGAGTACTTAAGGAAGTGGCCCTAGAAATAGTGGATGCATTGGTGATCATTTTCCAACAGGCTATCGACTCTGGATCAGTTCCTATGGACTGGAGGGTAGCTAGTGTAACACTACTTTTTAAAAAAGGAGGGAGAGAGAAAACGGTTAGCCTGCCATCAGTAGTGGGGAAAATGTTGGAATTATTAAGGATGAAATAGCAGTGCATTTGGAAAGCAGGGACAGGATCGGTCCAAGTCAGCATGGATTTATGAAAGGGAAATCATGCTTGACAAATCTTTTGGAATTTTTTGAGGATGTAACTGGTAGAGTGGACAAGGGAGAACCAGTGGATGTGGTGTATTTGGACTTTCAAAAGGCTTTTGACAAAGTCCCACATAAGAGATTTGTGTGCAAAATCAAAGCACATGGTATTGGGGGTAATGTACTGGCGTGGATAGAGAATTGGTTGGCAGATAGGAAGCAGAGAGTCAGGATAAACGGGTCCTTTTCGGAATGGGAGGCAGTGACTAGTGGAGTGCCGCAGGGCTCAGTGCTGGGACCCCAGTTCTTTACAATATACATCAATGATTTGGATGAAGGAATTGAGTGTAATATCTCCAAGTTTGCAGATGACACTAAACTGGGTGGCGGTGTGAGCTGTGAGGAGGATGCTAAGAGGCTGCAGGGTGACTTGGACAGGTTAGGTGAGTGGGCAAATGCATGGCAGATGCAGTATAATGTCGATAAATGTGAGGTTATCCACTTTGGTGGCAAAAACACAAAGGTAGAATATTATCTGAATGGCGGCAGATTAGGAAAAGGGGAGGTACAACGAGACCTGGGTGTCATGGTACATCAGTCATTGAAAGTTGGCATGCAGGTACAGCAGGCGGTGAAGGCGGCAAATGGCATGTTGGCCTTCATAGCTAGGGGATTTGAGTATAGGAGCAGGGAGGTTTTACTGCAGTTGTACAGGGCCTTGGTGAGGCCTCACCTGGAATATTATGGTCAGTTTTGGTCTCCTAATCTGAGGAAGGACGTGCTTGCTATTGAGGGAGTGCAGCGAAGGTTCACCAGACTGATTCCAGGGATGGCTGGACTGACATATGAGGAGAGACTGGATCAACTGGGCCTTTATACACTGGTGTTTAGAAGGATGAGAGGGGATCTCATAGAAACGTATAAGATTCTGACGGGACAGGACAGGTTATATGCAGGAAGAATGTTCCCAATGTTGGGCAAGTCCAGAACCAGGGGACACAGTCTTAGGATAAGGGATGGCCATTTAGGGCTGAGATGAGGAGAAACTTCTTCACTCAGAGTTGTTAACCTGTGGAATTCTCTACCGCAGAGTTGTTGTTGATGCCAGTTCATTGGATGTATTCAAGAGGGAGTTAGATATGGCCCTTACGGCTAAAGGGATCAAGGGGTATGGAGAGAAAGCGGGAAAGGGGTACTGAGGTGAATGATCAGCTATGATCTTATTGAATGGTGGTGCAGGCTTGAAGGGCCGAATGGCCTACTCCTGCACCTATTTTCTATGTTTCCATGTCTGCACAAACCAACAAGAGATTATCCAGCCTAATCCCACTTACCAGCTCTAGGTCCGTAACCCTGCAGGTTACGGCACTTCAAGTGCCCCCCATCCAAGCACCTTTTAAATGTGATGAGGGTTTCTGCATCCACCACCCTTCCAGACAGTGAGTTCCAGACCCCCACAACCCTCTGCGTAAAGAAGCTTCCCCTCAAATACCCTCTAAACCTTCCACCAACCACTTTAAAACTATGCCCCCTCGTAATAGACCCCTCCACCAAGGGAAATAGGCCCTTGCTATCCACTATATCCAGGCCCCTCAAAATGTTATACACCTCAATGAAATCTCCCCTCAGCCTCCTCTGTTCCAATGAGAACAAACCCAACCTATCCAATCTGTCCTCATAACTAAGATTCTCCACTCCCGGCCATAACTAAGATTCTCCACTCCCGGCAACGTTCTCGTAAACCTCCTCTGTACCCTCTCCAGTGCAATCACGTCCTTCCTATAATACGGCGACCAGAACTGCATGCAGTACTCCAGCTGTGGCCTAACCAGAGTATTATACAATTTAAGCATAACCTCCCTGCTCTTGTATTCTATGCCTCGGCCAATAAAGGCAAGCATTCCGTATGCCTTCTTAACCACCTTATCCACCTGGCCTGCTACTTTCAGGGATCTGTGGACAAGCACTCCAAGGTCCCTTTGTTCATCTACACTATTAAGTGGCCTACCGCTTAATGTGTATACACTTTCCTTATTAGCCCTCCCCAAGTGCAGTACCTCACACTTCTCGGAATTAAATTCCATTTGCCACTGCTCTGCCCACCTGACTAGTAGATTGATATCCTCCTGCAGCCCATGACTTTCCTCTTCATTATCAACCACACAGCCAATTTTAGTGTCATCTGCAAACTTCTTAATCATACTCCCTATATTCAAATCTAGATCATTGATGCATACCACAAAAAGCAAGGGACCTAGTACTGAGCCCTGCGGAACCCCACTGGAAACATCCTTCCAGTCACAAAAACATCCATCAACCATTACCCTTTGCTTCCTATCTCTAAGCCACTTTGCCCTGGATCCCATGGGCTTTTACCTTCGTGACCAGTCTGCCATGTGGGACCTTATCAAAAGCTTTGGTAAAGTCCATATACACTACATCGTACGCACTACCCTCATCGACCCTCCTGGTTACCTCCTCGAAAAATTCAATCAGGTTAGTCACACATGATCTTCCCTTAACAAACCCATGCTGACTGTCCCTGATTAATCCTTGACTTTCTAAATGTAGATTTATCCTGTCCTTCAGGATGTTTTCCAATAATTTTCCCACCACTGAGGTTAGGCTGACAGGCCTGTAATGACTCGGCCTGTCCCTTTCTCCTTTCTTAACCAAAGGTCACCACATTAGCAGTCCTCCAGTCCTCTGGTACCATGCCTGAATCCAAAAAGGACTGGAAAATGATGGTCAAGGCCTCTGCTATTTCCTCTTTTGCTTCGCTCAACAGCCTGGGATGCATTTCATCCGGGCCTGGGAACCTATCTACTTTCAAAACTGCTAAACACCTTAATACCTCCTCTCTCACTGTTTATTTCATCCAGAGTTTCACACTCCTCCTCCATAGCAGTATCTGCATTGCCCCTTTCCTTTGTGAAAACAGGTTAAGCTGACTGGCCTGTAATTACTCGGTCTATCCCTTTCTCCCTTCTTAAACAAGGATACCACATTAGCAATCCTCTAGTCCTCTGGCACCATGCCTGAATCCAAAGAGGACTGGAAAATGATGGTCAAAGCCTCTGCTATTTCCTCTTTTGCTTCACTCAACAGCCTGGGATGCATTTCATTCGGGCCTGGGGACTTATCCACTTTCAAAGCTGCTAAACCCTTAATACCTCCTCTCTCACTATGTTTCTCCTCCTCGATAACAGTATCTACATTGCCCCTTTCCTTTGTGAAAACAGACGCAAAGTATTAATTAAGAAGCATATCCACATCTTCCGCCTCCACACACACATTACCCTCATGGTCTCTAATAGCCCCTACCCTTTCTTTAGTTATCCTCTTGTTCTTAATATATTTATAGAACATCTTTGGGTTTTCCTTGATTTTACTTGCCAAGAATTTTTCATGCTTTCTCTTAGCATTCCTAATATCCTTTTTAATTTCACCTCTGAACTTCCTATATTCCTCCAGAGATTCTATAGTATTTAGCCGTCAGTATATGACATAAACGTCTCTTTTTTTTCTTTATCCTCCCCTGTAGGTCCTTTGGACACCAAGGGGGCTCTAGAATTGTTATTCCCACCCTTTTTCTTTAAGGGCACATGTTTGGCCTGAGCCCTCTGGATCTCCTCCTTGAATGCCTCCCACTGTTCCAACACTGATTTACCCACAAGTAGCTGTTTCCAGTCTACTGTGGCCAAATCACTTCTCAACTTAGCAAAGTTAGTTTTTCCCCAATTTGGGACTTTTATTCCTGCTCTATCTTTGTCCTTATCCATAACTACCTTGAATCTGACTGAATTATGGTCACTGGCACCCAAGTGCTCTCCCACTGATACCCCTTCCACCTGCCCAGCTTCATTCCCCAAAACTAAATCCAAGACTGCCCCCTCATGTGTTGGGCTTGTTACATACTGACTAAAAGTTCTCTTGAATGCATTTTAGGAATTCCACACCCTCTATACCCTTCACACTATATTTGTCCCAATCAATATTAGGATAGTTAAAATTCCCTACTATTAATGCTCTATTGTTTTTGGACTTCACAGCAATTTGCCTACATATTTGCTCATCTATCTCCCTCCCACTGTTTGGGGGTCTATAATACACACCCAGCAGTGTGATCGTCCCTTTTTAATTTTTCAGTTCGACCCATATGGCCTCATTTGATGATCCCTCTAACATATCATCCCTCCTCACCGCTGTAATAGTTTCTTTAATCAATACCGTGACCTCCCACCATCCCCTCTTTTTTTACCCCCCTCTCTGTCCTGTCTAAACATCCTGTAAGCAGGAATATTGAGCTGCCAAATTTGGAGAATTGTGATCCGCTATCTAGGTGAGCCTTGGCTACTTCAATACTGAATACAACACAAGCTCCAGAAATGCTGCAGAACTCAAGTCCCAGGCCTGAGAGAGAGGGGGAGGGCTGTTTGAGAGTAAACCATTAGAACCATTTCTAAGCTACAATCACTAACTTTATGCATGAGTTTTGTTTTATTAGAATTATTTTCAATGTCGTTGGGACGAGGCGAAAACCGATATGGCTGCTGAAAGGCAATGGACAAAATCTTATGAGGAATTTGATTGGTTTTCTGGTGGTTGCCAACTGGTGATTGGAAATTCCATTGATGAAACACAAATCAATCACCACAGTTATAAAAAGCAAATCATGATTATGCTTTGCCATGGAGACACTTGAAGTGTGACAGCCATTTTTGGGCGTGCTAGACTTGACAATATTTTGAATTGTACTAGCAGAGTCCCCACTGTGGTGTTTACAGTAGGGCCACGGTTATGCCACAAGGACTGGAACGTTAAATGGAACACACACTGTGTTATTCAGTTGCTAAAGTGCAGCTATGTATAGCTTAGTACACCCCTACAAGTTCAAAAAATGTCTTTTCTGTTCCAGCCTCGGGTCAATGAAAGGGTGCATGTTCTCAGAGATCATAAGAACTTAAGAATTAGGAGCAGGAGTCGGCCATTCAGCCCCTCGAGCCTGCTCTGCCATTCAATAAGATCATGGCTGATCTTCTACCTCAACTCCACTTTCCCGCCCGATCCCCATATCCCTTGATTCCCCGAGAGTCTAAAAATCTATCGATCTCTGTCTTGAATATACTCAACGACTCAGCATCCATGGCCCTCTGGGGCAGAGAATTCCAAAGATTCATCACCCACTGAGTGAAGAAATTCCTCCTCATCTCAGTCCTAAATGACCGATCAGATCAACTAGAGGTCAAACTAGCTTTCTTTTTATATTTTGTTTAAAAAAAAATGTGACACAAAAATGTGGATGTCAGCGTGCCATCTCAAATGTTAAGGACAGGTCTTAAAACATATATACTGGCAAATCGCCATGGCACTACTGGTAGGAATTTAAAGGATCTTGTCTTTTACAAGGACAAAATAACAGGTAAAACACAATGGGGCTGAAATTGCCCCTTTGTGCAGGGCCAATTTGCGCTGCCAGCCGGCGCTAACGGAGCGCTAACGAGTTAGCGGCGGGCGCAGTGGCCACATTGACCCGTGCGGAATTGCTCCCGGAGCTCCACACGGCGGAAAGTGGCTTGTGCCGCGACAGGCGATTAGCGCACCGGTGCGGCGCACGCATGGCGATCCCTTATCGCCCGCGCTGACCCTTTGCGACCCTCGGGGGGGCAAGGGGCGATGCCATCGACAGCTTCTCGCACTGTGGCACCCCAGCCGCCCTTTAAGGGGGGGGGGGCGGTAGCGCGGCGGCCGCCATCTTTTTTCTGTCAGCCGACATTTCAGTCAGCCCAACAATGGCGGCCACGAATGTGGCTGGGCGCTAACGTGCAGACCGCCGCTCCCTCTTGGGTGCCAGGCGGACACCCTCCCTGGTGGCCCAGTGGGTGCCAGTAAAGAAGCTGCAGAGCTCGCAGCGGCCCTCCCCTTTACAACAGGGGGAGGGATGTTGTGAGGCGTTATTGTGACACGGCACGTAAGCGCCGCACTGACGTCATCAGCTCAGTGCTGATTGTCGCACCCCGTGCGAACGTCGGGGGAATACTCCGTTTCCGCAGGCAATGTTCTCTCCCTCCGCCCAAGAGCCCAAACCTAGCGCGGGGCAATTTCGGCCTAATATATTCTTCTTCTACTGCTAAAGTGTAGGTGTGCCTTTAAAACTACAAAGTCTAATTGCTGTTAATTAAAACACTGGGTAGGGTCATAGAAAGGTCAACTAAGAAGCTGCAGACATTCTGGGTCAAGCATTTTGCTTCCGGGCGAGTTTTGCGCATGTCCTTATACTTTCCTTTTCAGTGTGACACAGACATTTTGAGCGTGGAACAGGAAGCGAGACATGTGTGAAATGTTTAAGCTTTCAAAATTCAATTCTAAATTGTTTGTGTGTTTGGGTCAAAAATGCTCAGGAAACATGTGGGAAAATAAAAGTGTTGTATTAACTCCAAAATTCTATTCACGTTCTTGGTTTACAATTTCTGGTTTCCAAGTATCTATCTATAAAGAATAATTGTTCTTGAATACTAACAAAATAAAGCACAGGGGGTGGTGTAATAGCCTTGTGTATCTCTCAACGACCGGTTAACTGTCTCCGGCATATGAACCCCAGTGGATGTGGGTCAAAAATTGGGCGCGAATTCTTAACACACCTCATTTTCCAAGCAGCCAGATGAGGCACTCTCCGGACAAGAACAGGCCTCATTTAAATGGCTAAAATATCAAAGCACATCAAAACATCCTTCTAGTCTATATGGCTCAGTGCATTTTCCAACCAAGGCAACTGAGAGCTGATCAGGTAGATACGGTTATGAAGGTTAACTCTGGTTTAACTCCCAGCTGTCTTTTAACTATGTCAAGTAATTTTTTCCCCCTCTGATCTTCAGTCCACATAAACTGTACCTGACTCTTTATCCTGCATCTCCACGACTTCTTCGTAATCTTTGCTGCAGAAGAGGTCCAGGTCAGCATCTTCTAGGTCTACTATGTCCGGCTGAGAGTTACAGTGTTCATACTGGTGATCATAGGGATATGTGAAGGACGGAACCTCTTCAGACATAGTCCTAGTGAGCTCATGGTTCGGGGAGAAAGATGATGTTTCTTGGACCATATCAAAGTGAATTTTCTGAGGAGAACATAAGCCGTAGGGATCAAAATCCAAACCAGTGGAATTGTGAGTCCTGTCATCGCACAGCTTCAGATTTTTGGGCATTGTAGAAGGCTCAATTGGGACGTCTTTGATAGCAGCTTCAAAAGGACCATTTGACTGATGTTGTCCTTGAGAAGACAACTGGGATAGCATCACCTTTTCTTTGAGTTTCTCTACACTTGTCGACTGGTACTGTCCGCAGTCCCAGAAAAAGTCATACCCGCTCATTGAGTTGGGGTGAGAGTCTCTCACTTCCAGAGACGGGGCTGTTGGAGCAAAGGCCTCGGACGTGCTGGCTTCTGAGTCAAGGGTTACACCGTTAATGTTCAGTTCACCGTTCATAGCTAGAGCACACAGAAAGAAAAAGTGTTTTATATAAATTCATACTTAGATGTGACATCTCCAACCTGCCAATAGACGCTACCAATGTATCCCAATACTGCTATACAACAGTGTGCCCTGGTTTTAATCCCAGTTACCAGAATTTCTTTTTTTTTTGGTCAATAGCTAACTATAGCCACTCAATTTTCAACTCCTGACCAATTCAAATACAGGAGCTGATTTAGGTCAAAAAATAATTGATTCATTTTTGCTCATGACATCATGGGCACAGATCCGAGAAAAAATTTGGGTCACAAGAGTTTACACTCGATTGGAATTCCCTTCATATCTCTGTGATTTCTGGCAATTTGGTTGTAATCAGCAGTTGCTCACATTGGTAGGCTATTATTCACAGTCAACAACAATTTTCAATTGTATAGCAGATTAAACATAGGAAAATGTCCCAAGGTGCTTCATAGAGACATTATCAGAGAGAACTGGATGGCGAGTCAAAGGAGGAGGTAGTAGAAGGGCTGACCAAAATCTTGGTCAAAGAGATGGGTTTTAAGAAGCGTCGGAGAGGGAGGTAGAGAGGCGGAGACATTTAGGTAGACAATGCCAGAGTGTGAGGCGCAGGCACTTGAAGGCACAGCTACCAATGGTAGGGCGAAGAGAAGAAGGGTACACAAGAGGGCAGAGTCAGAGGAACAGAAAGTTCTTAGGGGTGGGGGGGTGGTGCTGAG
Source organism: Pristiophorus japonicus (assembly GCF_044704955.1). Classification (NCBI taxonomy): domain Eukaryota; kingdom Metazoa; phylum Chordata; class Chondrichthyes; family Pristiophoridae; genus Pristiophorus; species Pristiophorus japonicus. Next base: position 36,767,797 of record NC_092010.1, read on the forward strand.
GGACTGGAGAAGGTTACAGAGATAGGGAAGGGGAAGAGCAAGGCCATGAAGGGATTTGAACACAGGGATGAAAGTTTGGAATCTGGTGCCTGACACCATGCCTGTGGATAATGTTGACGAGGGGCAAGCCAAGAACAGAACTGTGGGGGATTCTGGAGTTAACAGTACGACAGTAGGAAGAGAAGCTGTTGTTGGAGATTCTCTGGCTACGATTGGATAGATAAGAATGCAACCAGGCAAGGGGCAGTCCCACGGAGCTGAACAACAGAGGAGAAGTGTTGGCAGAGGACAGTGTGGGCGTCAGTGTCAAAGGCTGCAGAGAGGTCAATAGAGGGCGGGGAAGTAACTTTCCGTAGGGCCAGTTCGGTGCTGTGGTCGGAGTGGAAACCTGACTGGAGAGATTCAAACATGGAGCTGTGAGAAAGATGGGCACAGATTTGGGAGGCGATATGTTCAACAACTTAGGAGAGGAAAGAGAGGTTGAAGATGGGTTGGTAGTTTGCAAGGACAAGAGGTGGTCAGCAGTTTAATGGAAATGGGAATGGGAATGGGAATGGGAATGGGAATGGGAATGGGAATGGGAATGGGGTCAAGAGACAACAATACAATTGCAGCAATCTCCGAGCATTGTCGTGCATCGTGACAATGATCATTACCATGCTCACCAGACAAGCTTTTAAAAACTGCTATTCTCACATCATGATCACAGCAGCACAACACTCAGTGACTCGCTTCCCGAGCATTTATCTGCTCTTGGTGACAGTTCGAGGAACACCACCTGACAAACTTCCCTCATTTGTTTGCAAATGCACAGCAGGGTGATGTAAACTGTGTGGTAAAACTTGATCTCGTCACTTGCACTAATCAGGATGAGAATCAACCATCGCTCGTCTTCCCCAGAAAAAATGTTACAAACCAATTTTTCAGGGAAACTGAGCTTTTAACAGTGGAATGTCCCACCTGCCCACCCTCCCTCCCTTGCCCCGCCCTCTCCTTCCCTGCCCCACTCTGCCCTCTCCTTCCCTGCCCCCGCCGCCCTTCCCTGTCTCACCCTCTCCTTCCCTGCCCCGACGCCCCACCCACCCTCCCCTGCCCCGCCTTTCCCTGCCCCCCCGCCACCCTACCCCGCCCTCTCCTCTCCCTTGCCCCACCCCTTCCTCCTTCCTTGCCCCGCCTTCTCCTTCCTCCCTTGCCTCGCCCCTCCCCACCCTCTCCTTCCCTGACCCCCACCCTCCCTTGCCCCACCCCACCCTCTCCTTCCCTGACCCCCACCCTCCCATCCTCCCTTGCCCCGCCCTCCCCTTCCCTGACCCCCACCCTCCCGTCCTCCCTTGCCCCGCCCTCTCCTTCCCTGACCCCCACCCTCCTGTCCTCCCTTGCCCCGCCCTCGTGTCCTCCCTTGCCCCTCCCTCCAGTGTCCTCCCTTGCCCCTCCCTCCAGTGTCCTCCCTTGCCCCGCCCTCCAGTGTCCTCCCTTGCCCCTCCCTCCAGTGTCCTCCCTTGCCCCGCCCTCCCGTGCCCTCCCTTGCCCCACCCTCTCCTTCCCTGACCCCGCCCTCCCCTTCCCTGACCCCCACCCTCCCTTCCTCCCTTGCCCCTCCAGTGTTCTCCCTTGCCCCGCCCTCCCGTGCCCTCCCTTGCCCCGCCCTCCCGTGTCCTCCCTTGCCCTGCCCCACCCTCTCCTTCCCTGACCCCCACCCTCCCGTCCTCCCATGCCCCGCCCTCCCGTGTCCTCCCTTGCCCTGCCCCACCCTCTCCTTCCCTGACCCCCACCCTCCCGTCCTCCCATGCCCCGCCATCCCGTGTTCTCCCTTGCCCCGCCCTCCCGTGTCCTCCCATGCCCCGCCCTCCCGTGTCCTCCCTTGCCCCGCCCTTCCGTGCCCTCCTTTGCCCCTCCCGTGTCCTCCCATGCTCCGCCCTCCCGTGCCCCTCCCGTGTCCTCCCTTGCCCCGCCCTCCCGTGCCCCTCCCGTGTCCTCCTTTGCCCCTCCCGTGACCTCCCTTGCCCCGCCCCACCCTCTCCTTCCCTGACCCCCACCCTCCCGTCCTCCCATGCCCCGCCCTCCCGTGTCCTCCCTTGCCCCGCCCCACCCTCTCCTTCCCTGATCCCCGCCCGCCCGTGTCCTCCCTTGCCCCGCCCTCCCGTGTCCTCCCTTGCCCCGCCGTCCCGTGCCCTCCCTTGCCTCGCCTTCCCGTGTCCTCCGATGCCCCGCCCTCCCGTGCCCTCCCATGCCCCGCCCTCCCGTGCCCTCCCTTGCCCCGCCCTCCCGTGTCCTCCCTTGCCCCGCCCCACCCTCTCCTTCCCTGACCCCCGCCCTCCCGTGTCCTCCCATGCCCCGCCCGTGTCCTCCCTTGCCCCACCCTCCCGTGTCCTCCCATGCCCCGCCCTCCCGTGCCCTCCCATGCCCCGCCCCACCCTCTCCTTCCCTGACCCCCACCCTCCCGTGTCCTCCCATGCCCCGCCCTCCCGTGTCCTCCCATGCCCCGCCCCACCTTCTCCTTCCCTGACCTCCCATGCCCCGCCCTCCCGTGTCCTCCCATGCCCCGCCCCACCCTCTCCTTCCCTGACCCCCGCCCTCCCGTGTCCTCCCATGCCCCGCCCCACCCTCTCCTTCCCTGACCCCCGCCCTCCCGTGTCCTCCCATGCCCCGCCCTCCCGTGTCCTCCCATGCCCCGCCCTCCCTTGCCCCGCCCTCCCGTGTCCTCCCATGCCCCGCCCTCCTGTGTCCTCCCATGCCCCGCCCTCCCGTGTCCTCTCATGCCCCGCCCGCCCGTGTCCTCCCTTGCCCCGCCCGCCCGTGTCCTCCCATGCCCCGCCCTCCCGTGTCCTCCCTTGCCCCGCCCTCCCGTGTCCTCTCTTGCCCCGCCCTCCCGTGTCCTCCCATGCCCCGCCCTCCCGTGTCCTCCCATGCCCCGCCCTCCCGTGTCCTCCCATGCCCCGCCCTCCCGTGTCCTCCCATGCCCCGTCCTCCCATGCCCCGCCCTCCCGTGTCCTCTCTTGCCCCACCCTCCCGTGTCCTCTCTTGCCCCACCCTCCCGTGTCCTCCCATGCCCCGCCCTCCCGTGTCCTCCCATGCCCCGCCCTCCCGTGTCCTCCCATGCCCCGCCCTCCCGTGTCCTCTCTTGCCCCACCCCGCCATCAACAGGAACCACAGGGTGCCCAAATTTGTGAAAGCAGCTGAAAATGCGATTGCAGAAACTTGTATGCAATGACAACATTTACCGCAACATTTCTCTCAAGCTTTTGCCATGGGTGGGGGAGCAGGAGGGAGAACTAGAGATCTCAATCGAGATCTTTGTCAGACTTGCTCGAGGGGCTGCAAATTGTAGAACGGGCCAGACATGCCTGTTGAGTGAATGGAGTGGTGCCTCACAAAATGTACCGGTATAGTTAGACCACAGGTTAGGGGACTGCACACCATCCAGCACATTTGCCCAGCAAGACTTTTAGTCAAAACACACGTAAAATATGGAAGCAGCTTATAAACCGGCTGAATTTACACACTGAATTGGACATTGTTTTATCTCCCACTACACTGCCCCAATAATGAATGGCACTTCAAAAGAAACCAGTGTGACATTTTCCAGTCCGCACACTGTGAATCCCGGCTCTCTCGGGGAAATTTTAACTCCCTCCTGCCGATGGAATCTAGCCAGAACAGGAAGAAACTTCCTCGTGGTGCTCTTGCCCCTCGCCGCCTGCCCCATGGCCATTTTAACACCGCTGTTGCCATGGGCGATTGAGACGCCTGCCTGTCTCAGGAGGGAGCCTGCTGACAAAATGTAGATCGGGGTACCATGACGTCATTCGGGCCCCAAAGCTATTTTAACGGCCCGCTCAGTACAACCTTGCGGACACCTGGCTGAGGTCCTGTCAGGTAAGTTTAAAACTTATCTTTGCAGGGTCAGGAGGAGCAGGAGTGCCAATCCGAGCCCCACAAAGGTGGTTCGGGCTGCTGCTGCCTCAGGCTTTGCGCCTCCTCCCCCCCCCCCGCACCCCTGCCATCTAACCCACAAAACCCTCCTGAACCCACTGTCCAGCGACTTACCTGACTGATGACCTGGTCTTCACAGGCCGTGTGATGCCGAGTTGCCTGTGGACACCCGTTCCGGGTGGGCAGCTGGAACAGGGGAATGTGAATGAGGCCTGACCTCACACTGCAGCTCCTGGACTTTCCATCTGGGAGTTAAAATTTCCCCTTCTGAGTGAGATCGCCAACCGAGTGCCAAACTAGGGGCAGCTTTCTGCGGGTCCAGGCTTACCAGGAAGTAGATCAAGACTCCTCCAAACCCCATTTTACTTCGACCCTTATAGCTGGGGCTTTCTTCCCATCAATATTCCCATATAAAATTCTGACTGGGTTGGATAGACTGGATGCGGGGAGGATGTTTCCCCGGGGCTGGGAAGTCTAGAACAAGGGGTCACAGTCTCAGGATACGGGTTAGGAAATTTAGGACCAAGATGAGGAGAAATCTCTTCACTCAGAGGGTGGTGAACCTGTGGAATTCTCTACCACAGAAGGCTGTGGAGGCCAAGTCACTGAATATATTTAAGAGGGAGACACATAGATTTCTAGAAACAAAAGGCATCAAGTGGTATGGGGAGAAAGTGGGAATATGGTGTTGAGATAGAGGATCAGCCATGATCATATTGAATGGCGGTGCAGACTCGAAGGGCCGAATGGCCACCTATTGCTCCTATTTTCTATGTAATCTGGCGGGTTCAAACTAATCCACTGCACCTTCCGAGCCCCAAGCAGATCTTCACCTTCAGCAAAATTGAGCATCTACATACCCTCGCCATCAAGCTTGCAAAAAGCTTCAAATTAACTCAACAAAAAGCCGTCTGGGCAGTGAAATTAGCCGGCCAGGGAGGATGAAAATCAGCCAGGGTTCACACTCCTGATTGGTGTGTGTTGGCTTTGTGTGTGTGTGTGTGTGTGTGTGTGTGTGTGTGTGTGTGTGTGTGTGTGTGTGTGCGCGCGCACATGCAACAAGGCATCAGAGGGCTGTCGGGGTCCAGGCAAGTGTACCTCAGCACCAGTCAGCATCTTCAGGACAGGAGGGGAGAAAAATGAAATGGACAAAAAGGTCAGTAAAGGAAGGAAGAACTTGCATTTATATGGCGCCTTTCACAACCACCGGAAGTCCCAAAGCACTTTACAGCCAATGAAGTACTTTTGGAGTGCAGGCACTGTTGTAATGCAGGAAACACAGCAGCCAATTTGCACACAGCAAGCTCCCACCAACAGCAATGTGATAATGACCAGATAATCTGTTTTTTTAGTGATGTTGATTGAGGGATATTGGCCAGGACACTGGGGATAACCCCCCAAGCTCGTCTTCAAAATAGGGCCCTGGGATCTTTTACATCCACCCGAGAGAGCAGGTGGGGCCTCGGTTTAACGTCGCATCTGTAAGACGGCACCTCCGACAGTGCAGCACTCTCTCAGTACTGCAGTGTCAGCCTAGATTTTTGTGCTCAAGTTCCTGGAGTGTGACTTGAACCCACAACCTTCTGACTCAGAGGCGGAAGTGCTACCCACTGAGCCACAGCTGACACATAAAACAAATAAAACTGTTGATTGAAGTAAAACTAATAACATGTGGGCGTTGATTCAGATTTTCTGCTTTAATAATCACATAAAAACTGATGGAAGGATTAGATTGAGCAATCCAGTGAGGAGCTTTCATTTGACTGAGCTGGGGGTGGGGTGAAGAACGATCTTTGCTCCAACCCACTCTCCACAGTAGCTGCACACCAGTGTTGTACGGAGCATAGATGACATATCCCAGCCCAGGCTCTGCCCTTACCTCTGCCTAGCTGTGCCGAGCTCATTGTGATCCCATTAGTGTGCAAGCTATCTTCCTGATAAGATGAAGACTTAAGGACTGAGGCAGCAGCAGTTGACATGCGGCAGGCAAAATGGAGCTGATCATTGACTTCCATATCTGGAAATTTAAAAAAACAGAAAACAAAATGGAGACTTCAGGCGTATCCGTACCGCAAAGCGCATTTTGGAGTAACAAAGCACAAAAGAAGAACCTTCCTTCACATGTCTCCTTCCGGTCACATCATACTACCTCACTATAAGTAGGGCAGCATGAACGGAGTGGAGTCTGGGTGATTCCCTGAAATTCATCAATGGATCTTATAGTGTTAATGATGATTTCAGGAGCCATTGCTAAATTTTCATGAGGTTTCTGCAAACTGCAAGAAACAAATACCACGACCATCTTGCCGAGGAGTACGAGAACACCAATCAACAACAATGTGGTGTCTGGGGGTTGAGTGTAAAATGCCTCGTACCTTCTCCTTCCAGGCTATGCAGCATGGCCAAGAGATTAGGTGGGGCAGCCTGCGCTCAGGCAACCTACCAACAAACGTGTGCCCGAACACAATGTGGCTCGCCCTCGGATTTTGCTTCTCTCCCTGCCTGGGGAGCACCTGGAACCCACTCAGCACACCCCACCGCTAAAACCATGACTTTCACTGTGTGTTCAATTGTGGGGGTGAAGACATTTAGTCTGAAGAGCCTTTACGGAAAACACACGCCTCCTAACGCGTGCACATCTGATGGCCAGTGTGGTCACGGGAATTTCCGCATAGGTGGCTGCTATTTTTGTGCCCACTTGAACTGTGAAAACACACCCAGCGGTACAGCTAGAGATTCTTCAAAGTTAGGTGGTGCCTGGGGAGAGGGTTTTGACTAACACCAAGGGGCAGTCCAGATGGTTGGCGATCTGAGGGTGGGGGTGGAAGTCATTTGAGGTGATGAATTCAGAACATCAGACGAGGAGCGAGTCGTCCACTGAAACATATTGGGTTAACTACGACTTTTCTTGTCGTGTTTTGTACCAGTACATCACCGCCCCTGTTAAGGGCACATTTGAACTATTCAGGACTGGAGAGTCCGGTGCCCAAGGCAGTTTATTCACCCTCCTGGGGCAGTGCGATCTGACTGGTACCGTTGGTTATCTGGTGAAGGCTGTCAGTTGAGGCCAAGATTTGAACTGCAGGCTCTCATGTAAGTCTCCAGCGGCACAGCTATCAAGCACCCCCCGCCCCCCCCCTCAGTGCTCTCCAAACCCTGGCAGTGACGTAAACCAGACCGACCCCTGGGGAAACATCTCACACCCTTGTCAATTCAGTGCCATAAAACAGGGGGATGACGGGAGGGGACCTACAAATTGGCAGCAGATTTACAGCCCCAGTCCCCCTAGGCCAGATGTTGCATTCTTCCTCCCTTAGTTGCCCCCTGTAATGTATTTGTTTCATGGGTTCTTTGCTTAAGAATTCATAGCAACACATTGCTATTAAGAACTAGTTGGTTTATTAGCAAAAGGTTTAACAATCACACTACACATTACCAGTTCATCCACCAGGCTCACAACCACCTGCTCCATCGTGGATCCCCTGAACCCAACCGGCTGGGGTTTTATTGAGTCTTGTGAACATCACATGACTGGCTAAGCCACTCACAACTCAAGAGCTCTACAACTATTTTGTAAAACAAAAGATCAGAGGGGCACTAAAACCGACAAATTAAACAAAGGTACTTTTGAACAAAAATGGTTCAAATTTCAATTTGGTTGTCGGGGTGATGATGCACTCCAGTCCCCAACAGCTTTACAACTATTTTGTGACCTGTGAGCATACTGACAGGTGCATACATGACACCCACCCATCCAGTGTTTCCTTCTGCCCCACTCAGACCATCCCCCAATCTTACCACCATCTCTACTGTTAAGCAGCGCATACTGATTTTGTTTGTCAGTTAATGGAGGGTTCTCAATAGATAATGCAACTGTCCTCTGCTGACTGACCAAAAGCAGAAGCAACACATCGATTCTTTCATAAGACTTGGGGAGGGGTGGGGAGACAATCAGCTAGGCTTCCCGTTCCTGATCGCTATATAGTATTCCTGCTAGAGGTGTCGCTGCATGGATGGTGGATGCTCAGGAACAGCTGTAATGCCACCTGAATAGCCCACCGACACTCTTTGCCGAGGTTCATATGTGGATCAAGTATTAATGGGGGGGGGGGCCAGGCAAGAGTCAGAGCCGTCAGGACAGGAAGAAAGGAGGAGGAGAGCAGGGAAAATAAGCCGTCTTTTAATCTGCAAATTTAATGCAGCTTAATAGGGGTACTGATCACAACAGAGCCTTGGGTATGAATGCTATCATCATGCAGTTACAAGTTGTGAATAACTACAGTTCACCAGGCCAATTTCACACAGCAGGAAATACAGTATGTAATTTCCTAATCTATATTTTACAATAAATGATAATTACGCTACATAGTCTGTGGGAATCAGAACTCCCAGCGCCACCATTAGCAGCAACTAGCAAACACACAGAACCATCGGTGTTTCCTTTACAAATAGAACAAAACTGGTTTTGCCCCCTTCAAAGGACAGTCTAACATTTTCAATTTTACCCAGCGACATTAAAATTAATTCACAAGAAATATTACGACACAGAAGGAGGCCATTCGGCCCATCGTGTCCATGCCGGTTCAAAGAGCTATGTCTAATCCCACTTTCTCGCTCTCGGTCCGTAGCCCTGTAGACCACGGCTCTTTAAGTGCACATCCAAGTACTTTTGAAATGTGGTGAGGGTTTCTGCCTCTGCCACCCCTTCAGGCAGTGAGTTCCAGACCCCCACCACCCTCTGGGTGAACATTCTACCAATTACTTTAAATCTATGCCCCCTGGTTGTTGACCCTTCTGCTAAGGGAAATCATCATCATCATCATAGGCAGTCCCTCGGAATCGAGGAGGACTTGCTTCCACTCCCAAAGTGAGTTCTTTGATGGCTGAACAGTCCAATACGAGAGCCACAGACCCTGTTACAGGTGGGACAGACATTCGTCGAGGGAAGGGGTCGGTGGGGCTGGTTTGCCGCGCGCTCCTTCCGCTGCCTGCGCTTGGCCTCTTCACGCTCTTTGCGTTGAGACTCGAAGAGTTCAACGCCCTCCCGGATGGACTTTCTCCACCTCGGGCGGTCTGCGGCCAGGGTCTCCCAGGTGTCAGTGGTGATGTCGCACTTTACCAGGGAGGCTTTGAGGGTGTCCTTATAACGTTTCCGCTGTCCTCTTTTGGCTTGTTTACCACGAAGGAGCTCCGCATAAAGCATTTGCTTCTGGAGTCTCGTATCTGGCATGTGTACTATGTGGCCTGCCCAGCGGAGCTGATCGAGTGTGGTCAGTGCTTTAATGCTGGGAATGTTAGCCTGGGCGAGGACACTGATGTTGGTGCGTCTGTCCTCCCAGGGGATTTGCAGGATCTTGCGGAGACATCGTTGGTGATATATCTCCAGCGACTTGAGGTGCCTTCTATATATTGTCCATGCCTCGGATCCATACAGGAGGGCGGGTATTACTACAGCCCTGTAGACCATGAGCTTGGTGGTAGATTTGAGGTCCTGGTCTTCAAACACTCTTTACCTCAGACGGCCGAAGGCTGCACTGGAGGCGATGTTGAATCTCCGCATCAATATCTGCCTTTGTTGATAAGAGGCTCCAGAGATATGGGAAATGGTCCACGTTGTCAAAGGCCGCGCCATGGATCTTGATGACTGGGGGGCAGTGCTGTGCGGCGAGGACAGGCTGGTGGAGGACCTTTGTCTTACAGATGTTAAGCGTAAGGCCCATGTTTTTATATGCCTCGGTGAATACATTGACTATATCCTGGAGTTCAGCCTCTGAATGTGCACAGACGCAGGCATCGTCTGCGTACTGTAGCTCAACGACAGAGGTTGGGGTGATCTTGGACCTGGCCTGGAGGCGGCGTAGGTTAAACAGCTTCCCACTGGTTCTGTAGTTTAGTTCCACTCCAGCTTGTTGATTGTGAGGTGGAGCATGGCAGCGAGGAAGATTGAGAAGAGGGTTGGAGCGATAACACAGCCCTGTTTGACCCCGGTCCAGACGTGGATTGGGTCTGTAATGGATCCGCTGATCAGGATCACGGCCTGACTGTCGTCGTGAAGCAGGCGAAGGATGTTGACAAACTTTGGGAGGCATCCGAAACGGAGGAGGACGCTCCATAGACCCTCACGGTTGACAGTGTCAAAGGCCTTTGTAAGATCGAAAAAGGCCATGTATAAGGGAAATAGATCCTTCCTATCCACTCTATCTAGGCCCCTCATAATTTTATACACCTCAATAAGGTCTCCCTTCAGCCTCCTCTGTTCCAAAGAAAACAACCCCAACCTTTCCTCATAGCTACAATTTTCCAGTCCTGGTAACATCTTTGTAAATCTCCTCTGCACCCTCTCTAGTGCAATCATATCTTTCCTGTAATGTGGTGACTAGAACTGCACGCAGTACTCCAGCTGTGGCCTAACCAGTGTTTTATACAGTTCAAGCATAACCTCCCTGCTCTTGCATTCTATGCCTCAGCTAATAAAGGAAAGCATTCCATATGCCTTTTTAACTACCTTATCGACCTGTCCTGTTACTTTTAAGGATCTGTGGATAGACAGTCCAAAGTCCCTCTGTTCCTCCACACCTCTCAGTATCCTCCCATTTATAAAGAAAGACTTGCATTTATATAGCGCCTTTCACAACCACCGGACATCCCAAAGCGTTTTACAGCCAATGAAGTACTTTTTGACAGTGCAGTGACTGTTGTAATAGAGGAAACACGGCAGCCAATTTGCACACAGCAAGCTCCCACAAACAGCAATGTGATACTGCCCAGATAATCTGTTTTTGTGATGTTGATTGAGAGATAAATATTGGCCCCAGGACACCGGGGAGAACTCCCCTGCTCTTCTTTGAAATAGTGTCATGGGATCTTTTATGTCCACCTCAGAGAGCAGACGGGGCCTCGGTTTAATGTCTCATCCGAATGACGGCACCTCCAATAGTGCAGCGCTCCCTCAGTACTGCACTGGGAGTGTTAGCCCACAATCTTCTGACTCAGAGGCGAGAGTGCTACCACTGAGCCACAGCTGACACCTCATTGTGTATTCCCTCGCCTTATTGCACCTCCCCAAATGCATTACCTCACACTTCTCCAGATTAAATTCCATTTTCCACTTTTCTGCCCCACTGACCAGTCCATCGATATCTTCCTGCAGTCTAAATATACCAGGACTGTTCTGGATTTCAAAGACTCTAACCTAGGAATCTTTTCAGGGCGGGGGGGGGAGGGAGGGGGGATTTATTGCCATCCCTAATTGGTGAGCCGCCTTCTTGAACTGCTGCAGTCCGTGTGGTGAAGGTGCTCCCACAGCGCTGTTAGGGAGGGAGTTCCAGGATTGTGACCCAGCAATGACAAAGGAACGGCCGATATATTTCCAAGTCAGGATGGTGTGGACTTGGAGGGGAACTTGGAAGTGGTGGTGCTCCCATAAACCTGCTGCCCTTGTCCTTCGAGGTCGTAGAGGTCGCAGGTTTGGGAGTTGCTGCAGTGCATCCTGTAGATAGTCCACACTACAGCCACGGTGATGCAAGGGATGGACAAAATACCAATCAAGCCGGCTACTTTGTCCTGGATGATAGTGACCTCTGAGTGTTGTTGGAACTGCACCTATCCAGGCAAGTGGAGACTATTCCATCACACTCCTGAATCTTGCCTTGTAGATGGTGAAGAAGCTTTGGGGGCAGGTGATCAGCACTACAGGCAGGATATTGTTGGGGCCTACAGCCTCTGCAATATCATTTCTTGATGTCACGTGGAGTGAATCGAATTGCCTGCAGACTGGTATCTGTGATGGAGGGGACCTCAGAGAAGGATCTTCCACTTGGCACTTCTGGCGGAAGGTGGTTACACTCCCCCCCCCTACATTCTAACACTAGTCACCAGATAACAATCAGGAGCAGGAACCCGGTCAAATTGATGCCCTGCCTATCCCAAGGGCACCCCTACTGGAGATCAGCTAACAGACTGGGATCACACTTGGGACCTTCCAGCAGGCTCAGCGAGCAACAACCCGTTCTGGAAACTCCACTGCCTGCTAATACTGCAGCAATTGCCAACAAATACCATGGGGGGCGGGCGGGGGCGGGGGGGGGGGGCTGATGTTGTATTTGACCTACAGTCAGCAGAAATCAGTAAGATTTCCAAGCCTGATTTACACATGCGAAGCAGGCAACTGGCAGCACTAAACGGACATATTTAGATGGACAATGAAGAGATTAGTGTTCGTAAAGGTGAAACCAAGGCTCTTAATCCACTGGTTATTGTGGAATCAAACCGACCACTTTGATCGAGCCTTTGGCCACCTGACCCAATATCTCCTTATGTGGCCCGGGGTCAAGTTTTGTTTGATTACGCTCCTGTGAAGCGCCGTGGGACTTTTACTACGTTAAAGGTGCTATATAATGTGAGTTGTTGTTGGTTATATAAAATGCACAGGCAGAGAACAATACTTTATCAGGCACTGAAAGAACTTTTAAGATTTCTCCTGAAGGTGTCAAATGAGGATGGGGCACGATGCCAGCAACTCTCCGATGCCTTGCCCAAATGGCTACTTTTCCATATATGACAGCAAGTGATCTATGGGACTACGGAGTGTATTACAGCGGAGCCCGATTCTGTCCTCAGCTGACCTCCACACAGAATCACAACAGCAATCTGGAGCACAAAGCCCCAACTGCTTTTACTCTCGCGAATCCTGGGATACGAAGGCCAATTGCAGCAACCCACCACCGCAGCTCTCGAGGTGAAGTAACTCAGCCCAGACCAAAGGTCAAACCTGGGTCCTTCTGGTCACAATGTGGTCCATTTACCCACTGAGTCATCGCAGGAGCTGACGTGAAGCAGACTTTCATCCGCCCAATGTTCTGATGAATTAGTATCACTGGAAGAACCTGCTTGACATTATTCCAATTGGCTAATTTTACATGAAATATTTGAACCGTCTCCAGTCCTATCCTTAAGACATTAAGGCGTGCTCACGATAAACAACATGTTACTTAACCTTCACAAGCTGATGTCTTTACACAGTACAAGAAACCCTGGGTTTGTTTGCTGATCGGTATGGGTATGCTGATCGAAAGTGAGAGCTCGTGGGTTTGCTGACAATTAGGGACTTTTGGAAACCCCATTTCCTCCCTTCCTCTGTTAAAGGCATCAGCTTACTGAGGGTACAGTTCCACAGGAGTCTTATGGTGGTCTGAGCAGTCACTCTTCACATGTGGGCCTTGGCAGTAAGTGTTGGGAAGGCGATTCAACTGCAGAGGGCATTCATATCAAAACCTCATACAAGAACAGAAGAAATAGGAGCAGGAGTAGGCCATAGAGCCCCTCGAGCCTGCTCCGCCATTCAATATCATAGCTGATCATCGACCTCAACTCCATTTTCCCGCCCGATCCCCATATCCCTTGATCCCCCTAGAGTCCAAAAATCTATCGAACAAAGTCTTGAATGTACTCAACAACTCATCCTCCACAGCCCTCCAGGGCAGAGAATTCCAAAGATTCACAACCCTCAAGAAATTCTGAGTCTTAAATGGTCGACCCCTCATCCTGAGACTGTGGCCCCTGGTTCTAGACTCTCCAGCCGGTGGAAACATCCTCCCTGCATCTACCCGGTCAATCCCCCTCAGAATCTGAAACTTTGATCATCTCTCATTCTTCTAAACTCCAGAGAGTACAGGCCCAATCTACCCTCATAGGACAGCCCTCTCTTCCCAGGAATCAGTCTGGTGAACCTGGCCATCCAACCACATGCACTTTCCAGCATGGGGGTGGGGGGGGTCCTTGGTGGCCACTTGACAACTATCAGGAGCAAGAACTCCGGCTGATTTTACCACCACCCCTCACTTCCTCAAACCCTGACACACTGAGGACAGACCAGAGATAGAACCCCCCCCCCACAAACCCTGACACACTGAGGACAGACCAGAGATAGAATTCCCCCCCCCCCACAAACCCTGACGACAGACCGGAGATAGAACCCCCCCCCCCCCCACAAACCTTGACACACTGAGGACAGACTGGAGATAGAATCCACCCCCCCCCCCCCCCACAAACCCTGACACACTGAGGACAGACCAGAGATAGAATCCCCCCCCCCCCCACAAACCCTGACACACTGAGGACAGACCGGAGATAGAACCCCCCACCCCCCACCCCAAACCCTGACACACTGAGGACAGACCGGAGATAGAATCCCCCCCCCCCCACAAACCCTGACACACTGAGGATAGACCAGAGATAGAATCCCCCCCCCCCCCACAAACCCTGACACACTGAGGATAGACCAGAGATAGAATCCCCCCCCCCCCCACAAACCCTGACACACTGAGGACAGACCGGAGATAGAATCCCCCCCCCCCACAAACCCTGACACACTGAGGACAGACCGGAGATAGAATCCCCCCCCCCCCCCACAAACCCTGACACACTGAGGACAGACCGGAGATAGAATCCCCCCCCCCCACAAACCCTGACACACTGAGGACAGACCAGAGATAGAATTCCCCCCCCCCCCACAACACACTGAGGACAGACCGGAGATAGAATTCCCCCCCCCCCCCCCCCACAAACCCTGACACACTGAGGACAGACCGGAGATAGAACCCCCCCCCCCCCACAAACCCTGACACACTGAGGATAGACCAGAGATAGAATCCGCCCCCCCCCACAAACCCTGACACACTGAGGACAGACCAGAGATAGAATCCCCCCCCCCCCACAAACCCTGACACACTGAGGACAGACCAGAGATAGAATCCCCCCCCCCCCCACAAACCCTGACACACTGAGGACAGACCGGAGACAGAATCCCCCCCCCCAAACCCTGACACACTGAGGACAGACCAGAGATAGAATCCCCCCCCCACAACACACTGAGGACAGACCGGAGACAGAATCCCCCACCCCAAACCCTGACACACTGAGGACAGACCGGAGACAGAATCCCCCCCCACCCCCAAACCCTGACACACTGAGGGACAACCCGAGAGACAGAATGTTGGACTTTCTGGTTTGTGTGGCTCTGCTGCACGTTTTGCGGTGCAGCAATCCACTGAGGTATTGGGGGACCTTTGCATTTCCACCTCCCCCTCCCCCGCCTCCAAAAGATTCCAGAATTTGATACAGCTGATTCTTTTACGCATGGAAATGTTGGAGGTGGCAGAGGGGCAGCGAGTGGGGGGGGGGGGGGCTGGGGGCAGCAAGGGTGGGTGGGGCAGATTTGAAGTGTTCAAATGCTATAAAACGCAGCCAAATTATCCAATCAATTCCCACCGAAAGGCATGGAAATTCCTCAAATCCTTGCAGATAAAAAGGGATAAATGTTAGAAGTACGTCTTTCCTTTTAGTAGCCCGCGTTGAAAGAGAAAAAAACATGGCAAAAAAATTATTTACATTTAATTATGCACTCCTATATATATATATTTACATATATTTTTTTTAAACTGGTTTAAATATTCATTCTTCTTTCACAAATAGGGCCAGACTGTCAGCAAAAGTCAATCCAAGGACAGTGGGGAGTGCCAGCCAGCTTCTGAATCTGTAGAATAAATCTCTTTGACAGGGGCAACTGCATCTTCAGAAGGACTGCATTGCATTGTGAAAAATAAACAAGCTGGTTAAAAATATAGAATATTAATTTACGCACACCCCTTCCCTCCCCCGGCTACTGATATTATATTGACTGGTTCTTACAAAAGACTAATACGGAGAAGTAAGATGGGGTGAGGGAGGTTGAGCCTTTGCACACAATGCAGGGAACAACAGTACTGGGCCTGTAAGCAGGAGATATCACAACAGTAATGGTGAAAGAGCTTCTGATGATTTGTCACATTTGCATCAATAAAGTTTTATTCAAATGTCCACTTAACACTGCTTATGAGGGAAGTGATGGGGGAGGGAATTGCTGGGAGGCGAGGACTCGAAAGAAAGAATTACGACAATGAGCATGTCTTTCCAGATCAATAATGTCATAATTCAGGAGCGTGTTGTTCCATACTCCACAGCTTCATTTTCCACGGTGACAAATGAAACAATTCCAGGAACTTTGAAAAAAAATGTATAAATAAACTAATTCCTGGTAAAAAGATTGCTCAGTTCAGTGTCTGTTGAGTGGGAATAGAACATAAGAGGGATTTACTGAAGTGCATTTGAAGCAAAAAAGCATGACAGATAATCCATCTCAGTCTGCTCCGAGACTGAGAAACATGGTTCGCATTTCACTGCAGCCATGATCACTCAAGGATAAAAACAGCAAGAGAGGAAATGAGTGGATCCCAACAAGCTGAGGTGTCCTCTGGGTCCTAAAACCTGTCAGGTCTAGCCACCACACACACTAACTGCTCAGATAACACAAGCCACACTTCATCCTGAACATTCCACACTGCATATTTGTTAAACAGGTTTGATCTTGATCTAGTAAACGCTCCGAATACCAGATATTGTGGACAAAAGAGAATGTAGCCAAAACAGAGACGAAACTATATATTCTCCCTCCAGTTAGGGCATAATTTCACTCAAATCTATATTCACCAGTGCCGAATTATATTTTGTATAGACATTCTGCTGCCTGCCTTTTTACAATCAGTTTTGTTTGCTTGATTCACAGGAGAATCCTGGTTTGAGCACAGAACTGGGAGTACTGATCCTCAATCCACTTCGACAACAACAACATACATTTATACAGCACCTGTAACGCAGTAAAACTTACCAAAGCGCTTCACAGGGGTGATTATCAAACAAAATTTGACACCGAGCCACACAAGGAGATATTAGGACAGGTCAAAGAGGTGGGCTTTAAGCAGCCTCTTAATGGAGGAAAGATGTCGAGAGGCGGAGAGGTCCAGGGAGGGAATTCCAGAGCCGAGGGACGCGGCCGTTGAAGGCACGGCGCCGATTGTGGAACGATGGAAATCGGCGATGCGCGAGAGGCCAGAATTGGAGGAGCGAAGAGATCTGGGAGGGTTGTAGGGATGAAGGAGGTTACAGAGATAGGGAGGGGCGAGGCCGTGGAGGGGTTTGAAAACCATTTTTTAAATGGAGGCATTGTTGAAGCAGGAGCCAATGTAGGTCAGCGAGCACAGGGGTTCTAAAGCTTGGGACTACAAAGATCCCAATTTCTGCACTCAAGTGGGCAGGGTTGCTTGGGAAAGCATCTTGCAAAGAACAGGGACGTGTCTGTGGCTATGAAGCATGTGATCGTATGCCCTTTCAAAAGCGCTCAAATTTGTCAAGGACCGTGCAATTTAAGGTTTTTTTTACCTTAAATTCAGAAGAAAGTTTTCTGATGCCTCAGTTGTCAGGTGTAGTGTCTGATACCCTATTGAACCTCATTCACCAGGAAGATCCTAGGATCACGGTTTGATCTCGACTTTGAGCAGAGCTTTCACTGTGGCCTACCTTGGGATATTCCCAGAAGTCATCCTCCTGAAATTTTCAAAGCAGCAACACCTCTTTAAATTACACACAAGCTGGAAAGTGAGGCGCTGGTACGTGGCTGTGATCACCTATCTGTCTGACTGTGGTAGTCTCAACCTACTCACTGAAAACAGGCCCGAGATGACTCAGAGTATGACACATGACACATCCTAACGCAGTCAATAATTAAGAAGACTACACCACGACAAGCTGCATCACACCTCCTGCATGCAGACCCAGTAACTCTGTCCGCATTTCCACTTAGAAATGCCCTAGAGATACTCGTCAAAGCTTCAACACTCAGACTAAAAATATCTGCTCAACTCAGCTGCTTAAAAAGGTGTGCTGGAATTAATTCCCCCTCCCCCAATTTTCTCCCCTCCTCTCGGGAAGGTGCTGGCACTCAGTCTCACCAAAGTGGTCATTCTTTATTTTGAAAGCCCAGACATTGAGGGCTAGAAATTGGCCTCGTCTGCGTCCCCCGTTAGCGCCCCGCTATCGCCCCCGGTCCCGCTATCGCCCCCGGAGGCGCTAACGGCTCTGCGTCCCGCTATCGCCCCCGGAGGCGCTAACGGCTCTGCGTCCCGCTATCGCCCCCGGAGGCGCTAACGGCTCTGCGTCCCGCTATCGCCCCCGGAGGCGCTAACGGCTCTGCGTCCGGACGCGGCGAGAGTACCGACGCCCGCTAAATTCCCCGTGAGGTTTGCGGCGGCGGTAACCCCGAGCGTCACGATCTCCTGCGCCCGCCGATCGTGACGCATCGTGTTGCGCATGGTAGCGCCCCGGACCCGAACTTGGGTTCCGCCCCCTGCAGCATCGCCGGGTGTCAACACCGGCAGCTGCAGGAGGCGTTATTAGGGAGGCCGGGTGCTTGGGGAGCAGTCATTAAAGGGGAGGCCACTTGTGTCCATAAAAAATGTTTTTTTTTTAATCCTTTAGGTTGTGTTTTGAACACCCTGATGTGCCGTGATTGGTCAGCCCTGCACTCTGTGCGAGAGCTTGGGGCTGATCGTCGCGGATCGCAGCTGCCGTTGGCGGCGAGCGGCATCGTTGAAGTGCAGAGCCTGCAGCGATGGCCTTTCCCTTTAAGGGCGGGAAGGAGCCTCGGATCCCAGCAGTGCTGCACGGGACATTGGGCAGTGCTGCACCGCTACTGCCCGTTACCTGGTTTAGCGCTCCAAGGGATGTGGTAGCGCTTGACTTAGCGCTCCACTTCCTTCCTGGAGCGTGAAACCAGAAGTTCGTGTTGGAGTTCCTCGCATAGCGCCCGCCGATATTTCTGTGCTTCCGCAAAAGTTATTGACCCAAACAGGGCGCCAGGCAATTTCACTCCTAGTGTCGGCAGGCTATTCGGCTATGTGGGGGTGGCGGGTTAGCAAAGCCAAGCCGATGCTGCCCACACCCAGCATTCACAAGCTCGCACCTCCAGTAGGAGGAACGAGATAGGAATCTGGACTTGAAACCGTGGCTGATTTCCCCCCTATACAGCCATGTGAAGCCAGGTTCAGTGTCCACCACCACTCTGACTCAGATCGGTTAACGGTGGACAGACGACCGACTGGTCCTGGAACCTTCCTGTTCTGCGTGGTTCCACATCGCATCCAGTGGTGCATTTACTCCCCGAGCATTTGGGTTTTTGTTTTTAAATGCAAGTTGATTTTGGTCAGCTATGAAATCAGATTTCGGGCTAGTGACATCAGGCTAACCTTCAACTGAACTTGTGAATGAATGGAACTTGGTGAAGAATCACTCCGAAACTCTCACGATCACGATCAGCAACCAAGTGATTAATCATGGCTGTTACTACTGGACTTTTGCCAAGAGCCATAGACAGTGAGAGAAGCAATTTAGAACAAACATGTGTCTTATAAATTGTAGGTGTTGGGAAACAAGTTCTTGAACATGCCAGAGACAATCAATGCTTTAAAGGAGTCCTGCTGTTACCAACTCGATCATTTGTGTCAGAAATCGTGAATGTTCTGATCTTAAGTCAGGGTGGAACCATTGGCCTAAGCATCCCTGGGCTGGGGCAGGAGAAGCAGACCTCCCCCTTACTCCTCCAGCAACTTGAGGCCACATGCAATGCCTGCCCGACCACCACATCAACAGCTGCTCTTGCATGGTTCAGCTCCTCACTTGATAAAGTTGCTGAAACCACCGAGTCCTCTCTTGCTTTAGGTTCTACAGTCAGTTCCCAGGCAGAACACCTCCGTTCAGTCCGTAAGCATGACCCCGAGCTTCTGGTCGCCTGTCACTTTAATTCCCCGCTCCATTCCCACTCTGATATCTCCATCCTCGATCTCCTACACTGTTCCAATGAAGCTCAACGCAAGCTCGAGGAACAGCACCTCATCTTTCGTTTAGGCACTTTACAGCCTTCTGGACTCAACATCGAGTTCAACAATTTCAGACCATAACCGCTGCCCAGATTTTTTTTCCTTTCCTTTCTTTTTGTTTATAACCGCCCCTCTTTTTTTCTCTTTCCCATGGCAGCTGGTGATGGTTCTGCCATTCACACCCCATCTAGACTCATCTTTTGTTTCCTAACCTGCTATTACTATCTCATTTTTGCCCATCATCCCTTTTGTCTCTCTAATCTCTCCTGCCTTCCACCCGATCACAGACCTTCCCTTTTGTTCTTTCCTCCCCTCCCCCTTTTACCGCCCCTGCACTTCCTTAACAATCTGTTACATCTCGAACTTTTCCAGTTCTGAGGAGCGGTCACAGACCCGAAACCTTAACTCTGTTTCTCTCCACAGATGCTGCCTGACCCGCTGAGATTTTCTGTTTTTATTTCAGATTCCAGCATCTGCAGTATTTTGCTTTTATCCCAGGCTTCTACCTTCGCTTAGCTCTAACTGGCAGAGCTGCATGATACTGACACAAACCTCAGAATTCCCTTTCCACCTAGCAGGGCACTGCCTCCGTTTGGGTACGTCACCCAAATGATATAGTTTTCCCCCCTCGTCCCCAATCTGCTCCCTTGCTCTACTGTATGTGCTGACTCCTCACTGCATGTTTCATGAGTGCCAGTAGTCCTCCAGTGTTCACCGTCATCACCAACATCCATGACAGCGGCTCACGATAGTCTTGTGGAGCTCTGCTCCTCCTGGCTCCACAAGCAGCATTCTGGACTTGCGCCTTTGCTGCTTTGCCACCCGGTACAACTGGGCAGAGTGGATACGGCTCACACTCAACTGTCTCTTGAAATTGCATCAGGGTCCTATGTGCGTCATAGGACCCTACTTTACGTGCAGTAATGAGGCTCCTGATTCAGGCACATGCCTGGGTTACCCAGCGGAAAGCCCTGGGACATACGACAACAGGCGGAATTCGAGCGGGAATGTAGTAGTGAGTGCAGCACAGCTGTTTTTGCAGACCACCGGGAAGGTCGAGATAATATCGGCCCTAGTATCTCGACACACTCATTCTTTCTCAGAGCCTCAATACTGTGGAGCTCTTCGTCTCCCTCAGTCTGCCTTTCCTCCGACAGTCTGCAAGCTTTATAATCTCTATTGGCATCACACAACCACGACTCATTAACTGGCATCTTTTCAACCTTGGTAGTTTCATGTACTGGCCCTTCACCTCAGTTTCTCAATAAAGAAAGCAGACCCTGCATGGAATAATAAATTGGCACCTAGTGCAAGGCTATGTAACACAATCAAGGGCTTCAGAAAAGATAATCTACGAGAGCATAACTTGAACAGCTTGTAAAGGACATCTACAGCTCTGTTACAGCTTATACCTTCCTCCAATGTATCAGATGTCTTCGAACATGAAAAATATTGGAGCGTAACATATGGTGATTGCTATTTTGTAAAGACATGAGGAAAACGTTGCGTTAAAGACTCCCATTATCTGCAAAAGCCTTTGATGGGTTTAGGAGTTGTCCAAGTGTATGAAGAACAACATACGTAGACACGCCATGTATTTAAGGAAGGATATACTTGCATTGGAGGTTGTTCAGAGAAGGTTCACTACGTTGATTCCAGAGAAGAGGGGGTTGACTTATGAGGATAGGTTGAGTAGGTTGACCCTATACTCAGAGTTCAGAAGAATGAGAGGTGATCTTATTGAAACATAGAAACTAGGTGCAGGAGTAGGCCATTCGGCCCTTCGAACCTGCACCACCATTCAATATGATCATGACTGATCATGCAACTTCAGTACCCCATTCCTGCTTTCTCTCCATACCTCTTGATCCCTTTAGCCGTAAGGGCCACATCGAAGTCTCTTTTGAATATATCTAACAAACTGGCATCAACAACTTTCTGTGGTAGAGAATTCCACAGGTTCACAATTCTCTAGAGTGAAGAAGTTTCTCCTCATCTCGGTCCTAAATGGCTTACCCCTTATCCTTAAGACTGTAACCCCTGGTTCTGGACTTCCCCAACATCGGGAACATTCTTCCTGCATCTAACCTGTCCATTCCCGTCAGAATTTTATATGTTTCTATGAGATTCCCTCTCATTCTAAATCCCATTGAATATAAGCCTAGTCGAGCCAGTCTTTCTTCATATGTCAGCCCTGTCATCCCGGGAATCAGTCTGGTGAACCTTCGCTGCACTCTCTCAATAGCAAGAATGTCCTTCCTCAGATTAGGTTATAAGATAATGAGGGGGCTCGACAAGGTGGAAACAGAGAGGATATTTCCACTCATAGGGGAAACTAAAACTAGGGGACATAGTCTCAGAATAAGGGGCTGCCCATTTAAAACTGAGATGAGGAGGAATTTCTTATCTGAGGGTTATAAATCTATGGAATTCTCTTCCCCAGAAAGCTGTGGAGGCTGGGTCATTGAATATATTTAAGGCGGAGATAGACAGATCTTTGAGCGATAAGGGAGTAAAGGGTTATGGGGAGCGGGCAGGGAAGTGGAGCTGAGTCCATGATCAGATCAGCCATGATCTTATTAAATGGCGGAGCAGGCTCAAGGGGCCAAATGGCCTACTCCTATTTCTTACGTTCTTATGTATCTTGGGTTCACATTATTGTGTTCCTAACACAGATGAGGCTGCACACAGGGAGGTTAGAGTAACAGTGACCTCAGTCTTTAATAAGACACTCCAGAGTGAGGAACAGGCCTTAGGGGCCTGTTGGGATCCCTTGGGATTTCAGGGGATGAGCTCCCTGGTGGAGGAACATGGGAGTGCATGCTTTACAGATACACAACATCACTCCCCCCCCACAAAGTCAAAGTGAAAACTATTTACAAGGTGAGGCGGTAGGGAGCCTTTCTTTTCCTGGTGGACCACCTTGGTACAAATGTCTGTTCTGGTGTGTTGGCTGTGCCCTCGCCGGGCTGGCGTGTTGTTGGCCCTGCAGGGCTGCTGGGTGAGCCTGGCCTTGCTGGGCTGTTGGGCGTGATGGGTTCGATTTCCTGGTCCGGCGTGGTGTCGTTGATCCTTTGGGTGTGTGTTGTGGGCTCAAAAAAGGTGGTGTCTGCTGTGGGTTGTTCAGGGCAGTCTGTGAACCGCAGCCTCATTTGGTCCAGGTGCTTTCTGCAAATTTGTCCATTGTCTAGTTTGACTACAAACACCCTATTCCCTTCTTTAGCTATCACCGTGCCCGCGATCCACTTAGGACCATGTCCATAGTTTAGCACATACACAGGATCATTCAGATCAATTTCCCGTGACACAGTGGCGCGACCATCGTTTACATTTTGTTGCTGCCGCCTGCTCTCTACCTGATCATGCAGGTTGGGGTGAACCAGCGAGAGTCTGGTTTTAAGTGTCCTTTTCACGAGTAGTTCAGCCGTGGGCACCCCTGTGAGCGAGTGGGGTCTCGTGCGGTAGCTGAGCAGTACTCGGGACAGGCGGGTTTGGAGTGAGCCTTCTGTGACTCGTTTAAGGCTCTGTTTGATGGTTTGTACTGCCCGCTCTGCCTGCCCATTGGAGGCTGGTTTAAATGGGGCTGAGGTGACATGTTTGATTCCATTGCGGGTCATGAATTCTTTAAATTCGGCACTGGTGAAACATGGCCCGTTGTCACTGACCAGTATGTCAGGCAGGCCGTGGGTGGCAAACATGGCCCTCAGGCTTTCAATGGTGGCGGTGGCGGTGCTTCCCGACATTATTTCCATTTTGAAAAAGCATCCACCACCACCAGGAACATTTTACCGAGAAACGGGCCCGCATAGTCGACATGGATCCTTGACCATGGTCTGGAGGGCCAAGACCACAAACCTAGTGGTGTTTCTCTGGGCGCGTTGCTCAACTGAGCACATACGCTGCATGGCCGTACACAGGACTCTAAGTCAGAGTCGATACCGGGCCACCACACGTGGGATCTAGCTATCACTTTCATCATTACTATACCCGGGTGTGTGCTGTGGAGATCCGAGATGAACGTCTCCCTGCCCTTTTTTGGTAGCACTACGTGGTTACCCCACAACAGGCAGTCTGCCTGAATGGACAGCTCGTCCTTTCACCGCTGGAATGGCTTGATAAGCCCTTGCATTTCAACGGGGATGCTGGCCCAGATCCCATGCAGTACACAGTTTTTTTACTCGGGACAGCAGAGGATCTTGGCTGGTCCAAGTCCTAATCTGGCGGGCCGTGACAGGTGATTTATCATTTTCAAACGCTTCCATGACCATTAACAAGTCTACGGGCTGCGCCACCATCAACAAGCTTGCAAGCTGCGCATTTCCACCCCGTGGTGGGCAATGATAGCCAACTGAGAGCATCCGCACAGTTCTCGGTGCCTGGCCTGTGGCGGATGGTATAGTTATATGCTGATAGCGTGAGTGCCCACCTTTGTATGCGGGCTGAGGCATTAGTATTTATTCTCTTGTTGTCAGCGAACAGGGATGTGAGGGGCTTGTGATCGGTTTCCAGCTCAAATTTGAGGCCAAACAGGTACTGATGCATTTTCTTTACCCCGAACACACATGCTAATGGCTCTTTCTCAATCATGCTGCAGGCCCTCTCGGCCTTAGACAAGCTCCTGGAAGCATAGGCGACAGGTTGCAACTTCCCCGCAACGTTAGCTTGTTGTAATACACACCCGACTCCGTACGATGACGCGTCACATGCTAACACAAGTCTTTTACACGGGTTATACAATACAAGCAGCTTGTTGGAGCATAAAATGTTTCTGGCTTTCTCAAAAGCAATTGCTTGGTTTTTTTCCTCATACCCAGTTCTCGCCTTTGCGCAATAACACATGTAGGGGCTCTAAAAGGGTGCTTAATCCCGGTCGGAAGTTACCAAAATAGTTGAGGAGTCCCAGGAACGACCGCAGCTCCGTGACATTCTGTGGCCTGGGCGCGCTCCTGATAGCCTCTGTCTTGGCGTCTGTGGGCCGAATGCCGTCCGCCGCGATCTTTCTCCCCAAAAACTCCACTTCTGTTGCCATGAAGACGCATTTCGACCTCTTCAGCCGCAGCCCTACGCGATCCAGTCGCTGGAGGACCTTCTCCAGGTTTTGTAGGTGCTTGGCGGTGTCCCGACCCATGACCAATATGCCGTCCTGAAAGACCACCGTGTGTGGTACCGACTTGAGTAGGCTCTCCATGTTTCTCTAGAAGATCGCTGCAGCCGACCGAATTCCAAACGGCCATCTGTTGTAGATGAACAGTCCCTTGTGCGTGTTGTTGCAGGTGAGACCCTTCGAAGACTCCTCCAGCTCCTGCATCATGTAGGCCGAAGTCAGGTTGAACTTGGTGAACGTCTTGCCTCCTGCCAGCGCGCAAATAGGTCGTCTGCCTTAGGTAACGGGTATTGGTCCTGTAGCGAGAAACGATTAATAGTTACTTTATAATCGCCGCAAATCCTGACCGTGCCATCACTTTTGAGGACTGGAACAATCGGACTGGCCCATTCGCTGAATTCCACTGGGGAGATGATGCCCTCGCGTTGCAGCCTGTCCAGCTCGATTTCCACTCTCTCCCTCATCATGTGAGGTACCGCTCGCGCCTTGTGGTGAATGGGTCGTGCTTCTGGGACCAAGTGGATCCGCACCTTCGCCCCGGAAAAGTTTCCAATGCCTGGCTCAAAAAGGAAGGAAATTTGTTAAGAACCTGGGTACATGAGGCCTCATCGACATGTGATAGCGCTCGGATGTCATCCCAGTTCCAGCGGATTTTGCCCAGCCAGCACCTTCCAAGCAGTGTGGGGTCATCGCCCGGGACAATTCAAAGTGGCAGTTTGTGCACCGTGCCCTCAGAGGTGATCTTGACCATGGCGTTGCCCAGGACAGTGATGAGCTCTTTGGTGTACGTTCTCAGTTTCGTGTGGATGGGGCTCAGGGCTGGTCTGAATGCCTTGTTGCACCACAGTCTCTCAAACATCTTTTTGCTCATGATGGATTGGCTAGCGCCAGTGTCCAGTTCCATGGCCATGGGTAAGCCATTCAATTTTACGTTTAACATTATAGGTGGACATTTCGTTGAAAATGTGTGCACCCAGTGTATTTCAGCATCTGCCTCCTCTCTCTGAGGCTCGAAATTGCTTTGATCCACCCTGGACCGATCTTCCTCTGCCACATGGTGGTTAGCAGGTTTTGCAGAGCTTGCAGCTCATTTGCAAGCTCGTTGGAGGTGCCCCATTGTTCCACAGCTCTTGCAAACATACCCTTTGAAGCAGCATGAATGGGCTGAATGGAAGCCTCCACAACGCCAACAAGGTCTGAATTGCCTTACATTGATTCTTTGTTGGGGACTGAGTCATCTGGGTCACTTGAGGCCTGCTGGCAGTTGCAGACTCGTGGGTTCTGCCCTGTACATTTCTGCTCACAAACACAGTTCCAGTTAATTTATGAACATTGCTAGCACTTGTGTGCTGAGAGATTTGTTTGGTATTATCACTGGTGGACATAAACGCCTGTGCTATCGCAATGGCTTTACTGAGGGTCAGTGTCTCTACAGTCAAAAGTTTTCGTAGGATGGTCTCGTGGCCAATGCCCAGTACAAAAAAGTCTCTGAGCATTTGCTCCAGATAGCCATCAAACTCGCATTGTCCTGCAAGTCACCTTAGCTTGGCGACATAGCTCACCACTTCCTGACCTTCAGATCGCTGGCACGTGTAGAACCGATACCTCGCCATCAGCATGTTCTCCCTCGGGTTAAGATGCTCCCGAACCAGTGTACACAGCTCCTCATACGACTTATCTGTGGGTTTCACCGGAGCCAGAAGATTCTTCATGAGGCTGTAGGTCGGTGCCCCGCAGACCGTGAGGAGGACCGCTCTCCTTTTTGCAGCGCTTCCTTCTCTGTCCAGCTCGTTGGCTACAAAATACTGGTCTAGCCATTCGACATAGGCTTCCCAATCCTCACCCTCCGAGAACTTCTCCAGAATGCCCACAGTTTGCTGTATCTTTATGTTGGATTCGTATTCTCGTCGCCAGTTGTTGCGTTCCTAACACAGATGAGGCTGCACACAGGGAGGTTAAAGTAACAGTGACCTCAGTCATTAATAAGACACTCCAGAGTGAGGAACAGGCCTTAGGGGCCGGCTTATATACAGTGCTCCCAAGGGATGCTGGGATCCCTTGGGACTTCAGGGGATGAGCTCCCTGGTGGCGGAACATGAGAGTGCATGCTTTACAGATACACAACACGCGACATTCAAAAACTTCATGATGCCACCTGAATCCATCGATGTGTGATACAACAACCGACAGCAACCCCAAGAAAGGACACAGGCAGTAACAAAGATGATTCTAGGTTGAGGAATTATCAGGAAAGGGTAAGGAAATTGGGCACATTTTATTGGAAAAAGAAAAAAATTTCAAGCTGACCTAATTGAAGTTTTCATAATTATGAACGAGATTGATAAAGCAGATTTCAGGCTTGTTTTTTCACGATGGTGAAGGGCTCGAATAGCAGGAAACAGAAGTTAAAATTAAAACCTGTAATGGCTTCTCTTCCCGCCCCCGCATCGTTACCTCTGGTGTCCCCCAAGGATCTATCCTTGGTCCCCTCCTATTTCTCATCTACATGCTGCCCCTTGGAGACATCATCAGAAAACACAGTGTCAGTTTCCACATGTACGCTGACGACACCCAGCTCTACCTCACTACCACTTCTCTCGACCCCTCCACAGTCTCTAAATTGTCAGACTGCTTGTCCAACATCCAGTACTCGAGGAGCAATATTCTCCAATTAAATATTGGGAAGACTGAAGCCATTGTCTTTGGTCCCCGCCACAAACTCCGTTCCCCAGCCACCGACTTCATCCCTCTCCCCAACTTCTGTCTGAGGCTGAACCAGACTGTTCGCAACTTAGGTGTCATATTTGACCCTGAATTGAGCTTCCGGCCACATATCCACAGCATAATTAAAACCGTCTATTTCCACCTCCGTAACATCGCCCGTCTCTGCCCTTGCCTCAGCTCATCTGCTGCTGAAACCCTCATCCGTGCCTTTGTTACCTCTAGACTTGACTATTCCAATGCACTCTTGGCTGGCCTCCCACATTCTACCCTACGTAAACTAGAGGTGATCCAAAACTCGGCTGCCCTGTGTCCTAACTCACACCAAGTCATAAGAACATAAGAATTAGGAACAGGAATAGGCCATTTAGCCCCTCGAGCCTGCTCCGCCATTCAACAAGATCATAGCTGATCTGGCCATGGACTCAGCTCCACTTACCCGCCCGCTCCCCATAACCCTTAATTCCCTTATTGGTTAAAAATCTATCTATCTGTGATTTGAATACATTCAATGAGCTAGCCTCAACTGGTTACTTGGGCAGAGAATTCCACAGATTCACAAACCTCTGGGAGAAGAAATTCCTTCTCAACTCGGTTTTAAATTGGCTCCCCCGTATTTTGAGGCTGTGCCCCCTAGTTCTAGTCTCCCCGACCAGTGGAAACAACCTCTCTGCTTCTATCTTGTCTAGCCCTTTCATTATTTTAAATGTTTCTAGAAGATCACCCCTCATCCTTCTGAACTCCAACGAGTAAAGACTCAGTCTACTCAATCTATCATCATAAGGTAACCTCCTCATCTCCGGAATCAGCCTAGTGAATCGTCTCTGTACCCCCTCCAAAGCTAGTATATCCTTCCTTAAGTAAGGTGACCAAAACTGCACGCAGTACTCCAGGTGCGGCCTCACCAATACCCTATACAGTTGCAGCAAGACCTCCCTGCTTTTGTACTCCATCCCTCTCGCAATGAAGGCCAACATTCCATTCGCCTTCCTGATTACCTGCTGCACCTGCAAACTAACCTTTTGGGATTCATGCACAAGGACCCCCAGGTCCCTCTGCACCGCAGCATGTTGTAATTTCTCCCCATTCAAATAATATTCCCTTTTACTGTTTTTTTTTCCCCAAGGTGGATGACCTCACATTTTCCAACATTGTATTCCATCTGCCAAACCTTAGCCCATTCGCTTAACCTATCCAAATCTCTTTGCAGCTCTCTGTGTCCTCCACACAACCCACTTTCCCACTAATCTTTGTGTCATCTGCAAATTTTGTTACACTACACTCTGTCCCCTCTTCCAGGTCATCTATGTATATTGTAAACAGTTGTGGTCCCAGCACCGATCCCTGTGGCACACCACTAACCACCGATTTCCAACCCGAAAAGGACCCATTTATCCCAACTCTCTGCTTTCTGTTAATTAGCCAATTCTCGATCCATGCTGCTCGCTGACCTACATTGGCTTCTGGTTAAGCAATGCCTCAATTTCAAAATTCTCATCCTTATTTTCAAATCCCTCCAGGACCTCGCCCCTCCCTATCCCCAATCTCCTTCAGCCCTACAACCCGCCCCCTCCCCCCCCACAACCATCCCAGAGATGTCTGCGTTCCTCTAATTCTGCCCTCTTGAACATCCCTGATTATAATCGTTCAACCATTGGTGGGCCTACCTTCAGCTGCTTGGGCCCTAAGCTCTGGAACTCCCTCCCTAAACCTCTCCGCCTCTCTTTCCTCCTTTTAGACGCTCCTTAAAACCTACTTCTTTGACCAAGCTTCTGGTCACCTGCCCTAATTTCGCCTTATGTGGTTCGGTGTCAAATTTTTTGTCTCATAATACTGCTGTGAAGCGCCTTGGGACAGTTTACTTTGTTAAAGGCGCTATATAAATACAAGTTGTTGTTGTTGTTGTTAGGAAATTGGGGCAAGAAGGGAATCAGGAGAAACTACTTTCTCCCAAAGGGCAACAGAGTTGTGGAATAAGCCGTGTCAGGCAGTGGCTCAGTGGGTAGCAATCTCTCCTCTGAGCTACAAGGTCGTGGGTTCAAGTCCCAGTCCAGAGACTTGAGCACAAATTCTGGGCTGATACTCCAGTGCAGTACGGGAGGGAGTGCTGCACTGTCGGAGGCGCCGTCTTTCGGGTGAGACTTTAGACCAAGGCCCCGTCTGTCCTCTCAGGTGGTCGTAAAAGATACCCATGACACTATTTCGAAGATGATATGGGGAGTTATCCCCAGTGTCCTAGCCAATATTAATCCCTCAATCAACGTAACAAACAAAAACATTATTTGGTCATTATCACATTGCTGTTTGTGGGAGCTTGCTGTGCGCAAATTGGCTGCCGCGTTTCCCACATTACAACAGTGACTGCATTCCAAAAATACTTCATTGGCTGTGAAGCACTTTGAGATGTCTTGCGGTCGTGAAAGGCGCTATATAAACACAAGTCTTTAAGTTACCAGGGAAGGCCATTGAAGTGGACTGTATAAATAGGTTCAAGAGGCAAATGGATAGGTTTTCAGACAGAAATGGGGTTGAGGGCTATGGTGAGAAGGTTGGTCGGTGGGGTTGGTTGTGAAAAAAAGGTGTTGAGCCTAATCCCCTTTTCAGTTCCTAAAATATTTTTATGTTCTTGCAGATCAAAATAAAATTAATCATGCTCCTGCCATGGAGCATTTGTAATCAGCACAGCCCGGAAATCGAATCGATTTAATCTTCTGAGGGGGAAGAAGGAAATGACAGCTACATCACCAAGAGAAAGCGTCGAGATTTCTCCCTCGCCCCAAACATAATTGAGCAAAAACAACAGGATTTTAGTCTAATGTTACATTACGAGGCCTTGAAGCGTAATCTCAGCGATAGATTGTCCTAGATTGTACTGAAGATTGATACTGACGTAAACAGCTAATGTTTCATTCATGCATTCTATATTTTTGAGGGCCAAGGACCACTGTGTAAAGCAGGCATCTCACCTTGAAATCTTTTAGAGGACAGTTTTGGACTGAAAGAGAGACTTGCATTTATATAGTGCCTTTGACGATCACCCGACGTCTCAAAGCGCCTTACAGCCAATGAAGTACTTTTGAAGTGTAGTCACTGTTGTAATGTAGGAAACGCGGGAGCCAATCTGCGCACAGCAAGCTCCCAAAAACAGCAATGTGATAATGAGCAGATCATCTGTTTTTGTTATGTTGGCCAGGACACTGGGGAGAACTCTCCTCCTGCTCTTCTTCAAAATAGTGCCATGGGATCGTTTACATCTACTTGAGAGAGTAGACGGGGCCTCGGTTTAGCGTCTCATCCGAAAGACGGCACCGCCAACAGTGCGGCGCTCCCTCAGTACCGCCCCTCCGATAGTGCGGCGCTCCCACAGTACCGCCCCCCTGACAGTGCGGCGCTCCCTCAGTACCGCCCCCCTGACAGTGCGGCGCTCCCTCAGTACCGCCCCCCTGACAGTGCGGCGTTCCCTCAGTACTGCCCCTCCGACAGTGCGGTGCTCTGTCAGTACCGCCCCTCCGACAGTGTGGCGCTCCCTCAGTACCGCCCCTCCAACAGTGCGACGCTCCCTCAGTACTGCCCCTCCAACAGTGCGGTGCTCCCTCAGTACTGCCCCTCCAGCAGTGCGGCGCTCCCTCAGTACTGCCCCTCCAGCAGTGCGGCGCTCCCTCAGTACTGCCCCTCCGACAGTGCGGCGCTCCCTCAGTACTGCACTGGAGTGCCAGACTAGATTTTTGTACTCAGGTCCCTGGAGTGGGACTTGAACCCACAAACCTCCTGACTCAGAGGCGAGAGTGCTACCCACTGAGCCACGGCTGACACTGAAGGTAAAAGCTGTACAATGCTCCACAAAAAAATGCATTAACTCACATCTTTCATTAGAACACAGCTGCACATACAAATACACGGTATTTCTCGATCAAATTCACTCCTCCCAATAGACTAATTGGATGCACTGCTTGGCACGGTACGGAGTCATTGAGATTCCAGTTCAATCGCCAGTCAATGTTAAGTTAGAGGATCACATCTGGGTGATGGTAGGGGGTAACCACAATTGGCTACAAGGTCCCTGGCCCACAGATGAGGAAAATCAGCCTGGGTTCCCATTCAGCAAGTGTGTGGGCATCAGCCAAGGACAGGATCAGACTTGACTCGTGTACAATGTTACGCTATCGGATAAAATCACCATTATGCCAATACACTTTAATGCTAGCGCTACAATTCAGACTTCCTCCAACAGGGCACAATTTCAAAATTTGCAGATGACACAAAACTTGGAAGTATAGTGAACAGTGAGGTGGATAGTGATAGACTTCAGGAAGACAGACAGGCTGGTGACATGGACGGATATGTGGCAGATGAAGTTTAATGCAGAAAAGTGCGAAGTGATATATTTTGGTAGGAAGTATGAGGAGAGGCAATATAAACTAAAGGGTAAAATTCTAAAGGGGGTACATGAACAGAGAGACTTGGGGGTATATGTGCACAGATCGTTGAAGGTGAATCTTTAGAAAACACTGGTTCGGCCTCAACTGGAGTATTGCGTCCAATTCTGGGCACCGCACTTTAGGAAGGATGTGAAGGCCTTAGAGAGGGTGCAGAAAAGATTTACAAGAATGTTTCCAGGGATGATGGAGATAGATTACGGGGAGAGACTGGAGAAGCAGTCTCCTTGGAGCAGAGAAGGTGGAGAGGAGATTTGATCGAAGTGTTCAAAATCATGAGGGGTCTGGGCAGAGAAATGGTTCCCATTGGCAGAAAGGCCAAGAAGCAGAGGCCACAGATTTAAGGTGATTAGCAAAAGAACCAAAGACAACATGAGGAGAAACCTTTTTACGCAGCGAGTGGTTAGGATCTGGAATACACTGACTGAGAGGGTGGTGGAGGCAGACTCAATCGTAGCTTTCAAAAGGGAGTGGATCAGTACCTGAAGAAAAAAACTTGCAGGGCTCTGGGGAAAGGGCGGGGGAGTGGGACTAGCTGAAATGCTCTTGCAGAGAGCCGGCACAGGCTCGACGGGCTGAAAGGCCTCCTTCTGTGCTGTAACCATTCCATGATTGTGGCACCCTTTTCTTGTGCAAAAGCGTTGGTGACACCATCTGCAAAGTGAGCACATCTCCGACAAGCTGAAATCGGTGTCTTTCACTTTCTGCTACACTGAGTTGGCACAGCACACGTCTAATGATTAACCACAATCGTGGTAAACTGCTCACTGGAGAGTATGTCCAGTCAATCAGATGGCAGATTATATAATGCTGGTTTGTACAAAGTGCTCAGTTTAACGTCTCATCCGAAAGACTGCACCTCTGACATGCACCTGACAGTGCAGCGCTCCCTCAGCACCGCACTGGAGGGTCAGCCTGGATTTATGTGCTCAAGTCCCTGGAGTGGGATTTGAACCCACAACCTTCCGACTCGGAGGCGAGAGTGCTGCCCACTGAGCCACATATGGGCAGATGTGCTAAAGGCCTGCCACATACTGGTGAACAATGGGCAAGGTGGTTTTCTCCATTCCTGAAAGAAAAATGCTGCAGTTCAGTCTCTACTAAACCCGTCAACACTTGTACAAGCGGAACTGATCAAATGTACAATTTTTTAAATAATCACTCACAGAAGAGTACAAGACAAAATATTACACAACACAATGCCTGTATAAGAACACTGGAAACAGTGGACAAGAGGTTAGATTATCCATGGTTAAAGTCAATGGGTATGGTTCATACTGCTTTCAGCTTTACTTAGTTTCTTGCCATGGATCGGTGTCTTTAGCTGAATCAGATCACCCGTACCTCATTCGTGGTATAAAGTGTACCTTTTGGGATGGGATGTTATACGTGGGATGCAAATAGATTAAGAAAAAAAGACTTGCATTTACATAACCACTTTCATGACCTCAGGAGCGCTTTACAGCCAATTATGTACTTTTTTTTGAAGTGCAGTCACTGTTGTAATGTAGGAAATGCGGCAGACAATTTGTGCACAGCAAGCTCCCACAAACAGCAATGAGATAAATGACCAGATAATCTGTTTTAGTAATGTTGGTTGAGGGATGAATATTGGCCAGGACAACTCCCTTGCTCTTCTTCAATGTTGGGGAGAACGCCCCAGCTCGTCTTCAAAATAGTGCCGTGGGATCTTTTACATCCACCTGAGAGCGCAGGTGGGGCCTCAGTTTAACGTCTCATCCGAAAGGCGGCACCTCCGACAGTGCAGCGCTCCCTCAGTACAGCCCCTCCGACAGTGCAGCGCTCCCTCAGTACAGCCCCTCCGACAGTGAGGCGCTCCCTCAGTACCGCCCCTCCGACAGTGCAGCTCCCTCAGTACCGCCCCTCCAACAGTGCGGCGCTCCCTCAGTACTGCACTGGAGTGTCAGCCTAGATTTTTGTCCTAGTGGGACTTGAACCCATGACCTTCTGCCTCAGAGGCGAGAGTGCTACCCACTGAGCCACAACTAATGCGCTTTCAACGTCTATTCAGCCTCTAAGATGGAACTAAAATCTATCCATTTGCTTTCCTTTAATGTAAAGCTGCTTCTTTGAGGAAGTTAAGCAACCAAATGTTAACCGTCTTTACACTTTGGCAGAGAATGGGAGGTTGGCCTATAACTGTTGTATCTGCTTTCCTGAATCTCACCCAGATGCGACTTGGCAAACCCCTCTTCCCAGAATAGCCTCGAATGGCTTCACACTAAAAACCACATTGCCAGCAGCAACACTTAACTCATGGTTTACTTTATCATTAATAAATTGCAACTCGATATCCATGCGCACAAGAAGATCATATAATCATCATTATCATAGGCAGCCCCTCGGAATCGAGGAAGACTTGCTTCCACTCTAAAAGCAAGTTCTTTGGTGGCCGGACAGTCCAATATGAGAGACACAGTCCCTGTCACAGGTCGGACAGATAGTCGTTGAGGGAAAGGGAGGGTGGGATTGGTTTGCCGCACGCTCTTTCCGCTGCCTGCGCTTGATTTCTGCATGCTCTCGGCGATGAGACTCGAGGTGCTCAGCGCCCTCTCGGATGCACTTCCTCCACTTAGGGCAGTCTTTGGCCAGGGACACCCAGGTGTCGATGGGGGTTGTCATGTATGTAACCACAATGTAACACCACTGTATTACTGTATACACTCAACCTAGATGCACACCTTGACCACAAGGGGTGAACTGTGGGAGACACTCCTTTCCTGATCACACAGGTATAAAAAGGGAGGTCCCACGCAGGGTTATCGTCTTTGGAGTGCTGTGAATAAAGAGTTATGGTCACAGAGTGACCTTGTCCCCAGAATGTGCCTCGTGTGGTTTCATACTGTAGAGTAAGGACTTTACATTGGCGGCGAGAAACGGGAATTCACGACCCACGAGAATGGCCACCGGTAGCACAGAGGAACGGTACTGTGTTGGGGAAAACTGGGACGATTTTGTCGAGAGGCTTCAGCAAAGCTTCGTTACGAAAGAATGGCTGGGGGATGCAGCGGCCGACAAGCGAAGGGCTCATCTTTTGACCAGCTGCGGACCAAAGACTTACGCACTCATGAAGGACTTA
This sequence comes from Pristiophorus japonicus, assembly GCF_044704955.1. Taxonomy (NCBI): domain Eukaryota; kingdom Metazoa; phylum Chordata; class Chondrichthyes; family Pristiophoridae; genus Pristiophorus; species Pristiophorus japonicus. The sequence goes on from NC_092010.1 coordinate 36,802,837, forward strand.
CTAGCACCCGAAAAGCCGGCGGACAAAACCTTTGAAGAACGTAGCAAATTGATCGGGGAGCACCTCAAACCAGCGAGTAGCGTACACATGGCCCGACACAGATTCTACACCCACCGACGTCGTGAAGGACAGAGCGTACCGGACTTCATAGCGGACCTCCAGCGTTTGGCCAGCCTCTAGACGCCTGGAGGGGGGAGATGCTAAGGGACTTCTTTATCGAGGGCATTGGTCATGCGGGAATTTTCCGCAAATTAATTGAGACCAAGGACTTGACCTTGGCAGCGGCGGCGTTGATAGCTCAAACTTTCATGGCGGGGGAGGAAGAGACGAAAATAATATACGCGCGCAATTCTGCCTCTAACGCGGCGATGGATCAGGGAGTCAACATCAATGCGACTCAGAGCCCCGTAGGCAGGCAGGGGCAGTCCAACACTCCCCAGGCAGCAATAGACCCCAGAGTAGGACTTCAACAGAGACAATGGCAGGCTGGACGGATATTCACGCCATCACAGTGGACAATGCGGCCCGGGATAGGGCCATTGACACCCATTAATAGGGTACTTAAGAGCAGTCAAAGGGACAGTCAGCGTGGAATGCCTGGCCATAGTCCCTTTGTCCCCAACAATGGAAACTTTAATTCATGCTGGAGGTTTGGGGGGAAAACACTCAGCTAGATCTTGCAGATTTCAACAGTTTGTCTGCAGGAACTGCAATCTCAGTGGCCACTTAGCTCGAATGTGCAGGAAGTCTGCAACCAGACTAATATATGAGGCAGATGGACCAGAAGAGGGTTCTGTGAGGCAGGATGACTTTTGGGGCAAATCGATGGACGCCGAGGTTCAGCGGGTCCATGTGGCGAATATTCACAGTTCAGACACCAAAATGCCACCAATGATGATGAGGGTTTTATTAAACGGTATCCCAGTACGCATGGAGCTGGACACTGGGGCCAGCCAGTCACTCATGGGTGTTCAGCAATTTGAGAAGCTATGGCCACTTAAAGCCAGTAGACCCAAATTAGCACGTATTGAGACACAATTACGGACTTACACTAAATAAATCATTCCGGCGCTAGGCAGTGCAATGTTGGCTGTCACACACAATGGGTTAGTGAATCGGCTGCCGCTCTGGATTGTCCCGGGCAATGGTCCCGCACTGTTGGGGAGGAGCTGGTTAGCCGAGATGAACTGGAAATGGGGGGGATGTTCACGCAATGTCATCGGTGGGGTGAAGTTCGTGCTCACAAGTTCTGCAACAATTCGATTCACTATTCCAACCTGGCGTCGGGACTTTCAAAGGCACTAAAGTAGTGATACACATCACCCCGGACACCAGGCCAGTGCACCACAAAGCCAGAGCGGTGCCGTATGTGATGCGGGAAAAGATCGAGAGCGAATTGGACCGGCTGTTGAGAGAGGGCATCATCTCGCCTGTTGAATTCAGCGACTGGACGAGCCCCATCGTTCCCATCCTAAAAGCGGATGGCTCTGTCAGGATCTGTGGCGACTACAAGGCCAGCATCAATCGGGTGTCACTACAAGATCAATACCCGCTCCAGAGAGTGGAGGACCTCTTCGCCACGCTGGCAGGCGGCAAGCTGTTCACCAAGTTGGACCTCACTTCAGCCTATATGACCCAGGAACTGGCCGATGAATCTAAACTACTGACCACCATCACCACGCACAAGGGACTGTTCGTTTATAACAGGTGCCCGTTTGGCATTCGATCAGCGGCCACGATTTTTCAACGAAACATAGAAAGCCTGCTTAAATCCATTCCGGGAACGATCGTATTCCAGGACGACATCCTCATCACGGGTCGAGACACCGAGGAACACCTCCACAACCTGGAGGAGGTGCTATGCCGACTAGACCGGATAGGCCTGCGACTCAAGAAGTCTAAATGTGTGTTCTTAGCTCCTGAGGTGGAGTTTCTGGGCAGGAGGGTTGCTGCAGATGGGATTTGGCCCACCGAATCCAAAACAGAGGCGATTCAACGAGCGCCCAGGCCCTGCAACACATCGGTGCTGCGTTCATTCCTGGGACTGTTGAACTATTTCGGGAACTTTCTGCCGAACTTGAGCACGTTGTTGGAGCCGCTACACGTGCTCCTGCGTAAGGGTTGCGATTGGTTTTGGGGGGACTGTCAGGAACGGGCTTTTGATCGGGCGCGAAACCTACTTTGTTCAAACAAGTTGTTGACCCTGTATGACCCCTGTAAAAAATTGGTTCTGACGTGATGCATCGTCCTATAGGGTTGGATGCGTGTTGCAGCAGGGTAATGCTGAGGGTCAGCTACAACCTGTGGCTTATGCCTCCAGGTCGCTCTCTCAAGCAGAACGGGGATATGGGATGGTCGAGAAGGAAGCGCTTGCATGTGTCTATGGTGTAAAAAAAATGCATCAGTACCTCTTTGGCAGGAAGTTTGAATTAGAGACGGACCACAAGCCGTTAACATCCCTGTTGTCAGACAGCAAGGCTGTCAATGTCAACGCATCAGCTTGCATACAGCGATGGGCTCTCACGCTGGCTGCTTATGACTACTCCCTCCGGCACTGGCCCGGCACTGAAAATTGCACTGATGCGCTCAGCAGGCTCCCACTGGCCACCACCGAGGGGGCAGCTGAGCAAAGCGCTGAGATGGTCATGGCTGTCGATGCCTTTGACAGCGCAGGCTCCCCCATCACAGCCCGCCAGATCAAATTCCGGACAAACAGAGATCCCCTCCTATCCCTGATTAAGAAATGTGTCCTGACTGGGGATTGGGCGCCCGCACACGGAGCATGCCCCGAGGAGGTCAGACCGTTCCACAGACGGACGGATGAGCTGTCCATCCAAGCCGACTGCCTACTATGGGGCAGCTGGGTAGTCATGCCCCAGAAGGGCAGGGAAGCATTCATCAGGGAACTCCACAGCGAGCACCCAGGCATTGTGCTGATGAAGGCCATCGCCCGGTCACACGTTTGGTGGCCTGGAATTGATTCAGACCTGGAACACTGTGTTCGCAGGTGCACGACTTGTGCCCAGCTGGGTAATGCCCCCAGGGAGGCCCCGCTCAGCCCGTGGCCCTGGCCCACCAGGCCATGGTCATGCATTCATGTTGACTACGCGGGCCCGTTCATGGGAAAGATGTTCCTTATTGTGGTAGATGCGTACTCGAAATAGATCGAGTGCATCATTCTGAATTCATGCACATCATCCACCACCGTGGAAAGCCTACGTGCGATCTTTGCAACCCATGGTTTGCTGGACATCCTGGTTAGTGATAATGGCCCATGTTTCACAAGCTACGAATTCCGAGAGTTTATGTCGGGCAATGGCATCAACCACGTCAGGACTGCGCAGTTCAAGCCGGCCTCCAATGGCCAGGCGGAACGTGCGGTCCCAATCATTAAGCAAGGTATGCTCAGGATTCAAGGACCCTCCCTACAATGCCACCTATCGCGCCTCCTGCTGGCCTATAGATCCCACCCACACTCACTCACGGGGGTCCCGCCCACAGAGCTACTAATGAAACGGACACTCAAAACTCGGTTGTCCCTCATTCACCCAGTCCTGACCCACATAGTTGAGGGCAAGCGCAAATCACAAAACGAGTACCATGACCGTAATTCGAGGGGGAGATGTATAGAAATAAATGATCCTGTATTCGTCCTCAATCACGCCATGGGGCCCAAATGGCTTGAGGGCACTGTAATTGACAAAAAGGGGAATCGGGTCATTGTGGTAAAACTCAACAATGGCCAGATATGCCGTAAGCATCTGGACCAAGTAAAAAGAAAGGTTCAGCATCGACACGGAGGAACCTGAAGAAGACCATGAGATGGAGCTCACAACACCACCAGTGAACGAGCAACAAGAGCAATCAGAAGACTGCACAGTCCCTGAGGTCAGCCCGGACAGGCCGGAATCACCACAGGTGACAGATACTCACATAACTGTCCAACAACCAGAGCCCCAACTGCGGCGCTCCACGAGGGAGCGTAGACCACCTGAAAGATTAAACCTATGATCCCAATAAGACTTTGGGGGGGGGGGGGGGGAGGTGATGTCATGTATGTAACCACAATGTAACACCACTGTGTTACTGTATACACTCAACCTAGATGCACACCTTGACCACAGGGGGAGAACTTGTGGGAGACACTCCTTACCTGATCACACAGGTATAAAAAGGGAGGTCCCACGCAGGGTCATCATCTTTGGAGTCCTGTGAATAAAGATTAAGGTCACAGAGTGACCTTGTCCCCAGAATGTGCCTCGTGTGGTTTCATACTGTAGAGTAAGGACTTTACAGGGATGTTGCACTTTATCAGGGAGGCTTTGAGGGTATCCCTGTAACGTTTCCTCTGCCCACCTTTGGCTCGTTTGCCGTGAAGGAGTTCCGAGTATAACACTTGCTTTGGGGGTCTCGTGTCTAGCATGCGAACAATGTGGCCTGCCCAGCGAAGCTGATCAAGTGTGGTCAGTGCTTCAATGTTGGGGATGTTGGCCTGGTCGAGGACGCTAACGTTGGTGCGTTTGTCCTCCCAAGGGATTTGTAGGATCTTGAAAACCTGCAGATGCCCGTTGAAGATTGAAAAATGGTACCCTGAGTTGCGTGGTGGCACAGCGTGTTATCTCCCCTTCTCCCGCCTCCCCAGGCAACCACAAGAGACCCAGACTTGCGCACATGTGCTGGAAGACATGCAAAGCAAAGAGCAGACACAGTTCCCCAAAGGGAACACCCATCTCGAACATAACCAGGCAGCCAGTTTAAGAGTCTGCCATGCTTCTCCATAAGGCACGGCGTGTGGTACAGTGCAGGATGCTAACCCACAAGACAAAATCATTTGAGATTTATGAGTCAACAGTTTACGGAAGCAGACAGCATGTATTGACAAGAGCATATGCCATTGCACGCGACATCAACCTACCCGGCAGATATCGTACGGAAGCATGGTAACAGTGTACGTTTGATGAGAAAAATCAATGGGAAAGGCTCATTTCTCAACCATGCCACATCACATGCCTCAGTTGAAGAGTTTAGTAGAGACTGAACTGCAGCATTTTTCTTTCAGAAATGAAGGAACCACCTTGCCCATTGTTCACCAGTATGTGGCAGGGTTTGAACAAACCCTTTTAGCACATCTGCGGCTCAGTGGGTAGCACCCTCGCCTCAGAAGGTTGTGGGTTCAAATCCCACTCCAGGAACTTGAGCACATAAATCCAGGCTGACACTCCAGTGCCGTGCTGAGGAAGCGCTGCACTGTCGGAGGTGCCGTCTTTCGGATGAGACGTTCAACCGGGGCCCCGTCTGCTCTCTCAGGTGGGCGTAAAGGATCCCATGGCACTATTTCAAAGAAGAGCAGGGGAGTTATCCCTGGTATCCTGGCCAATATTTATCCCACAACCAACATCGCTTACTGTTTATCTGGTCATTATCACATTGCTGTTTGTAGGACTTGCTGTGTGCAAATTGGCTGCCGCATTTCCCTCATTACAACAGCGACTACACTTCAAAAAGTACTTAATTGGCTGTAAAGCACTTCGAGATGTCCGGTGGTTGTGAAAGACGCTATATAAATGCAAGTCTGTCTTTCTTCATGTTCAGGTTGGAGTGGCTAACCTACATTCTTGTTAAATCAGCATCCTTCAGTATCTGAGCATTTGAAGAAAAGGAACACAATTTCAATGGAATTCACCAAAGCAAGCAGTTACTCAAATCCTGAATGTGGTTATTTTACCCATTTTACCCAATTAATTTAAGCACTGGAATCAGTAAGAAGCTTGCTTCACTTATGCCCTCTGAACAGGTTCATTCAGCTTTTGTTGTTAATACAACTCAACTTGCCACTTTTCTTTATGCGGAAGCCACTTTCACGAGTAAAACATTAACCAGACTGTTGTCACTGAGTTAAATACTGAAACACATTAAACCACAATTTAAAGTAATGACAGTAATATCACTCGACTTCGACTGTCTCATGAAAACACCCTCTCCCCACTTTAGCTCCACTCACCTCGTGGAACAGTCCTGAACCAAGGCAGCAGTCAGGAAACCAGCTTAAGAACATAAGAAATAGGAGCAGGAGTAGGCCACGGCCTCTCGAGCCTGCTCCGCCATTCAATAAGATCATGGCTGATCATCGACCTCAACTCCACTTTCCCGCCCGATCTCCATATCCCTTGTTTCCCCTAGACTCCAAAAATCTATCGATCTCAGCCTTGAATATACTCAAAGACTGAGCCTCCACAGCCCTCTGGGTTAGAGAATTCCAAAGATTCACCACCCTCTGGGTGAAGATATTTCTCCTCATCTCCGCCTTAAATTGCATAGCCCTTATTCTGAGGCTGTGCCCCCTGGTTCTAGACTTCCCAGCCAGGGGGAAACAACCTCTCGGCATCTACCCTGTCAATCCTCTTCAGAATCTTGTATGTTTCAATGAGATCACCTCTCATTCTTCTAAACTCGAGAGAGTATGGGCCCATTCTACACAATCTCTCATCATAAGACAGTCCTCTCACCCCAGGGATCAATCTAGTGAACCTTCTTTGGACCGCCTCCAAGGCAAGTCTATCCTTCCTTAGATAAGGAAACCAAAACTGTACACAGTACTCCAGCTTCCTGTCCTCCACCAATGAGCCAGCCGAGAAGGCCACTCTCTCAGTGACCCGCTCCGAGGTCACTCTGTGACCTGCTCCGAATGAGTCACTCTCTCAATGATTCTCAAAGTTACAAATGCCATCCTATGTGACTGTGACAAAGGTAAACTATCCCTCCTCGTCTTTCTTGACGTCTCTACAGCCTTTGACACAGTTGACCATCATCATCATAGGCAGTCCCTTGAAATCAAGACAGATTTGCTTCCACTCTAAAAGGGAGTTCTTGGGTGACTGATTACAGTCCCTGTGACAGATGGGACAGACAGTGGTTGAAGGAAAGGGTGGGGAGTCTGGTTTGCCGCACGCTCCTTCCACTGCCTGCGCTTGATTTCTGCATGCTCTCGGCGACGAGACTGGAGGTGCTCAGCGCCCTCCCGGATGCTCTTCCTCTACTTAGGGCGGTCTTTGGCCAGGGACTCCCAGCTGTCGGTGGGGGTATCAAGGAGGCTTTGAGGGCGTCCTTGAAACGTTTCCTCTGCTCACCTGGAGCTCGCTTGCTGTGTAGGAGATCCCAGTAGAGAGTTTGCTTTGGGGATCTTGTGTCAGGCATGTGAACAATGTGGCCCGCTCAACGGAGCTGGTCGTGTGTGGCCAGTGCTTCAATGCTGGGGATGTTGGCCTGATCGAGGACTCTAACGTTAGTGCATCTGTACCCCAAGGGATTTGCAGGAACTTACGGAGACATCGTTGGTGGTATTTCTCCAGTGATTTGAGGTGTATATAATATATGGTCCACGTCTCTGAGCCATACAGGTGGGCGGGTATCACTACAGTCCTGTAGACCATGAGCTTGGTGCCAGATTTGAGTGCCTGATCTTCGAAAACTCTCCTCAGGCGGCTGAAGGCTGCGCTGGCGCACTGGAGGTGGTGTTGAACCTCATCGTCGATGTCTGCCCTTGCTGATAATAGGCTCCCGAGGTATGGAAAGTGGTCCATGTTGTCCGTGGATCTTGATGACTGGGGGTGGGGGGGGGGGGGGATAGTGCTGTGTTGCGGGGTCAGGTTAGTGGAGGACATTTGTTTTACGGATGTTTAGTGCAAGGCCCATGTTTTCCTATGCCTCAGGTGAAGATGTTGACTATGTCTTGGAGTTCAGTCTCTGAATGTGCGCAGACGCAAGCGTCGTCCGTGTATTGTAGCTCGACGACAGAGGATGGGACAGTCTTGGATCTGGCCTGGAGACAATGAAGGTTGAACAGGTTCCCACTGGTTCAGTAGTTTAGTTCCACTCCAGCGGTGAGCTTGTTGAGTGTGAGGTGGAGCATTTCAGTGAGGAAGATCGAGAAGAGGGTTGGCGCGATGACGCAGCCCTGCTTGACCCTGGTCTGGACATGGATTGGGTCTGTGGCTCTGTTGGTCCGGATTACGGCTTGCATATCGTCGTGGAGCAGGCAGAGGATGGTGACAAACATTTGTGGGCAGCCGAAACGGAGGAGGACGCTCCATAGTCCCTCGCGGTTAACAGTGTCGAAGGCCTTTGTAAGGTCAAAGAAGGCCATGTACAAGGGTTGGTGCTGTTCCCTGCATTTCTCTTGTAGTTGTCGCACCGTAAAGATCATGTGCCGCGTAGAGGAAGGAATCCGCACTGTGACTCCAGGAGGAGCTCCTCAGCCACGGGGAGAAGACGGTTGAGGAGGATTCTAGCGATGACTTTCCCAGCGGCTGATAACACATAGCCTTTCACATAGTTGACCACTCGATCCCCCTCCAACGCCTCTGCACCGTCGTCCAGCTGGGTGGGACTGCACTCGCCTGGTTCCATTCTTAACTATCTAATCGCAGCCAGAGAATGACCTGTAATGGCTTCTCTTCCCGCTCCCGCATTGTTACCTCTGGGGTCCCCCAAGGATCTATCCTTGGCCCCTCCTATTTCTCATCTACATGTTACCCCTTGGTGACATCATCCGAAAGCACGCTCCTTAAAACCTACCTCTTTGACCAAGCTTTTGGTCCCCTATGCTAATTTCTCCTTATGCTGCTTGGTGTAAAAATTTTTATCTCATAATACTCCTGTGAAGCGCCTTGGGACGTTAAAAGCGCCAACCAAGAGGCAGGCCATCTTAGATCTGGTCCTGTGTAATGAGGCAGGATTAATAAACTATCTCCTAATAAAGGATCCTCTAGGAATGAGTGACCATAATATGGTTGAATTTCAAATTCAGTTGGAGGGTGAGAAAGTTGGATCTCAAACCAGTGTCCCAAGCTTAAATAAAGGAGACTACAAAGGTATGAGAACAGAGTTGGCTAAAGTGGACTGGGAAAATAGACTAAAGAATGGGACGGTTGATGAGCAGTGGCAGACATTTAAGGAGATATTTCATAACTCTCAAAAATATATTCTAATGAGAAGGAAAGACTGTAAGAGAAGGGATAGCCATCTGTGGCTAACTAAGGAAATAAGGGAGGGGATCAAATTGAAAACAAGGGCATACAATGTGGCCAAGACTAGTGGGAGGCCAGAGGATTGGGAAATTTTTAAAAGCCAACAAAGAACGACTAAAAAAATAATAAAGAGGGGAAGATTAAATGGGCGGCCCCTTATTCTAAGATTATGCCCCCTAGTTCTAGTCTCCCCTATCAGTGGAAACATTCTCTCTGCATCCACCTTGTCAAGCCCCCTCATAATCTTATACGTTTCGATAAGATCATCTCTCATTCTTCTGAATTCCAATGAGTAGAGGCCCAACCTACTCGACCTTTCCTCATAAGTCAATCCCCTCATCTCTGGAATCAACCGAGTGAACCTTCTCTGAACTGCCTCCAAAGCAAGTATATCCTTTCGTAAATATGGAGACCAAAACTGTACGCAGTATTCCAAGTGTGGCGTCACTAAAACCTTGAATAACTGTAGCAAGACTTCCCTGCTTTTATACTCCATCCCCTTTGCAATAAAGCCCAAGATTCCATTGGCCTTCCTGATTACTTGCTGTACCTGCATACTATCCTTTTGTGTTTCATGCACAAGGACCCCAGGTCCCGCTGTACTGCGGCACTTTGCAATCTTTCTCCATTTAAATAATAACTTGCTCTTCGATTTTTTTCTGCCAAAGTGTATAACCTCACACTTTCCAACATTATACTCCATCTGCCAAATTTCTGTCCACTCACTTAGCCTGTCTGTGTCCTTTTGCAGATTTTTTGTATACTCACACATTGCTTTTCCTCCCATCTTTGTATCGTCAGCAAACTTGGCTACGTTACACTCGGTCCCTTCATCCAAGTCGTTAATATAGATTGTAAATAGTTGGGGTCCCAGCACTGATCCCTGCGGCACCTCACTAGTTACTGATTGCCAACCCGAGAATGAACCATTTATCCCGACTCTCTGTTTTCTGTTAGTTAGCCAATCCTCTATCCATGCTAATATATTACCCCCAACCCCGTGACCTTTTATCTTGTGCAGTAACCTTTTGTGTGGCACCTTGTCAAATGTCTTCTGGAAGTCCAAATACACCACATCCACTGGTTCCCCTTTATCCACCCTGTTCGTTACATCCTCAAAGAATTCCAGTAAATTTGTCAAACATGACTTCCCCTTCATAAATCCACGCTGACTCTGCCTGACTGAGTTATGCTTTTCCAATGTGCTGCTACTGCTTCTTTAATAAAGGACTCCAACATTTTCCAACCGCAGATGTTAGGCTAACTGGTCTATAATTTCCTGCTTTTTGTCTGCCTCATTTTTTGAATAGGGGTGTTACATTTGCAGTTTTCCAATCTGCTGGGACCTCCCCAGAATCCAGGGAATTTTGGTAAATTACAACCAATGCATCCACTATCCCTGCCGCTACTTCTCAAGACCCGAGGATGCAAGCCATCAGGTCCTGGGGATTTATCCACCTTTAGTCCCATTATCTTACTGAGTACCACCTCCTTAGTTAGTTATTGTGATTGTGTTAAGTTCCTCCCCCCCGCCCCCCATCCCCATAGCCCCTTGACTATCCACTGTTGGGATATTTTTAGTGTCCTCTACCGTAAAGACTGATACAAAATATTTGTTCAGAGTTTCTGCCATCTCCATGTTCCCCATCACTAATTCCCCGGTCTCGTCCTCTAAGGGATCAACATTTACTTTAGCCACTCTTTTCCTTTTTATATACCTATAGAAACTCTTACTATCTCTTTTTATATTTCGTGCCAATTTACTTTCATAGTCTATCTTCCCTTTCTTAATCATTTTTTTAGCCATTCTTTGCTGGCTTTTAAAAGCTTCCCAATCTTCTGTCCTCCCACTAGTTTTGGCGACTTTGTATGCCCTTGTTTTTAATTAGATACCATCCTTTATTTCTTTACTTAGCCACGGATGGCTATCTTCTCTTTTACACCCTTTGCACCTCACTGGAATATAACTTTGAGAGTTATGAAATATCTCCATAAATGTACGCCAATGTTCGTCAACCGTCCTACACTTTCATCTATTTTTCCAGTCCACTTTAGCCAACTCTGCTCTCATACCTTTGCAGTCTCCTTTATTTAAGCTTAGGACACTGGTTTGAGATCCAACTTTCTCACCCTCCATCTGAATTTGAAATTCAACCATGCTACGATCATTCATTCCAAGGGGATTGTTTATTAATCCTGTCTCATTACACAGGACCAGATCCAAGATAGCCTGCCCCCTGGTTGGTTCCGTTACATACTGCTCAAGGAACCCTTCCCTTATGCACTATGAACTGTTCCTCAAGCCTACCCTGACCAATTTGATTTGTCCAATCAATATGGAAGTTAAAATCACCCATGATTATTGCCGTTCCCTATTTACAAGCCCTCACTATTTCTTGGTTTAAACTCCGACCAACAGAGTTGCTACTGTTAGGGGGCCTATAGACTATGCCCACCAGTGACTTTATCCCCTTATTATTCCTTATAACTGTTTCAACATCCTGATCATTTGAGCCAATATCGTTTTTCACTATTGCAGTGATTCCATCCTTTATCAATAGAGCTACCCCACCTCCTTTTCCTTTCTATCTGTCCTTCCGAATTGTCAAGTACCCCTGAATGTTTAGTTCCCAGTCTTGGTCACTTTGCAACCGTGTCTCTGTAATGGCTACAGATCATACCCATTTGTAACTATTTGTGCCGACAGCTCATCTAACTTGGTACGAATGCTGCATGCATTCAGATAAAGAGCTTTTAAATGTGTTTTCTTACCATTTTCTCCTGCTGTGGCCCCAGTTTCTGATACAGTCTTATGTTTATAAATTCTGTCCCTTCCTGTCATGCTCTGGAGAAGCTGGGGTTGATCTCCTTGTAGCAGAGAAGGTCGAGAGGAGATTTGATAGAGATGTTCAAAATCAAGAGGGGTCTGGACAGAGCACGTAGAGAGAAACTGTTCCCATTGGTGGAAGGGTCCAGAGGACACAGATTTAAGGTAATTGGCAGAAGAACCAAAGGCGACACGAGAAGAAACCTTTTTTACGCAGCAAGTGGTTACACTGGAATACACTGTCTGAGAGGGTGGTGGAGGCAGACTCAATTATGGCTTTCAAAAGGGAGTTGGATAAGTACCTGAAGGAAAAAAAAGTTGCAGGGCTACATACGGGGAAAGGGCGGGGGAGTGGGACTAGCTGAAGTGCTCTTGCAGCGAGCCGGCACGGGCTCGACGGGCCGAATGGCCTCCTTCTGTGCTGTAACCGTTCTGTGATTCTATCATCATTCTGTTTTACTACGTTAAATGCATTATTTAAATGCAAGTTGTTGTTTCCTACCATCAATTCTACAGTCGATCTGAATGCAACATGGAAGTGAAGGCGATTCTATCCATATCAACCAGCAATAGGTTAAAATACATGCTGTGGAAACTAGTTTGAGGAGGTGTTCTACCATCTCTATCTGTACTTCCAGACCAGGCCGCGAGATTTGCTGAATCGTAGAAAAATTACGACATAGGAGGCCATTCGACCCATCGTGTTCGTGTCGGAATAGTGCCATGGGATGTCATGCCTTGTCAAAAAAGAGCTACCCAGCCTAATCCCACCTTCCAGCTCTCGGTCCGTAGTCCTGTAGATTACAGCTCTTCAGGTGCACATCCAAGTACTTTTTAAATGTGGTGAGGGTTTCTGCCTCTACCACCCTTTCAGTCAGTGAGTTCCAGACCCCCACAGCCCTCTGGGTGAAGAAATGTTTCCTCATCTCCCTCTAATCCTACTACCAATTACTTTAAACCTATGCACCCTGATTGTTGACCCCTCTGCTGAGGGAAATAGACCCTTTCTATCCACTCTATCTAGGTTCCTCATAATTTTATACACCTCAATTAAATCTCCCCTCAGCCTCCTCTGTTCCAAGGAAAACAAACCCAGCCTATCCAATCTTTCCTCATAGCTAAGGTTTTCCAGTCCTGGCAACATCCTCGTAAATCTCTGCACCCACTCTAGGTGCAGTCACATCCTTCCTGTAATGTGGTGACCAGAACTGCACGCAGTACTCCAGCTGTTGCCTAAGGAGTATTTTATACAGCTCTAGCATAACTCAACAAAACAGGCCCAATTTTTTGGGGGGAGTTCTGGTCCCACCATCTGTACAAATGGAGGTCCATGTGGAGTGAAAAATTACTTCTTTCTTAATTTCTTACTGACCACATTGGCTACCTGATCCAAATCTGAACACAGAGCAAGTGCAACTCAAAATCCTGCTTGGGGGCAGCGGTTGATCAATATTAGCATTGTTCAAAGAAGAGCCGGTGTCCTGGCCAATATTTATCCCTCAATCAACATCACTGAAACAGATTATTATCACACTACTGTTTGTGGGAGCTTGCTGTGCGCAGGTTGGCTGCCGCATTTCCCACATTGCAACAGTGACTACACTCCAAAAGTACTTCATTGGCTGCGAAGCGCTTTGAAACGTCCAGTTGGGTCGTGAAAGGCGCTATATAAATGCAACTCTTTCTTTTTTGTTAAAGTTAGGAAGTCATAAATAATGTGTTCGAATTCAATGTGTGGTGTATCAGGATTGATATAAGGAGCCAAACCCATTTAAAAGCATGATCCATTACCGTGTTTGCTCAGCAGGTTTATCCGCCTCCCCCAGTCCATGCTGCACTGCCCCCTCCCCCCCACCCCCTCCCCCAGTCCATGCTCCACTCCCCTCCCCCAGTCCATGCTCCACTCACCTCCCCTCCCCCAGTCCATGCTCCACTCACCTCCCCTCCCCCAGTCCATGCTCCACTCACCTCCCCTCCCCCAGTCCATGCTCCACTCACCTCCCCTCCCCCAGTCCATGCTCCACTCCCCTCCCCCAGTCCATGCTCCACTCCCCTCCCCCAGTCCATGCTCCACTCACCTCCCCTCCCCCAGTCCATGCTCCACTCACCTCCCCTCCCCCAGTCCATGCTCCACTCACCTCCCCTCCCCCAGTCCATGCTCCACTCCCTCCCCCAGTCCATGCTCCACTCACCTCCCCTCCCCCAGTCCATGCTCCACTCACCTCCCCTCCCCCAGTCCATGCTCCACTCACCTCCCCTCCCCCAGTCCATGCTCCACTCCCCTCCCCTCCCCCAGTCCATGCTCCACTCCCCTCCCCCAGTCCATGCTCCACTCCCTCCCCTCCCCCAGTCCATGCTCCACTCCCTCCCCTCCCCCAGTCCATGCTCCACTCCCTCCCCCAGTCCATGCTCCAATCCCTCCCCCAGTCCATGCTCCACTCACCTCCCCTCCCCCAGTCCATGCTCCACTCCCCCAGTCCATGCTCCACTCACCTCTCCTCCTCCAGTCCATGCTCCACTCCCCCTCCCCTCCCCCAGTCCATGCTTCACTCCCCCTCCCCTCCTCCAGTCCATGCTCCACTCCCCTCTCCTCCCCCAGTCCATGCTCCACTCCCCTCCCCCCGCCCAGTCCATGCTCCACTCCCCCTCCCCCAGTCCATGCTCCACTCCCCTCCCCTCCCCCAGTCCATGCTCCACTCCCCTCCCCCCCCCCCTAGTCCATGCTCCACTCCCCCCCCCCCCCAGTCCATGCTCCACTCACCTCCCCTCCCCCAGTCCATGCTCCACTCCCTCCCCCAGTCCATGCTCCACTCACCTCCCCTCCCCCAGTCCATGCTCCACTCCCTCCCCTCCCCCAGTCCATGCTCCACTCACCTCCCCTCCCCCAGTCCATGCTCCACTCCCCAGTCCATGCTCCACTCACCTCCCCTCCCCCAGTCCATGCTCCACTCACCTCCCCTCCCCCAGTCCATGCTCCACTCACCTCCCCTCCCCCAGTCCATGCTCCACTCCCTCCCCTCTCCCAGTCCATGCTCCACTCACCTCCCCTCCCCCAGTCCATGCTCCACTCCCCAGTCCATGCTCCACTCACCTCCCCTCCCCCAGTCCATGCTCCACTCACCTCCCCTCCCCCAGTCCATGCTCCACTCACCTCCCCTCCCCCAGTCCATGCTCCACTCCCTCCCCTCCCCCAGTCCATGCTCCACTCACCTCCCCTCCCCCAGTCCATGCTCCACTCCCTCCCCTCGCCCAGTCCATGCTCCACTCCTCCTCCCCTCCCCCAGTCCATGCTCCATTCCCTCCCCTCCCCCACTCCATGTTGCACTCCCTCCCCTCCCCCACTCCATGTTGCACTCTTCCCACTCAGCTCACAACAACATCCTTCTGACCCCCACACCCTGACCCTTTCTCTGCTGCCGAGGTCACACTGGTACTAATCTCACCCCCCTCTTCTCGCAGTCCGTGCAGACCCTCCTCTCCAACTTGGTTCTCAGTGTTGCTCCAGGCTCGAACTGCTTCTGCTGCTTTGGTCCAGGGATCAAATTTTGCTGTAGCTTAAGGGCGGGAGACGTTATCACAAGATTAAGAATTTCCACCCACCGGCAGCTGAGGTCTAACCCCAGAGCAGAAGAGCAGGAACCCAGGAATGGTTACGAGGGGAAAATTGGGGAGTGGAGCAGGAGGCTTTTCACGGGACGGGACAACAGTCATGGATGCCACAATACAAGTGCAGTCATGATTTACCAGTGACCCTGTTTAATCACTATCCAGTGATCCTGGTTAAATCTGCACACGAACAGAATGGCTTCTGCTAGCAATGGAACAGCCTGTTGACACGCTGACTGGCTCGGCCCACAGATGAAGAATGGCCACTTAGCTGAGGTACTTGAGGGCAATCAGCACCCTTGGAATAAATTGGCACGAAAACTGGCGGAAAAGGGGACAAAAAATGATTTTGATAAAAGAAACCGACAGCCCGTTTGCCTTGATCAGGGTGTACAGAACGAGATGAATTCAGACAGAACTCTCAAATGTCACTGGATCCATTAGAGGCTAACTATCAGGAAACTACAGTACAATCCAGTTATGTGCTCCAGCTATTACTGACGTCATCGGGTCTAAAAGCTATTTGGACTGGAATTCTATTCTTGTACCAGACCTGTGGCTGAGTCAGACGAACGTTGACTCAGGCCTTCCTGTAAAATACATACCGAGGAAATAAAATCCAATTACGTTCAACACTTGACAGCATCAAACCCCTCTTAGAAAATAATATTCCAGTGCACAACATTCCAATCCTCTCCGCTGAAGGAAAAGACGAGGAGAACTAACCAAAGGCCCGAACATTTGAGGAATTGCAGAAGACGAGGTACCTCTCGGACTGTGAGCTCTCGTCACAAAAATCGGCAGCATTGGGCCTACCACCTTCCAATGTTGTGAGGAGAGAGGGTTTGGCAAAATCTACTCTTCGCATCAGGAATCTCCCCCATTCCTGTGAGGGGGTTTCCACTTTGTGTTGTTTCAAATTCCAATGAAGTTTTTATCTCCCATGCTCGTCTCCTTTCCCCCTGCGGGTGTTGAATTGTGCTGGGGTTCCACAGGCAGGTGCCACTCTCCAGCCTCAACATCAATCCTAGAAGATCAAATGTTTCGGAAGTGTCATTTCACATCATTGCCTGCTCGGAGTGTTCTTGGCAGCGGAAAGAGCATGCGGCAAACCTGTCCCACCCATCCTTTCCCTCAACCACTGTCTGTCCCACCTGTGACGGACTGTGGTTCTCGTATTGGACTGTTCAGTCACCCAAGGACTCATTTTTAGAGTGCAAGCAAGTCTTCCTCGAATCCGAGGGACTGCCTATGATGATGAGTGCAGCTCAATAATAACACTTCGAATGTGTTGACAATACCAACACAAAAGGCAATCACTCCGTTAGATCTAGGGCCTAGCAACATCCTTTGACAGTGTTTTAACTCACCAGGGTATCATTTAATCAAACCTTATTTACTTTATCCTGCTTTATAGAACTACAATTTTATACGTCTTCATTGTAAATGCTTTACATGAAGTACCTTGTTGTGAAAAAGACTTGCATTTATGTAGCGCCTTTCACGACCACCAAACGTTCCAAAGCACTTTACAGCCAATGAAGTACATTTGGAATGTGGTCACTGTTGTAATGTGGGAAAGACGGCAGCCAATTTGCACACAGCAAGCTCCCACACACAGCAGCGTGATCATGACCAAATAATAGTGATATTGGTTGAGGGATAAATATTTTTTTTGTTCATTGTTGGCATTTATTGCCCTTTACAACAAATTTCATGGTCATATTACTGATACTGGCTTTTTATTCCAGATTTATTTAATGAATTGAATTTAAATTCCCCAGCTGCCATGGTGGGATTTGAACTCATGTCTCTGGATCATTAGTCCAGGCCTCTGGATTACTGGTCCAGTAACATAACCACTATGCTATCTTTCCCAATGACTAGGACACTGGGTATAACTCCTGTATTTTTGCAATGTCAGCTGTGGCTCAGTGGGTAGCACCCTCGCCACTGAGTCAGAAGGTTGTGGGTTCAAGTCCCGCTCCAGGAACTTGAGCACAAAAAAGATCCAGGCTAACACTCCCAGTACAATGCTGCGGGAGTGCTGCACTGTTGGAAGTGCCATCTTTTGGATGAGACATTAAACTCTGCTCCCTCAAGTGGACGTAAAAGATCCTATGGCACCATTTTGAAAAAGAGCAGGGGAGTTATCCTCGGTGTTCTGGGGCCAATATTTATCCCTCAATCAACATTAAAAAAAAAAGATTATCTGGTCATTATCACATTGCTGTTGCTGTGCACAGATTGGCTGCCGCGTTTCCTACATTAAAACAGCGACTACACTCCAAAAGTACTTCACTGGCTGTAAAGCGCTTTTGAGATGTCTGGTGGTCGTGAAAGACGCTATATAAATCCAAGTCTTTCTTTTTTTCCCCAAAATAATGCCATGGGGTCTTTTCCATCATCATCATCGGCAGTCCCTCCAAATCGAGGAAGACTTGCTTCCACTCTAAAATTGAGTTTTTAGGT
The DNA here is from genome assembly GCF_044704955.1 of Pristiophorus japonicus. NCBI lineage: Eukaryota > Metazoa > Chordata > Chondrichthyes > Pristiophoridae > Pristiophorus > Pristiophorus japonicus. The sequence continues at coordinate 36,820,768 of NC_092010.1, forward strand.
GGAATGCGCTAGAGAAATCCAAGTCTTACTTTTTTTTTCAAAATAATGCCACGGGATCTTTTACGTCCGACTGAGAGCAGACGGAGACTCGGTTTATCATCTCATCCAAATGACGGCACCTCCGACAATGTGCAGCACTCCCTCAGCACTGCATTGGAGTGTCGGCCTGGATTTTATGTGCTCAAGTCTCTGGAGTGGGACTTGAACCCACAACCTTCTGATTCAGAAGCACGAGTGCTACCCACTGAGCCATGGCTGAAGCCAGTATTAAAAACTCTCTTCGCAGGCTGTGTAGTGTCAGAGCCAGCGCCTCACAGCTAACCTGGCGTGCCTTGATGGCTCTGAGACGCTGAATGCCCACAGCGCTTGGTCAGCCCTCCAGGCCTCCATAACCAGTGCCTGCGAAGAGACGCTTGGTCACTCAACCAGAAAACACCAGGACTGGTTTGATGAGAATGATCAGGAGATCCAAGAACTAATAGATCGCAAGTGCAGAGCATTTCTGAGCCTTAAGCAACAACCCAACTCGGGAGCAGCAAAGCAACATTACAGGCGGCTCAAGGCTCAGGTCCAACAAAAATCCCAGGATCTAAAGAACAGGTGATGGATGGAGAAAGCACAGGACATACAACAACTGACCGACAGCCATGATGTGTGAGGATTCTTCACCACAGTCAAGGCCACATACGGTCCAAACTCCCAAGGCCCCACCCCACTCCTGGCCAAGAACGGGGAAACATTCATCAAGGACACCGAGGCTGTCAGGGCCCGATGGAAGGAGCACTTCGAAGATCTCCTCAATCGAGACTCTGCCTTTGACTTGAGTGGTCTCAACTCCATCCCGCAGCATGCGACCCACCACCACCTCAGTGAAACCCCAACACTGCACGAGGTAGAAAAAGCCATAAAACAGCTCAAAAACAACAAGGATACGGGAGCGGATGGTATCCCTGCTGAGGCGCTAAAGTATGGCGGAGAGGCGCTGTTGGTGCAGATACATGACCTCATCTGGAGGGAGGAGAGCATGCCAGGAGATCTCAGAGATGAAGTGATTGTGACCATCTTCAAAAAAGGGGACAAGTCCGACTGCGGCAATTACAGAGGAATCTCCCTGCTTTCACTGGGAAAGTTGTCGCTAGAGTCCTCCTCAACCATCTTCTCCCTGTGGCCGAGGAGCACCTGCCGGAGTCACAGTGTGGATTTCATCCCCTACGGGGCACAACGGACATGATCTTTGCAGCACGACAGCTGCAGGAAAAATGCAGGGAGCAGCACCAGCCCTTATACATGGCCTTCTTCGACCTTACAAAGGCCTTTGACACTGTCAACCGCGAGGGTCTATGGAGCGTCGTCTTCCATTTTGGATGCCTCCGAAAGTTCATCAACATCCTCCGCCTGCTCCACGACGACATGCAAACCGTGATCCTTACCAACGGATCTATTACAGACCCAATCCACGTCCGGACCGGGGTCAAGCAGGGCTGTGTCATCGCTCCAACCCTCTTCTCAATCTTCCTCACTGTCATGTTCCACCTCAAAGTCAACAAGCTCCCCGCTGGAGTGGAACTAAACTACAGAACCAGTGGGAACCTGTTCAACGTGCGCCATCTCCGTCCAGGTGCAAGACTACCCCAACCTCTGCCATTGAGCTACAGTACACGGACAACGCCTGCGTAGAGGTTGACTCAGGACATTGTCGACGTATTTACCGAGGCGTACGAAAGCATGGGCCTTACGCTAAACATCCATAAGACAAAGGTCCTCCACCAGCCTGTCCTCGCCGCACAGCACTGCCCCCCAGTCATCAAGATCCACAGCGCGGCTCTGGACAACGTGGACCACTTCCCATACCTCGGGAGCCTATTATCAACAAAAGCAGGCATTGATGAGGAGATTCAGCATCGCCTCCAATGCGCCAGCGCAGCCTTTGGCCACTTGAGGAAAAGTGTTTGAAGACGAGGCCCTCAAATCTGCCACCAAGCTCATGGTCTACAGGGCTGTAGCAATACCCGCCCTCCTGTATGGCTCATGTATAGTAGACACCTCAAGTCGCTGGAGAAATACCATCATCAATGCTTCCGCAAGATCCTACAAATCCCCTGGCAGAACAGACGCACCAACGTTAGCGTCCTCGACCAGGCCAACATCCCCAGCATTGAAGCACTGACCACACTTGATCAGCTCTGCTGGGCAGGCCACATAGTTTGCATGCCAGACACGAGACTCCCAAAACAAGCGCTCTACTCGGAACTCCTTCATAGCAAACGAGCCAAAGGTGGGCAGAGGAAACGTTACAAGGACACCCTGAAAGCCTCCCTGGTAAAGTGCGGCATCCCTACCGACTCCTGGGAGTCCCTGGCCGAAGACCGCCCTAGGTGGAGGAAGTGCATCCGGGAGGGCGCTGAGCACCTCGAGTCTCATCGGCAAGTGCATGCGGAAGACAGGCGCAGGCTGCAGAAGGAGCGTGCGGCAAACCAGTCCCACCCTCCCTTTCCCTCAACCACCAGTGACAGGGACTGTGGCTCTCGCAGGTGACTGTTCAGCCACCTGAGGACTCATGTTAGAGTGGAAGCAAGTCTTCCTCGATTCCGAGGGACTGCCTGTGATGATGATGATGATGATGATGAGTGTCAGAGCCCCATCCCAAGGGTCAGTTACAGGATGCGACTGGTAACAATCAGGGGCTACCCAGGGGCAGACGGTGAAGGCCCCCCACAGAAAACATTAACCAATCTTTCTCTTTCAGACGTTGACTGACCTGCTGTGCAATTCGAGCATTTTGTGATGTTTAGCTGTGTGATGTACAGCAAGGGTGAGGTCGAGAGGGAGCAAATGCACTAAAATCAAATGGGGATAAATAAAGTCAAGGTGGATGAAATAGCACCTTGATGTTTTGGTTATATTCAGAAATTGGAGCAGTCTATCTGGAAGAAATGAAGCGTAAGTCGTACATTATGTCTGGCTCCACTAGCCCGTCTTCTCACAATTGTCCAGACCTTCAAATAGGCACTTTCAATATTGTCTCCTGAAGGTACTGACTTTTGCCAGTTAATGGCTGCACGGGTGCCATGCAATCTTCAGTAGCTCGTCCCAAGTGGCCATTCTTCACGTGTAACAACAGGCTATTCTATCAGGAGGGGATCACAGTAAAGCTAGTTCCCGACATCCACAATTTCCAACGAGGGTCAATGGATAGCAATCAGGAGCTGGGACCCTAGCTGATATTTCTTCCCCTTCCTAGGCCAAGCACACTGAAGCCAATTGCAGTGTCCCACCCAATGCACTCCGGGAGGTCCCAGATTCAATCCTCTTGTGCCGAGTTATCCGATAAACGCCGGCATGGACTGGTTGGGCCGAATGGCCTGTTTCTTTGCCGTATATCTTAGATCCTATGCATGGCAATAGGCTGCTACAATTGCCCTCAGCACTCCTGGGTTAGAGAGGGACAAAAACAATCAATGAGGAACATAAGAAATAGGAGCAGGAGTAGGCCATACAGCCCCTCGAGCCTGCTCCGCTATTCAATAAGATCGTGGCTGATCTTCGACCTCAACTCCACTTTCCCGCCCGATCCCCATATCCCTTAATTCCCTTAGACTCCAAAAGTCTATCTCACCTTGAATATACTCAACGACTGAGCATCCACAATATTTTGGGGTAGAGAATTCCAAAGATTCACCACCCTCTGAGTGAAGAAATTATCCTCATCTCAGTCCTAAATGGCCGACCCCTTATCCTGAGACTGTGACCCCTAGTTCCAGACTCCCCAGCCAGGAGAAACAACCTCTCAGCATCTACCCGGTCAATCCCCTGCAGAATCATGTATGTTTCAATGAGATCACCTCTCATTCTTCTAAACTGCAGAGAGTATAGGCCCAATCTCTCATCATAGGACAGCCCTCTCATTCCAGCAATCAATCTGGCCATCTATACACGTGCACTTTCCAGTGGGGGTGGCCACCAGACAATGATCAGGAGCAAGAACTCCGGCTGATTTCACCCCCCACCCCCCTAACCCTGATGCACCGAGGACAATTCCACCACCCTTACTCTCACCCCAGCTGACATCGGCTAACTCAGGACAGACCAGAGATAGAATTTAGGACCTTCCTAGTCTGTGTGGCTCCTCATCTCAGTCCTAAATGGCCGATCCCTTATCCTGAGACGATGGCCCTTGGTAACATAAGAACATAAGAATTAGGAGTCGTCGGCCATTTGGCCCCTCGAGTCTGCTCCGCCATTCAATGAGATCATGGCTGATCTTCGACCTCAACTCCACTTTCCTGCACTGTCCCCGTATCCCTCGATTCCCTTAATACCCTCGTTCTAGACTCTCCAGCCAGGGGGAAAACAGCCTCTCAGCATCTACCCTGTCAATCACCCTCAGTCTTATATGTTTCAATGAGATCACCTCTCATTCTTCTAAACGCCAGGGAGTATAGGGTTCCTGCTCCCAAGTGCAAACATAGAAAATAGGTGCAGGAGCAGGCCATTCGGCCCTTCGAGCCTGCACCACCATTCAATAAGATCATGGCTGATCATTCACTTCAGTACCCCTTGATCCCTTTAGCCGTAAGGGCCACATCTAACTCCCTCTTGAATATATCCAACGAACTGGACTCAACAACTTTCTGTGGTAGAGAATTCCAGAGTGAAGAAGTTTCTCCTCATCTCAGTCCTAAATGGCTTATCCCTTATCCTTAGACTGTGACTCCTGGTTCTGGACTTCCCCAACATCGGGAACATTCTTCCTGCATCTGACCTGTCCAATCCCGTCAGAATTTTATATGTTTCTATGAGATCCCTCTCATCCTTCTAAACTCCAGTGAATAATACCTGCTGGAAAGTGCTTGTGGATGGTCGTTAAGTGAGGACAAGATGAGGATCAGCAGTGTAAGCCCTCCAAACAGCCTGCCGGCATACAGGGGACAATTTGAACCCAACTCGCCCAGCCCCAGCGGGAAGCCCACAGGATCGGGCGGACCGCTGCATATTACTTTCCACCAACTTAAAATGGGAAGTAAAATTGGGCGCCGTGTAAAACCAGCGTTGCACCCGGTCCGGTCAGTTTCCTGACGGGCAGATGAAGTCAAAATTGCCCCTAGACACAGTCTTGACTCAGTATTGAAGAATTGCCTTTTGGTTGTGGTATTGGAGGGCTGCCGAGAGCTGTGAAAATTTACCCCAGCACTCGTCAGCAGCTTCCGAGGAGGAGGGAGGGGGTGGAGAACACTGGGGGAATAAAAACATTTCCCTTCCTCGGATTCGTCTTGCTGTTTAGAGCACCTGTCAATCACACAGCTGGGCTCAGAAGGCTGGCCTTTGATTTCTCTTCGTCTCACTGTGAGGAACCATCTGTCCCATTTTATTATAGGGGCAATTTTACGATTTTGTGTATCTGCGGGGGGGCATACCGGGAATTCCGGGACTCAGGCCCTACAATTTTTTTATAAAAGAAAAGACTTGCATTTGTACAGCGCCTTTCATGACCTCGGGACGTTCCAAAGCGCTTTACAGCCAATGAAGTACTTTTAGAAGTGTAATCACTGATGTAATGAGAGGAAACGCAGCAGCCAATTTGCGCACAGCAAGCTCCCACAAACAGCAATGTGATAACGACCAGATAATCTGTTTTTTTTGTGACGTTGATTGAGGGATAAATATTGGCCCCTGGACACTGGGGATAACTCCCCTGCTCTTGCTCGAAATAGCGCAATGGGATCTTTTACGTCCACCTGAGAGAACAGACGGGGCCTCGGTTTAACGTCTCATCCGAAAGACGGCAAATGGATGGAAAATCGTAGGGAGCGTGTGCCTGATTTCCTGGTGCACCCTCCCAGCGGGGAAGCTCTGCACCAGGAACACAATTCTGTAAAAATGTTGGTTTTCAGTGTTATTCTCCTTATGGTTTTGCGGCTCACGTGACAGTTTTTCTGGAAGTGCCAAGATTTTGGTGTATGGGTTTACATCACGTTAGGTACAGAGACGTTTACTGGAAAAGGAATGTTGATTTTCTCTAGCGTCTCTGCCTTGTGCTTCCTCACAGCAAAACAGCTACAATCAGAAACTCATGGTGGATTGAACCTGCATCTCACCACTGCCGTGACACTGTGCATTGTTGCTCCAAAGGACTATGCTGCCACATGGTCATTATTTGCAGCCATCTTTTGTTCTCTAGGCACACAAAGCAGTTCCATCTGGCACATGGTGCAAATTATACCAGAATAGCTGGAGATATCCATAAAAGTGGAGCCTTCTCGAGACATCAACTGAGTGGGCACACACATATCCCTTCTAAAATATTCACACAAGGGGAAGTTTTGCTAGGGTTCTTCTGCAAGCAAATAATATTTTACAATAAAAACGTCAACATTTAAGGAAGTGACTGGAAAGGTGGCCCAGTATACCTAAATGTTCTGTTGCACTGTACAACAGAGCAGGACACATATCCACGTGCAAGGATTCTCTACAAGGCTAGTTCCTAATCGCAGATGAATTTGCCTGGTAAACATACAATTTCTCACAGGGAGGGAAAGAAATGTTACAGTCAAAGTTCACTTGAAAAGCTCTCCTGAGGCTGTTTCTAGGAGAGTATTGGAAGGAAGAGAGCCGGACAGTAGTCTTAACTTTCAGTGGCAAAGTCAAATGAGGGACCAGGGTGCGGTCAAAGAAAATGTGTACAAATTATGACTATACTTGCACAGGATAATCCCAATTCCAGAATAAAGCAATGGAAATATCACGGTTCATCCCCACAACCCCCGCCCCTATTTCCTAATCTCACATAGCACAAAACATGCTTGGTCAGGAGTGCGGCCAAGAAATCTGCCGTCAGGCTTTGCCGAGGCTGTTCTACAAAACCCTGTTGGAAAGCATACAGGAGTGAATGTTATCAAGTGTACAAGAGTGCAAAGACTGTCCCTCACTCCCTGTGTGTAGCTGCCTGGCCTCCACTTGACACATCACAGTTGAGATTGGGGATTCAGCATGTACCTTCTAATGTATTTGCCTTATGGGTTCTTTGCTTAAGAATTCAGAGCAACACATTGCTATTAAGAACCAGTTGGTTTATTAGCAAAGGTTTAACAATCACACCACACATTGCCAGTTCATCCACCAGGCTCACAACCACCTGCCCCATCGTGGATCCCCCGAACCCAACTGGCTGGGGTTCACAAGACACAATAGAACATCACGTGACTGGCTAAGCCACTCACAACTCAACAGTTCTACAAACCTGTGAGCATATTCACAGGGGCACACATTACATACGTGAACTACTCCGTACTGTCCAGCTGAATTTTACTATGAGAATTATCAGCAAAGACATGCCAATCCAGGCCGACTTGAACAACCTACCAACCAACCGATCTCAAATCTAGGAGGTCATTTTGGACCATCGCCGAAGCCCTTCAGCAATCTCCCCTCAGCCTCGATGATGAAATGCTCGGAAGAACTGCGACATACGGAATGGATTCCTTAAAGAGGAGCCCACAGTACAACCTGAAGGATCAAACCTTCCCCATAAACAGTGGACAACCATCAAACCACCTCAGAATCGGTCATGGTCGATGCTGCCACCTTCTCCACAGATGGAAGATTAAAGCCTCCCCATCGTGCGACTGTGGAGCTCCTAATCAGACCCTGGAGCAAATCAATGGGCCATTGCCCTCAGAGGGAATTCGCAGGCAGCCTACAAGATATCCATGCTGTTACACCGGAAGCTTTGGCCTGGATATCTGATTTAGAGATTGACATTTGACTTGATTTGCTACTACCATACGAAAGAAGACGACGACGACGACTCCGTACAGCGCTGTGCTGGTACTGTAACGTGCAATATTGTTCCACTCACTCCCAATATCAAATAGCAGGCGGTGGGTTCTGCTCGCACTCTTGCTTTGCTTCTCTTGGGTTTGTTTTGGTCCTTTTCGCTGTTTTAACAACCACGCCATCAACAGAGGAAACCACTGGTGGCCACAGCAACCATTCCACAGTGACCTCGCCTCGTCACCCACAAACGTCACGAGTGGGTTATCTAGGTCAGCTGGGAGAGGAGTAGTTTCCGATCCCGCTGCAGTCTATCTGTGGCATCAAAATACGTCAAAGATGGGCTCCCCCAGTGGCAGCTTGAGGCAGTCTGCAACAGTGAGCCAAATAGACTAGAAACGTCCCAGTCTAGGCGGGTGTTAGCTGATTTTAGCCAGGATGGCAGTAGCGATGCTACTGTTGGCCTCGAGTGTGGACATCAGATGAGGACAGTAAAGTGAAAAGAAATCCCTCTGTAACACATTACATAGAAAATTTCCCAGGTGTCAACTTGGCTCAGATGGTAGTGCTCCTACCTCTGAGGCTGACGGCTGTGGGTTCAATTCGGGCTCAAGAACTTGAGCACATAATCGAGGCTGACACTTTACAGCTGTTTGTGGGACCGTGCCTTGCTCAACACCGGTTGTTGTATTTGCCTACGCAACGAGTCACTGGAATTCGTGGTATGTGAAGCAACTTGAGATGTAATCAGGGGCTACATAAATGCCAGTCACGCTATTATAAAATGCCTAGAATATTCAATGTATAGTGCAGTCGCTACATTATATCTGACAAAGTTCTTGTTATATAGTATATTTCCTATTTTATGCACTATATATAATATACATTGTACAATATACAGCATTTTCTCTGCTGAAATTCAGTAATACTGAAGTATGACTTATAATAGAACAGTACAGCACAGAAGGAAGCCATTCGGCCCATCGAGTCTGCACCGGCTCTTTCGAAGAGCAACCCAGTTAGTCCAACTCCCCCTTGACATTATATACTACCATTTTTACAGTTTCACTTTTGTCATACTATCTCTGCAGCAGTCACGATCTGTATTTTTTTTTAATAAATAGAGACAACGCCCCCAATGACTCAGTGAATAAAACCCAGTACGGAAAACAGAGTGTAGTACGGAACCATACAAATCATAGCGTCCCTAAGGTTTGATTCCTGGCCCATAACAAGTTGCCTGTTTCCATCCACAGCGACACCAAGGGCTAGAATTGGCCTCACTGCCCTTGGCCTATGGAGTGGGAGAAAATCAGTCACAGCACTCACTCCTGACCATTACCCAGTGACTCCTGCTGAAAATTATATATACGTGGACATTGAGCGAGGAGAAGACTGCGGTTGCAATGTCCCATATGATCAATTCGTTTACTGACACGCACCCGTTAAAAGTGGCTAATTTGGTATGGTATTGAAGGGTGGTCAGCGCTCATTGAATGTTACCCGAAGAGCACCCTTGCCTCTGACTCAGAAGGTTTCTGGGTTCAAGGCCCACTCCAGGGACTTGAGTAAATAAATATAGGCTGACACTCCAGTGCAGTGCTGAGGGAGTGCTGCACTGTCAGAGGGGCAGTACTGAGGGAGTGCTGCACTGTCAGAGGGGCAGTACTGAGGGAGCGCCGCACTGTCGTAGGGGCAGTACTGAGGGAGCGGCGCACTGTCGTAGGGGCAGTACTGAGGGAGCGGCGCACTGTCGGAGGGGCAGTACTGAGGGAGCGGCGCACTGTCGGAGGGGCAGTACTGAGGGAGCGGCGCACTGTCGGAGGGGCAGTACTGAGGGAGCGGCGCACTGTCGGAGGGGCAGTACTGAGGGAGCGGCGCACTGTCGGAGGGGCAGTACTGAGGGAGCGGCGCACTGTCGGAGGGGCAGTACTGAGGGAGCGGCGCACTGTCGGAGGGGCAGTACTGAGGGAGCGGCGCACTGTCGGAGGGGCAGTACTGAGGGAGCGCCGCACTGTCGGAGGGGCAGTACTGAGGGAGCGCCGCACTGTCGGAGGGGCAGTACTGAGGGAGCGCCGCACTGTCGGAGGGGCAGTACTGAGGGAGCGCCGCACTGTCGGAGGGGCCGTCTTTCAGATGAGATGTTAAACCGAGGCCCCATCTGCCCTCAGGTGGATGTAAAAGATCCCATGGCAGTATTTCAAAGAGGAGCAGGGGAGTTCTCCCCGGTGTTCTGGGGCCAATATTTATCCTTCGACCAACATAACAAAAACAGATTATCTGGTCATTATCATATTGCTGTTGGTGGGAGCTTGCTGTGCGCAAATTGGTTGCTGCGTTTCCCGCATTACAACAGTGACTGCACTTTAAAAAGTGGCTGCAAAGCACTTTGAGATGGGGAGAAGACTGAAAAAAGGGGGCAAAAGCTAGACGTTTACGTATAATAACTAATATCTGTCAGTATGCGGTTCTGATTTTAATTTCCCGGCTCCCCAGCAAGAAGGCAAAGGAATGCGATTATGCTGCAGTTACCCCAGCTTCTGTACAGCAGGTGAAAGGTGCCCTCTTCAAATAGACCTGTTGATCCTGCAGCTTTTCCCTCTTCTGATGGGGAAGAGCCCAACCTTCCGGTGGAATGATGGAAATCAGGGAGCTTACTCTGTGGGGAATCACACAGCACAGACCCACATCACCTCACTCAGTGCTGCAGTGCGAGTAAGGCATTTGCTGGGATTGTGGCATTTGCTGGGATTGTGGCACGTGAGCATGTTAGTGAGTAACACGGATAAGGACTCAGGATATGGTGGAACTGAGTCTGCTTGTAAGGAAGGATCTGTAGTGTTCTGCTCTTCCCCAACTACACAATTCTACTTTTTAAAATCTGACTTTTGCTTTTTATTAACAAAAAAACATTTCTTAAGTTTCCCCAAAGTATCTGCAATGTTTCTCAATCGATGTCTGTCAGCCCTGATGCTGCCTTGTATTTATCATAAATAGATCGATCAGGTTAAGGAGGTTACAGCCGGAGAGAGCAGGAGGGAGCAAGAGGCAGAGCTGCGAGCTCCACAGCAATGGAGCCTATTTGATTCCAACCCATGTGAAAGCATAGGTAGATAAATATATTAGATATTCACAGTAACTTTTTTCTTAATAGGATACAACTTTGATAACTGTACAACAGCTATTGCTTCCAAACAATTTTTAGACAGCTGTAAGATCAATGATGTTGTTCACAACCAGAAGCCTACTGTACAACGTTCCCTTTTGCAAAGTTGATACAATCGAGGCCCAATAAATGCAAAAATAGTTTGCAAAATAAACGCCACATTTGCTTTGTGTCTGGAGTTATGTGCGCACCAAACTATCTGTTGTTACTTATGGGTGAATTAACGCTCGGATCGAATGTTAGTCGATGCGCCACGCGAACAGGACGGTTCCTAGGATCCTGCGGGCTCTCTTTGTATTTGCGCGAGCGTGCGGACTCTAAGACCCAGTGGGATGCCCAGGAGCCGGCCGCAGGAGGAAGTGATACAAGCACCAAGAAAAAAAAGATACAAAACTGCACAGCAATCACACGCACGCACGCTGATCCCCAAACTGCTGCCGGCCCGATCCGAGGGGTTTTAAAGCCCGATCGGAGCAAGGACCCGGGTCACAGCACTCACCTGGCCATCCAGCTCATCCCCAGCCCGGCGCGGAGCTCTGCGGCCAGCCAGAAATGGCAAAGTTTGGTGGATTTCGCAGAGAGTCAGTTTCACCCCCTCTTCAGGCAGGTGGCTGAGACTAATGACGTCAGTCAGCTCTGACCCACAGCATCATCTGCATAAATTTGACTTTGTAAAGAAAGATTACCATCTACTCATTAACATGCAGCCATTGTACAGCATCCTCCTCTGGTACACATCGCGACAACCTTCATAATTGTTGCAATTAAATGCTTCCATTTTCCCTTTAACTTTATAGTGCAACTGTTAATAAAGATATTTATATTCATATTTTTGAAATTATATATAGAGGAAATCCCAATCAAAATCTACAGGAACTATATTTTGCGATTACATTATATCTTTGAATTTGAAAAAACTTGCTGAACATGGTCAAATTTATGTTTATTTTTTATTTTAATTGATTACAGTTGCATTTTTATGTTCAATAACGAGGAATACTGTTCAGATATTTTATGCAAATATAAAATTATATTTTTTAATTAGCACCAATGATTAAATAGATGTAGGTTGAAATTAATCATTTCCATTAATTATCAATTTATGTATCATTTACATTTTTGATCTTTTTTTCCTACTGGAAGTGTCACAAAGATGGCTCTTTTACTTGATTGAATTATTAGGACCTGCACCCAAAAAATGTGAAATAATCAAAAAGGGTAGCCAGTCCCTGTCTGGAACCTTTGTAGACTTTATAGAGAAACGAGTGGTTCCAGTTCCTTTGACCTTCCACCCACCCCACCCCCCATTATCAGAGTTAGGCCGTGAAGAAACACAAGAAAAAATGATGGGGGCAAGAAAAAATGAATCCAAAGACTATTTGCAGGATTGCAAAAAATTGACATTAAGCTTCTCTAGAAAAGAGAAGGCTGGGGGGTGATCTAATAGAGGTCTTTAAAATGATGAAAGGTTTTGATAGAGTGGATACAGAGAGTGTTTCCACTTGTGGGGAAGAGCAAAGCTAGAGGCCATCAATATAAGATAGTCACCAAGAAATCCAATAGGGAATTCAGAAGAAACTTCATTACCCAGAGAGTGGTGAGAATGTGGAACTCGCTGCCACAGGGAGTGGTTGAAGCATTTAAGGGGCGATTGGATGGGCATATGAGGGAGAAGGAATAGAGGGTTATGCTGATAGAGTTAGATGAGGAAAGACGGGAGGAGGCTCGAGTGGAGCATAAAGGCCGGCATGGACTGGTTGGGCCGTATAGCCGATGTCATCCTATGTAAGCCTCCCAATGTCTTAGTGGGTCAACTGGCCATCCAGTCAGAATTGATGCCTAGTCTGTGGTGAATTTACTGCTAGCCAGTGCAAGCAGTGGAGGTGTTACAATAGGCCTCAGAACATCAGGGTTAGGAAGGAGAAAAATCAGCATCAGTATCCAGTGGCCCCTGCTCAAAAGTGCTAGTGTGTGCACATCAGGTGAAGACAGGATTGGGCTAGCATCACATGGTTGATAGCCCCCTACACTCGCTGTCTTCTAGGCTCCCACATGAAAATAGCACCAGTAGGCTGCCGGTATGTTCTTTTTTTGGCCTATTTTCTCACTTCTGCTGATTCTTGCTGGGTTATGGTTCCACAGTGCCTGGTCCAAGTGGCCATCCTTTTGCGTCAACTGTTGGCAGGCTACTTGTTCATATGGGAGGGGGGGGCGGAGTGCAATCATAGTAAATCCAGAAGCTGTCCCTGCCCAGCATCTAAACACATACTGTCCAGCAGAGGTCGCTGCAAAATGATCAAGAGTGGGAACTCTGGCTAATTTGTCTTCTCCCTAGCTCAGGGGCAGAGATTACTGAAAACACCGTCACTGCCGCCGAGCTGAACTCAGCATTGCTCAGAAATAAACTGCGTGACTTCCCTAGTCTCCTTGGCTCAGTTCCACAATGGGAGCGTACTTCCCAAGAGTCATTGAAGGATCCGAACTAGCTAAACATTCTAGGGGGAGGGAGGAGCACTTCTAATCCAGAATATGCTGCAAATGTCCTGACAAAAAAGCATGATCTAATTAAAGTTACAATTTGTAAAGTTAGATTTTTTTTAATTGCCGAGCACAAAGTATATGTAGTCACCATCAAAAGCTCTTTTAGGAACCAGACATGAATTCAGTCAATGTTTGGCCATGTTGTTGAATATTTTTGTATATGAATGCTAATGACATCACCCGTGACACTGGGTTGGAGGCGTTACAGAGAGCCTGGCGCTGTGGGGGTGTGAATTAAGCAGTCTCACACAGTCATTAACCAGAGATTCTTTAGCTCAGTTCTAATTCTCTATGTTTTGCCACAACATGCTCATTCTAACATCCCAGGGCAGAGCTGACAGGACTATTCTAGCACCAGTGGGGTTGGGCTGAACTGATGTGAGCTCTCTCTGATCGAAAGTCTAGCTTCCAATGTTGGACAATTGACTATACATTTTTATTTCTCCCCCCTCCCTCCCTCCAAACTTTTTTTTTTACAAATGCAGCTGTTATTCAGCTCCCTCACATGGTTGGGCTCAGTAACTCCTGTCAACATGTCTTCCTCACAGAAGTATTCAAAACAAATCAACGCAGAGACATAAGTAAAACAAAATGTTCAGATTTAGCAAGTGATTTTCCCCAGTGTGGCATTCCACAAGAAATCCCGCCAACTTCTACACTTGCCACGTGTGGCGCGATTTGAGGCCCGAGAGCCACAATTTTGATGTAAAAAGACCCGGAGGCAGCAAGAATGTTGGGGAGTGGTTCCGAGTCATAAACATCAGTCGCCATAATGATGATTATTTTCACCTTTTTTGATTTAAAGATGAGCTTTGCTTTTTAAAAACGACAATCTTCGCTTAATCATACACAATTCCTTTTTAAACTTGTTCTGATTGTAACCCTCTCTACTTTACAAGTTACTCTCCCCAGTGGAGTCTCCGTTGAGGACCCATAATCCCAGCCAGTACTTTATTCCCCTCGGATCCTGGTTATGGGCGTTGTGTTGAGGGATTCTCTCTCCTCCTGCAAGCAGCCTGCAGACAGAGAAAATGGTGGCTACCCAGCAGCACTTACTTTAGCTGTCAGTGGTGCTGTCACCTCCAGTGCCGCTGGAGGGAGAAACAGCCCTTTCTCGCCACCTCGTTCACTTTACACCTTCCCTGAAGCACTGCCGCGCAAATGGGGCCAAGAACTATAGCTAATGTGTCGACTGCAGTTGTCTGGTCAATAAAAGGGGACCGTGTGTCTGTCCGGCTCATTTGCATGGCTTGGCTAGATGTTTAGGTCTTATTTTTCCCCCAGACCTGGGGGTTAAAGAAGCTTTCTTTGGTCTCGATCTAACCCTTACTGGGCCTGATCTGGGAGTGCTTAAAACTGACACTCAGTCCCTGCAGTAGGGAAATATTGCATTCTCCAACACTGACTTCCCTTGCATTGAATTCACAAAAATAAAATAAAATGAAACACAGGGCTAGAACAAGTTGACGTGATCCCATCAGTCTTTAAAGACTGGTGGGTGACATCGGTATAGAATTTCTCTTTTGCCCCGATTATTCTCCGCTGCTCTTTGCTGGGCCGTGATTCCACGAGTACCTGCTGTCCTGTGGTTCCTTGACCTAAAGGCCTTTCTGCTCCATGGCCGGTCCCTGCTCGCTCTTCCTTCACAACCACCCTTCTTCCCGGGCAGCTTGTTCTTGTCACAACAGGCTCCTTGTAACATCCCAGGGCCGAGCTGACAGGACTATTCCAGCAGCAGTGGGACTGAGTTGAACTGATCTGAGCTCTGTGTTTTATGATCGAAAGTCCAGCTTCCGATGCCTAGGCTGGACAATTGATTGTAAATCCTTATTTTTTTCCCCAGCCCCCTTTCTTTTACGAATGCAGTTGCTGCAAAGGGTCTGTTTGTTCTTCCTCCTGGGTGATGATACAATTAGACACTAATGAACGAGCAGGTGTCCATTTATAATGGAGAGGACACACACCAAAAGTGTTGGCACAAGGTGGATTAATTGTAAACCCCCACCCCTTCCCAGAGTGAGACACAAACCCGTTATTTTACCGAGTTAGAGAGAGGGGCCGTTTTTCCACTGAGATTTTAATAAGGCTTTCGCGTTTTCTTCGGTTGCTGGCCCAGATTCTCCTTATTTCACAGGAACAAGCGCTGATGCAGAACACTGAGCGGCTGTGAGACAGGGAGAAGCCATGCATTTATTATGGGGTCTCACCAATTGGAAACCTCCTCCGATCAAACTCTGATCGAGTGGTTCATTCCTGCACCTGTGGCTGCACAACGTGCTGCCCCTCTCTGCATCAGATTTTTTTTGTTACGAATTGTGAATCCCGTGTGTCCGCTCGCCGGGCTTAAACGGTGCTGATTTCTGCACAGGCTCTTTGTGCATCTTACGGTCCTGATGTCGCTCGCTACTTGTTCTGATCTATTCCCCCGTGCTTCCTCACAGCTGTCGGACTTTCTTAAGTCGCGCTGGGTCCAGGCTTTTGTTGTTGTTGTTGCTCTGAAGAGCGGCCAGTGACTGGCGGTGTAGTGAATGTGATGGTTCATTGCACTGACAGTGAAAGTCCATGCAGACTCTAGAGTGAATGAATTAGAAGAGACAAGCAGAGCAGGGGAAGGTCGGTTCCAACAAAGGCAAAAATATTACAAGAATCCATTTCTGGGGCACAGCACAGCAAGCACGCATTTTGGTGCGCTGACCAGTGTGTTGAATAACTGTTTCATGAGTGTGTCTGACGCGAGGCCGTGAGTGTTGGTGGGCTATTTGACTGTGCGAGCATCACAGCTACGCTCAATCATGCCCTCCCTCACCCCACGTCCATATCTGCGCACCAAAATGCGTGATTGCTGTTCCGTGATCCCTATTAGAAGCACGAACCTTGGCGGAGTTTTCCCTTTTCCTACCCCAAGGATGCTGAGGACAGTCACATCTCCCCTACAGCTGCTTTGGCTGCTATCCATTAACTCAGAACGTGGGGAATGAACCTCCAACCTACTGGTCTGTATGGCTCAGCGACTCACTACCATCACCGTCCGGGGAGCTGCTATTCACTGCCTTAATAATATACTGGCTACCTGGGGAATTTAAATTCAATTAAATAAATCTGGAATTAAAAAGCTAGTATCACTAATGGTGACTATGAAACTACTGGATTGTTGTAAAAGCCCATCTGGTTCGCTAATATCCTTTAGGGAAGGAAATCTACCGTCCTTACCTGGTCTGGCCGATGTATGACTCCAGACCCACAGCAATGTGGTTGACTCTTAACAGCCCTCTCAAATGGCCCAGCGAGCCAGTCAAGAAGGTGGCTCACCACCCACCAACTTCTCCAGGGCAATGAGTGTTGGGCAATAAATGCGGGCCTTACCAGCAATGCCTACATCCCATGAACAAATTTTTAAAATTCCAACTCCTTGTCTACAAGTCTTCGCCCCCAATCTGCCTCTGCAGCTCCATCCCACTATGTGCCAGAGTGTACCCTCCCCTTTGCCGACTCTGGCCTCCTGTGTATCCCTCTCTGCTCTGCCGTCAGTGATGAAGCCTTCAGCTGTCTTGGCCCCCCACTTGAACACTCTCTCGAAATTCCTCCACTTTGTTACCTTTCTCCTCTCCTTCAAAACCTATCCCGCTGACCATTCCTTCAGTAGCCACCCTAATTCTGCTCTCAAGTGTCAGCTGTGGCTCAGTGGGTAGTACATTCACCTGAGTCAGAAGGTCGTGGGTTCAAGTCCCACTCCAGGGACTTGAGCACTGAAATCTAGGCTGACCCTCCCAGTGCAGTGCTGAGGGAGCGCCGCACTGTCGGAGATGCCGTCTTTCGGACGAGACGTTAAACCGAGGCCCCTCATAAATGGATCGTAAAAGATCCCATGGCACTATTTCAAAGAGGAGCAGGGGAGTTATCCCTGGTGTCCTGGGGCCAATATTTATCCCTCAATCAACATAACAAAAATACAGATTATCTGCTCATTATCATATTGCTGTTTGTGGGAGCTTGCTGTGCGCAAATTGGTTGCCGCGTTTCCCACATTACAACAGTGACTGCATTCCAAAAGTACTTCATTGGTTGTAAAGCGCTTTGGGATGTCTGGTGGTCGTGAAAGGCACTATATAAATGCAAGTCTTTTTTTTGAACACCGCTCAGCCTCTGCTTCTGCCTCTGTGAAGTACTTTGGGGTATTTTATTTCATTAAAGGCAGTATAACAATGCAACTTGTTTTTCTCGATTAATTGAAGGTTTTCATCGCTAAGCCCACGGAGGCAATCTGTGGGTGCAATAACAATGACTAGGATGCGATACTGGAGTTCCCATATATGCCAACCTAGAAACAACTCCGGAAAAAAATAAGAACTCAAAAACAGCCCTGAATATAGGCCAGGGCGACTGAATCGGTTCCTTTTTTATTGCATGAGATTTCAGGATTTTTAGCAATGATATGGTGATTGGGTCTGGGGCATGCCAGGTAGAAAACTTTGTAATTCTGCCTTTGAAGCCAAAAATGATGATTAGTGGAGCACACTGGATTTCTCAGATGAGTTTAGCAACCACACACTATCATTTTGAAAAGGAATGTTTTTGAGAAATACCCGGAATACACACTCCAAGGCTTTATGATGCCATTCCACACGTCACTGAAGATGATGTTGAATACGATGGGTAACACTGGACAACCTTGTCTGGCTCTTTTGAAGAAAGTTGGCTCAGTGAGTCTCGTGTTTATCCTACGTGAAGCTGGAGAACACATCGCAGATAATAACGAGATTTGGCCATTTTTCCCCATAGCTTCCAGCTTCTTCATGCAGGCCGCAGGAGGCACCAGAATGAAAGGCTTCTGAAAATCAATGAACGCAGTGTGAGGGTTTCCCCGAGCTTTACAATGCTCTGCATCTTGTATGAAGCCACAACTTGTTCTACAACATTCCTCATGAGAGCAAAATGTAGACTGTTCCTTTCTGATCGCTCCAGAAGCTTTCCATTGCATCCAATAGGCGTGCCATGACAACATAAAAATATTCCTCTGTAGTTTTCAGGGTCACTAGGATGCCCCTTTCTTATCGATAGAAACTACTGTAGTCTGGAACACTGAGGGCATCAGGGCCTCAAACAGAATCCGATTCACCAGCCCCAGAAAAGTGGTTCCAAGGTAAGTTGGTGATTTCTGGCACTGTTTTGTAAAATCATTTCTACTTTCCTCTCCCCTTTCCCCCCACCCTTTCCACACCTAGTGCAGCACTCAAACACTGACAGTTGGAATGTATCACCTCCCTGATTCTTCATTTTACATCATTTTCTCCAGTATATTTTCCATCAGTTTCTGCTGCATATCCTCGCTTGATACATTTTATATCACTTAGCCACTCCAGTGCAATTTCTATTCACAATCTCTGGGATTTGTGTCCTTCTGAAGGCATGGAGCACTTGGATGCCACTGGCTATTTCATCACAAGCCAGTCCCTGATGTGCTGCTCTATGTGCACACGGGTTCTGTGCATGTGTTCAGGTTCTCAGAGGAGAGACAGCCTGCTGGGAATCCGTGGCAGGAAACTTGCCAAATCGGTCACTCATGCCACCTGGATGGAGCTGGCATTGCCAGAGTGCCAACTCTCTCACCATCAGGACTGCAGACCAGCGCCATAAAAATGTCAGTGACTTGACCAGGATGGACAAGCTAACACACCAGCCACTCTCCCTTTTCTACTTTGGGCACCAGTGCAGTCTTCAACCTCTAAAAGTAACAGCTGTACAACTAACCTTTCACAATTCAGTCTGGTCGGGGGAGGGTCACTGACACTGGATCTTACATTATGGCTACTCATCTCCCCTAACAGCAAATACTTGCATGCACAACCCTAAAACCCCTTCCTCCACTTTAACAGGGTGATACCACCACATCACTGACTTCAGCTCTTCCATGCCACCTGACACAGTCCTCAGCTGCTAGCCTTCCCCTCATTTACTCAATCTTGTTGCAAGATAAAATGGCACACAATGCCCATGAGAGGCAAGCCACTGGGAGGGCATCCCCAACTTGAAACACCTCACGGTCCATGAGGAGAAGGCCACAGAGCTCAGGGAGCGTCGCAGCTCTTCTTGTGGGAGGTGGTACGATTGGGGGCATAGTGCTGGTACCAGGTTAATGACTGAACACCTCCTTGGTCACCCTGACATCCTTTGCATGTAGTCACACACAATCTGTACTTTCAGGGAGTGCAAGCTCTTCCTGTTGAGGTAGCTGAGGAGGTTTTCTGTAGTCGCTCACAAAGCAACGTGGGCACTATCAATTGCACCCTGGACAGTAGGAAACCCAGCAACCCTGTAAAACAGAACCCCCATCTTGCTGCTGCTGTGATGCCAACGGTTCTGAATGCTCCAACTCTCCTGTCAAGTGCGTCAGTCACCCGATGAATACACAGCACCCTGGCGGATATTACAGAGATCGCCCGTGGCTGCCTGAAATGAGCCTGTGCCATCAAAGTTGAGTTGGTCGTCACTTTAGTAGCCAGAGAGAGAGCAGTGCGGGCAGATGTACCTGGCTGTAAGTCCTCGTGCAGCAGCTGGCAGAGCTCCCCTATGGCCTCATTGGTGAAACGCACTCTTCTTCTACACATCTCCTTACCAATGCTCCCTCTAAACATTACCGTGGGTGTGCAGCTACTTTATTTAAATACACGGCACCATTAAATTTGCAGCCCAGCCGCGCATACGCAGTACGTTCAACGGGACAACTTGCGAACAGGTCTGCGCAGGACCTTCACAGATTGCTGCGTGGCTGCACAGATTACAGGCAACATTGCTCCTCACCAAGATCCTCATATAACCTGTGGTGCTTGTAGATTCGGGGGGGGAATATCAGGTGGACTGCATCCTCCTGAAATGCTGCCTGCTCCATCCTGTGATGCTCCTCCTCTTCCGCCATCATAAATGCACATAAGGGTAAAGTGGGCAGCACACTTGCCTCTGAGTCAGAAGGTCGTGGGTTCAAGCCCCACTCCAGAGACTTGAGCACGAAAAATCTAGGCTGACACTCCAGTGCAGTGTTGAGGGAGCGGCGTACTGTCGGAGGTGCCATCTTTCAGATGAGACAATAAACCGAGGTCCTGTCTGCTCTCAGGTGGACGTATAAGATCCCACGGCACTATTTCGAAGAAGAGCAGAGGAGTTTTCCTCAGTGTCCTGGGGCCAATATTTATCCCTCAATCAACATAACAAAGAAACAAATTATCTGGTCATTATCACATTGTTGTTTGTGGGAGCTTGCTGTGCGCACATTGGAGGCAGCGTTTCCCACCTTACAACAGTGACTACACTCCAAAAGCACTTCATTGGCTGTAAAACGCTTTGAGATGTCCGGTGGTCGTGAAAGGCGCTATATAAATGTAAGTCTTTCTTTCAAGGATATGCCCATAGGGAATGGCACACCTACTCTTGAGAAGGCCTCATTGTGGGTGTGGGCTGGATATTTCACAGCGGTCTCGCACTGTTGGATGCAGGGAGAAGCTGATCCAGATCTGTGTAGGGAGAATGGCGTAAAAAAAAAATCCAGTAACTCCTCGCCTCCCCCCGTATCAGCTGATCCTGAAAAAAGCTGCATCTCAGAATTCTTAGTCTAAATTATCCTGAGTGCTTTGGGAATGTCAAAGCAGGAAACTGGGAGCTGCTGAGACACTGGGGACTCGGCAGACAGGTCGCAGGAAGGGCTAAAAAGCACAAGGGAATTTGGGGGGGGGGGGGAAAAGAGTCGATTTTGAAGCAGAAAACAGGTATAAACATCTGCCATATTTTGCTGCCAAAAAAAGTGTCTCTCCTCGATTGAAATTACACTGAAAAACAGCATGGAGATTCTATGCCCTACTCAACACAGTCACTATTGGGCCTTTCTTGGCAGCGGGATGTGGGTGAAGAACCAACAAGTTAATTTGCCTTGCTCATATGCACCATCTAGTGGCAGTTTACAGAGTAGCAATGGTGGAGGTCTGGTGGCCCCAAGAGGAACTATAGGGAATTTTTTTGATGTGATTAAAAAAATATATACTTGTAGTTTGGAATCCTGAGCCTTTTTGGAGAAACTGGATTATTCAATTGCTAATTAAAGAGTGTACTTTGGAAGAGAATCGTTGTCAGGAGGTTAGGACCCGGAAATAGGCCCTCTTTGGAATGGAGAATCTCGAGGCGAGTGAAGGGAGATGGCCAGGGCTGTCAGAGTGAACCCATGCACTGCCCGTCAGCGAAGGAAGAAGTTTAATGACTTTACTGGGTCAGGCGAGGTACATTATGGGCTGCACATTGATACCTGGATGTTACTATATGCTGCGCAGCCACATATTCCAAGAATGCACTAAGTATGTCTGCCACAGCCAATGGCATTCCCCTCGCACCGAGTTCTAAATTGTGTGCGTTGAAACCGACTCTTTATCAGCAACGTTTATTGAATTAATAACTATACATTGGGGTCAGTGAGGATCTCTTGTACCATCCATTTGGACAGATTTGAGTCAGTGCAAACAAATAATTCTGCGTTTTTTAAAGATTTTTTTCCCCCTTAAGTGTCAGCTGTGGCTCAGTGGGTAGCACTCTCGCCTGAGTTAGAAGGTTGTGGGTTCAAGTCCCATTCCAGAGACTTGAGCACAAAAAAAATCTAGGCTGACACTCCAGTGCAGTGCTGAGGGAGCGCTCCACTGTCGGAGGGGCAGTGCTGCACTGTCGGAGGTGCCCTCTTTCGGATGAGACATTAAACCGAGGCCCCGTCTGCTCTCTCAGGTGGATGTAAAAGATCCCATGGCACTATTTCAAAGAAGAGCAGGGGAGTTATCCCCGGTGTCCTGGGGCTAATATTTATCCCTCAATCAACATAACAAAAACAGATTATCTGGTCATTATCACATTGCTGTTTGTGGGAGCTTGCTGTGCGCAAGTTGACTGCCATGTTTCCCACATTACAACAGTGACTGCACTCCAAAAGTACTTCATTGGCTGTAAAGCGCTTTGAGCCGTCCGGTGGTCGTGAAAGGCGCTGTAGAAATGCAAGTCTTTTTTCTTTTCTCCAAATGATTCACCCTTAATACTAAACTTTGATTATCAGGTGGATTTAATTTGGTTTCTTTTAGGTATTTCTTATTGCTTAGTTTAATTTAATGAGACTAGTTCTTTCTCTTACTGATGTCAGTGTTTATTTATTTAATTTTTATTACTTACTTTAAGCTGCTAGGTAGTTTTTGCCCTTGCCGTTGCCCTCTATTTAACATTAGTAGACCCTCCATTAAGTGATAAAGGATGAGTAAATAATTGAACACATTGGGCCGGATTTTTGGCTTTGCTCATTTCAGGGCGGTAATGGCGGCGGGGCAGTAACGTTTGCAACCAGGAACAGTTTGCGCCTCAGTCAGCAAAATTGGGCAGCTGGGCCCTGAGTGTGGGGCGGAGCGCTCAGGGAGGCGTTACACACCTCTCTGAGGGCGCGAGGCCGGCTGAACATGGGAAAATCCCGAGCTAAACAGCCGGCCTTGGAGCTCCCCAAGAGAGGCCTGGGGAGAAAAACAAATCTGAAAAAACCCACCAGAAACATTCCCAATAAATAACTCACACACCACATCATAAATCGCAAACAAAAAATCAATCACTTACCCGAGGTCGGCATTACTTACCTCACTCCACCAGGGTGCGCTGCGGGGCACTATGGATCGGGCGGGAGCCACAAATCGAGCTGGTGTCGCAACCAGGGGCATTGCACGCCGCGATGCTCACCTCTTCCGGGCGGTAATTCTCCGCTCCCCGCCGGTGGTTGTGAAAGGTGCTACATAGATGCAAGTCTTTCTTTCTTAAGTTTTACTCTTCTGTCCTGATGGCACAGACTATGATTGGTGCACTGGATCCTCAGCCAAGTGGTCATCCTTCATAAGTGAGCTTAAACAGAGGAAGCTGCATTTTGCATGGGGGCGCAATCCATGCCAGAAGTGGGGCAAGACTTCTGCCAACATGATGGGTGCTGGTGAGCTCCAGAAATTGGAAACGCCTCTTACTGGGAGTTCTTGCATTTCGGGTGGGTTATAGCGTGCTGCTGCAGGATTTAAATGTCTGCAGCAGCTTAAAGGGGCAGGTACTATCAGAAGACTGGTGACCACGACAAATAATCTACTTCATACAATGTCTAAAACGTCTGCTATAGAGTCCCCAGTTTGCTGATGCATGAATAGAAGTGCTCCTGCAACAGAATAGGCACAGGAGGGGGGGCCCTCTTTGGACTGGAGAGACAGGGCATCAAATGAGCACAGCTTAGGGCTACTGGAGGGAGATGGCGAGGTCAGTCAGTGTGAATCCACACACTCAGTGCAGGAAGAAGTTTAGTGACCTTACCGGGTCAGACAAGGCAGGAGGAGCCAGCCACACATTCCACACTGACAGTGATATTCCCCTCACACTGTGTTAAAGTGTTTGAATTGCTTACCATCAATGCTCAGGAGGAAACACAGTGCCCTAAATGTCCCCAGCCTTCATCTGAACATGTGCTTTCATTCACATCCTTACATGTATTCATCCCACTAAAAGCCTTGCGTGGAATGCAGGGGCTTTCATAGAATCATAGAAATTTACAGCATGTAAGGAGGCCATTTCGGCCCATTGTGTCCACGCCGGCCGAACAAGAGCTATCCAGCCTAATCCCACTTTCCAGCTCTTGGTTCGTAGCCCTGTAGGTTACGGCATTTCAAGCGCACATCAAAGTACTTTTTAAATGTGGTGAGGGTTTCTGCCTC